>NW_021620763.1:1220902-1292262 GCF_004785775.1 Grammomys surdaster
AGAGAGAGAGAGAGAGAGAGAGAGAGAGAGAGAGAGAGAGAGAGAGACTCTCATTATGTAGCTCTGGATGTCCTGGAACTCACTCTGTAGACTAGCCTCAAACTCACAGAGACCTGCCTGAGTCTGCCTCCCATGACCTGGGATTAAAAGAGTGCATCACTATGCTGGTATATTTTTGATATCTTATAAGATTACAATAAAATTAAACTGGAAGTCAGTAGTAAAACATTTTGCAGAGAACATAAAACCATGTGGAGACTGAAAAGTACATTTTTGAGCCATTAGAGAGTTATTCAAAAATCAAGGAAGGGATTTAAAATCTTCTAGAATCAAATGGAAACAAAAACATAACTCACCAGAATCTTTGAGACAAAGCAAAGACAATTCTAAGTGGAAATTTTTATAGATATCAAGAACTACATTGAATAATGAAAGAGGACTCAAGTACACAACCTAATGCAGACCCTCAATGTCTCAGAGAAGCAGGAAGACAAACCCAGATTAGTAGATGGGAAGAAATGAAAGCTTTGAGAGAAGACACCAATGAAATGGAGATTAAACAAGCAATACAAGGGATTTTGGAACAAAGGGTTGATTCTTGGAAAAAATAACCAGACTGATGAACTGTAGCCAATAGAAACAAAAGAAAGAGAAAATGTCCAAGTGAGTAAAATTAGAGATAACAAGAGGGATATGACAATAAATAACACTGAAATCCTGAAGATCATTTGAGAATATTTTGAGTATTTATATATCAGTGAACTGGCAAATATAGGAGAAGTACATATATTTCCAAACTTTTGTGATCTGCCAAAATCAAACCAAGATTTGATTGGTATATACAACATAAATAAATGTATAATAAGTTATGAAAATGAAACATTTAGATAGTTTCAGCACAAAGAACAAGCCTAGAAGTGGATGAACTCACTGTTGCCTTCTGCAAGGCATTGAAAGAAGAGCTAACAGCAATGGAAGAGAAGCAGAAGGGATGCTTCCAAAGCCGTAATTACCCTAATATCCAAACTCATTTTAGAAGGCCATAAGTATCCTAATATCCAAACTTAATTTACAAAGCCATAATTACCCTAATATCCAAACTTATTTTACAAAGCCAAAATTTCTTTAATATCAAGGCTGGTTAAGAAAGTAACAACAACATATAACTATAGACCAATATCCATCCTTGAAGGACATAGATGTAAAGGTCCTTGGTAAAATCAAATCAAATTCAACAACATATCAATAAGTCATAAACCATAACCAAATAGGTTTCACTCAAGAGATGAAAGGATAGTTCAACGTACACAATTGTAAGACAAAAATTACATGGTCATCTCAATAGATGTAGAAAAAATTTAGCATCCCTTCATAATAGAAGTTCTGAAAAAGCTAGGAGTAAGGGCTTACCCCTGAGCATTGTAAAGAAGCACACCTGTAATAGAATGGGGGAGGGGACTGAGAACATTTTCTCTAAAACTGAAAACAAGACAAGGGTCTCGACTTGCTCCAATATATTTCTTGAATCCTTATTCAGAGGCATAAGTCAAGAAAAGAAATTAAGGAATATAACTAGAAAAGCAAGAAGTCAAACCATCACTCCTTTCCAGCAATATGACTCTACTTAAAATATCCTAAAAACTATCCTAAAGGCATCAATTTTCTAATGATGCCTGCATCTCATTAAAATTTTTATTCAGGTAGCAAGATTCAAAATAAATGTGTAAAAAACACATTCGGAAATCAAACCTATTCACAATAGCCCCCAAAATAAAGCAAAAAAAAAAATAAGATAACAAAGAACAATTAGAGCAAGCAGAGGAGGAATAAAGATCTACCACTAGAACAAACCTGTACACTGCTGAAGAAGAAATTGAAGAAGGAAACCGGAAAAGACTAGAAAGACTTCCTGTGTTCAGCAGAACTCAAATTACAATAATGACTGTGTTAATGAAAATGAGCTAAGATTCAAGTTAATCTCCATTGAAATTTCAGTGACATACTTCACATATCTAGAAAAACAATTCTAAAGAATATGTAAAACCCTGAAGATCCCTGTGAGCCAAATCAATACCGAGCAATCAGAACAACAACGCTGGAGGCATTGCAACACCTTATTTCAGGTTATACTGTAGACATATGGTAACAAAAACAACATGGTACTGGCACAAAATAGGCATATAGATCAGTGAAATAAAATATAAGATAAACACACACACACACACACACACACACACACACACACACACACACACACCTGTAGCCAACTGACTCTTTTTTTTTTTTTTTTTTTCTCGAGACAGGGTTTCTTTGTGTAGTCCTGGCTGTCCTGGAACTCACTCTGTAAACCAGGCTGGCCTTGAACTCAGAAATCCGCCTGTCTCTGCCTCCCAAGTGCTGGGATTAAAGGTGTGCACCACCACCACCCAGCCAGCCAGCTGACTCTTAATGAGGGCCAGACAGGATGTTGAAAGAAAGACTGTCTCTGCAAAAATAGATGCTGAGAATTTTGAGTATCATCATGCTAAAACTAGATCTGGCCTGTAACACTGTACAAAACAATTTCAGACAGATGAAAGACCTAATGTAAGGCCTTCAACTTGAAAACTACTGAAGGAAAATAGGGAAATCATTTCAAAACATAAGCAAATGCAATGACTTTCTGAGCAGGAGTCTGGAAATATTAATAATAGCAAGAATCAACAAATGAGATTGCATCAGACTAAAAAGATTATATATATGGAACCAATTATCAGTTTATAGCATGGGAGCTATCCTTTTCCAGCAATTCATCTTAATGGGATTAATATACACAGTACATAAAGAACCCCAAAAGTCCACTACTAGAGGAGCAAACAATCTTGTCAGTAGATGAACAGATGAATAGTCAGTAAAATCTTAGGCACAAATGAAATTTAAATCAGAAACACATTGAGATTTCAACAAAGTCAGAACTATATTGAGATTCAGAGTATCTAACTTATAGAAAACAGCAAATAGGAGGCGTCTCAAAGACTAAAAGTCAAGCTGTCATGTGATTCAGCTGCAGTTTGCCATATGCTCTTGGGTATATACCTAATCAAAGTCAGCATACAACATCTGTACAGCCATGTTCACTAAAGCATTATCCACAGAAGCCAAGTTACAGATTCATCCCGGGGTCAATCAGTGGATGATTGGATAAAAACAATGTGGCAGACACCCACAATGGAGTATCACTCACTCATAACAAATGATAAGTCATATTACGTGAGGGATAGTGGATGGGCTTGGAAATCATGTTCAGTGAAATAACCCAGACTCAACGGCAGATAAGCACATTTTTTCACTAATGCATTGATGATGCTGATTTTTAAAAAGACAGTGACCTGTAATAAAGAGGAGGGAGACCCATGAGAGGGCAGAGAGGGTACACTTGAGGGTAATTGGTGGGTGAAAATGATCAAATTATATTATATGCATATATGAAAAAGCCATAATGAGATCCAGTATTTTGTACAATTATCATACATTACTTTTATAAAGAAAGAGCTTAGAGAGCATAAGAAAGGCATGGTAGTTGCTTTTGAGGACAGTCAACTGAAGTGGTGTGCAAACTATGTATTTGGCATGCTTTCAGTTGTATGCAAGAACATGTGTAACTAAAATAATAGGATTTCCCAAGGGCTCCCAGGGATTATTTTTAGAAACTGTCTTCAGACCAGGATCCTTTTCCAAACCAGTTTAGTTTTCTGTAATTACTTGCATTTAAACATCTTCTGTGTTTGCATATGTTTGTATGAATATGAGTGCATACAAATGTTGGAATCTTTTGCAAATTGGTGAAACATACTGATATACATTCTCCATACTCCACTAAATTGGAAACTGTTTGCCTCCCTCACACTCATGTGCTATGTGTCTTGGGTGAACACATGTACAACAGACAGGCACAGGCTAGGTTTTCTTCACTTACTAACTGGCCACTCACTCCAGCTTCTGCTCTGTTCCTGCTCAGCCTTCGCTTCAGGGTCTCCCTGGTTGGTGGACCTCCAGTTAGGTTCCACAATGAAATGCTAGGGGGAATAAACAAGGTCTTTTTTTCTTTTGTGTTCCTTCCTGCTTGGTGCTGTGTTTGGGACAGTTGCTGAGTCTCTTCATGAGTGATACTTTGGCTGGGCAGCCACAGACCTCCTGCAATGGTCCAGCACATGCTGGGCTCTGGTATTTTTTTTTCTTGTCCTTTTCTTTCTGTGAATAATAGTGATGTCATATTGTGGTGGGTTTCTGGGAGACTAACTCATTTGTTTCTTCATTTCTGTCAATGCTTCTATTTGTTGTTTATTGTTTAAATTTTTCTCTCAGTCCATTTAAATCCTGTTTTCTATCAAGCCATCACACATACACACACACACACACACACACACACACACATCACCCATTCATGTGCAATATGATTCCATACATAAAAATATGTCAACTACTGCTAAATGTCAAATGAAACCAATAAAAATTACTAATTTGTGTGTCAAAACCAAACAGATGTTAAGAGTCATACTTTTGATTTTTATCTTTTGGTAGGAAACATTGCCCCAAACTCAAAATTATCATGCTGCATAGCACAAATTTAAAATATTTTAGAGCAAATTTTGTTTTGCTTAAATATATATTAAATACTATTTATTATATACAATATATACTAAATAATAACAAAATAATCATGCAACAACAGTCATGCTGCTTTATGGATTCTCCGGGCATTTAGCAGTACAATGTTGGGGTACTACTATGAGATTAATCATAAACCTTATTTTTGTGTATGCATGTGCAGGTTTGTGTATGTTTGTGTGTGAGAGGTGTGTGTATGTGAGGGTGGGGGTGGTGCACATACATAAATGTGAATGTATGTGGGGGGAGTGTTTGTAGGCCAGAGGTCATAGAATTATTGTCTACCTCCTTTGGGGAAGGCTCTCTCATTAGTTGGAGCTCATCAATTAGGCTAAGCAGGTTGGCAGTGAATCCCAGGCATCCTCCTGTTCCCACCTTCCCACCACTGGGGTTATCAGTGCATGCCTACCATCACCCCTGGCATTTTCACATTGGCTCTGGGGGAATCAAACTCAGGTCCTTGTGCTTGTAAGGCAGTACTTTACTTGCTGAGCTGGCCTCCCAGTTCCCACGCTGTATTTTAAGAGGCTACATCATATACTTCTATGTGGACTTATAATAACACCTTTCTTTGTATAGACATTCAAATTATTTCTGTTCTGTTCTTTTAAAGGCCTCCTGGAGAGTCCATCTCAGTTCAGTCAGGACGGTTATCATTAAATAAAACAAGGCCTGGCTAGACACCTTCGTAGGCGAAGGTGCATGCCATCAATCCTGACGACTTGTGCTTGATTTTCCCACAATTCACATGGTGGAAGGAGGGAATCAACTCCTTTATGTTGACCTTTGCTCTCCATGTATGTGCTGTGGCATGGAACACACACACACACACACACACTAAGCAAATGTAAATAAAGAGGAAATAAACAACAGGAAACACTGGTGAGGATGCAGGGGAGTGGGCATTCACCATCTGTGGGGGTGGAGATTCCATCAACGTGGAGGTCCTGAAGGTCTAATACTACAACCACCATGAGACCCAGTTACATGGCTTCTGGGTATATTCCTAAAGGGCATTAAGCAGGCCGCAGAGACACCTGAACACTCATGTTTACTGCAATACTGTTGTGAGTACAACAGCCAAGCTACAGAAGCAGCCTGTGCACAGATCAACAGACAGACAAAGAAACTACGGGACTTATACATAATAGCTGTATTCGGCCATACTGGAGATCGCAATGATACCATTTGCTGGAAGACACTGGCAGCTGGAGATCATCCTGTTACATAAAAGAAGCCAAACTCAGAGTGAAAAAAGTTGGAGAGTCTAGATTATATAGGTATATTAATACTTTGTACACATATGTATACATGACATGAAAACAGAAGGGAGACTTGGGGAAGGAAAGAGATGGGAAGATGGAATGTCAGGTGTGAATAAGGTCAAGTAGACAATGTGCTCTAAATATATCTTTTTAAAATATTTTAAATTTTAGTTAAAAGAAAATTAAAATTATTCCCTTTCCTCCTTCCAACCCTGTCTGTGCCCCTTCACGCCACTCATTGAAAGGAACCTTTATGGAATATAATACTGTATATAATTAATATACAGTGACAGAGATGTAAAAAAAAAATCTGTGCCTATGTAAACAGTCCATGTCTGATGTGTTCAATATGTACTCACCATCCATCTTGGCCACTGAGCCAATGTGGTTGACAAGGAGAAGACACATATTAAGGTAGCTATGTAGCTGGTGGCCATTCATTGTAATACAGCATGGCTCTGGGTTCCTACTGCCCAACTGTCATCCAGGAGACTTGTAAAGTTGACATTTTTATTAGCAGAGCATGGGAGTGCCCACTTCCTCAGCCCATTGCTAACAATGGCATTTATTAGTTTCTAACTCAGTATATTTACTTGATAAGAAAAAATGAAGTGTAATTTCTTTTCAACATTTCTTGGAAAACTTGAGTTAGATATATTCCCATATGTTTTCTATGGGAAAAAAAGAAAGAAAGAAAACAAAAATAGAAGATTATTTACTCAGGAGGTCCAGCAACCAAATAAGAAAAATTCAAGAAAGAGTCCAGAGAAAACTAGAGAGGTAATTATGAATGAAGTAAGATTTTCCAGAAATGAAGGCTGTGAGTCTACAGGGCCTACTAAGCATCCAACACAATAGTTAAAGATAGAGTCGCTGTGACGCTCCAGGACGTTGGTGTACTCATTTGCCAGAACTCGTAATATGGTTGCTGTAGTTGACAACCTTCAAAAACCTCGGTGGTTTAACAAAACCAAATTTTACTTTTCACTTATGCATTTCATATGTCCCAGAGATAGTTGTCGTGGGGAAAAACAGGATTGGAGGAAGTATTACTTTTCTTTTAAACTTCCTCAGCCACAGATGACATGTGTCACTTTTAAAACAAAATAATATTATTAATTTGTTTTATTTTCATGCATGTATTTGTATGCATGTATCTGATTGTGGCCACTCCTCGGTACCTTTCATTTTCCTCAGTATATCTCCTTGAAAACTTAATGTCCTTTTCTTTATTCTTTTTATAACTTACTGAATGTGATTAGTGCTGTCCATACGCTTTAGAGTGTGGGGACCATCCACTGGGGCAGGGGAGCCTGCCACCGGCCACACTCGCAAAGAAAAATGATTCTCTCTTCCCTAGCAGCTGTCAGACTGCCCATAGCTCTTCAGCCAGGGCTGGGGCCTTAGTTACCTTTTCCCAGGTTCGTGGCCAGAGCATGGCCCCAACCTAAAAAAGGCAGCCTGCAGAAGCACTACCAAGGGCATGGTCCTTGGGGCTTGTAAAGAAACAGCCTTACACATTTTCTTTACAAGCTTGCTTATAATGGAGGAGCAGAAAGCAAAAATGTTTTTATTTCTCAGTGTTATTCGTGAAAGTCAGAAGACAATGAAGTACTGCTTTAAAATTTTCCAAAGTAAGCAAGTTATATCTAGAATTCTATTCCTAGCCAAGTTATTAATCAAGAGCCAGTGTAAAATAAATCCATTTTAAACACCCAAGACATTAAAAACTATCGTTCATATATTCTTTCTCAGTCAGCTACCAGGGTGGAAAGTAACTCAAGGAGACAGAATTCAGTGAGTGGGTGGGGGGACTTCTTAGACTTTCTGTTGCCGTGACGAAACACCATGACCAAAAGCAACTTGAGGGAAGAAAGGGTTTATTTTGTTCACACATTACAGTCCATATTGAAGGAAGTCAGGACAGGAACTCAAACATAGGAGGAACCTGGAGGCAGGAGCTGATGTAGAGGTCATGGCAGGTGCTGCTTTCTATCTTACTTCCCATGGCTTGCTCAGCCTGCTTTCTTATAGCACTCAGGACCACCAGCCGAGGAATGGCAGCACCCATGATGGGCTGGGCTCTCCCACATCAATCATCCATCAAGAAAATCTACCATGGGCTCCCTTACAGGCCAGTCTCAGTTGCATTTTCCCTCTTCCCAAGTGTCTCTAACATATGTCACATTGGCATAAATGTAGCTTTCACAAAACTCGGGGTAGGAGAAATAAACCAGTTGTCAGGATCCAGGAGAGGTGGATCTTTAGAGAGCTGCTCACGAGGCAGAGAAGAAAGACAGGAGAGTGAATGAGACCCCATGAGAGGACTCTTCAGGGAGATGTAACTGAGACTCTTGGCGTAGCTGAATATGTTGGGAGGCTATTTAAACAGCTGTCAACAAGTTACTAGGGAAAAGAAGAAAATGGTAAGAAAAAAAGATATTACTAAATCTAGAGAAAGCAGAAAATGTGCAGAGAGGGGGTTGAATTATAATTTACCATATAATTCAGCTATGAATTACATAATTATAATCAGCAAATACCCCAAATACTGACCTTTTCAATTTTTTTTCTGCAAGTGTGTTGGGATGGGAAAAGAAATGTGAGAAAATCAGGGAGGGAAATTAACTCAGACCCTGGGGAGGTGGGTCTGACATTCGGAGCCCAGTATGGGATGTAGTGAAGAATTGGCTTTTCACAACATATATTCATGTGCTATCTGTGAAATTAAGGCTAAATAAAAACCAAACAGTAAAAGACAAAGTGTGTGTTGTATCTGGAATGTTATGGCCTAATTAAAAAGCCACTTATGCAGAGCTGTCACTGACTTCAGCAAGGACAGTCAAGAAGAGTAAAAAGGCCAAAGGCCTTCACTGTGTCTCTACAGACCATAATGTGGCCCTAGTCTCACTTGAGGCTCACCATGAGTCTTGTACAGCTCTGTTTTTTTTTAAAAAAAAAAAAAGTCCATTCAAGTGCCCACCATGCCCACATCACAGCCTTGAGAGAAAGCTGAGATGCAGGGTCTGGGTGACAGCCTGCTACTTTCATCAGTAAATCAGGAAAGCGGGTGAGTTGCCTGGGCATTACCTCCCAGCATCAAATCTCCATTACTGAGTGAGTAGACAAGCACACCTGGATTTGTCTGCCTTCTGAGGCCTCTCCACATGGTCTGGTTATGTAAGATAGACATGTGCCGAACCTGTAAGAACCAGATGTTAGACTCTAGTCTCTTCTCAGGCCACAACATCTGCTATAGCTTCCTCTTCACTTTCGTAAGACAGGTGCACTGCTGAGACTTCTCCGTGGGTCCCTAGCTAACAGACAACCTAGGTCACTTGGTAGAGAAGGTACATAAAAGTCATGCATCTTGCTTTCCGGCCCCTCGTCTGGTTCCAGCCTGGGAATCAAGAGTCAGGCTGTACTTGTTGTACCCCTAGTCCATCCTCAGAGAACTACAGAGTGGGCTCCTCTGCCATGTGGGTTCTTATTTCCCTCCAGAGACCTAACTATGCTATTTCTCTTCGGTGCTGGTTTCTGCACACTCTTCAGAGCCTCTGCTGTGCTATTGCCTCTATCTGTCTGCCTGCAGCATCAATAATTCTCTTCAAATTTCCTTGCTCCTCAGTAACCAATCTCAGGGTTCTCTTGAACTTCCCTTCTCCAGAACCTAACAAAGGCCAAGTGGATATGCTTGGAGTTAGCTGTGGTTGTTGGCACAATAGTAAACTTATTTGACCTGGTACAACATAACAGTATAGAGTTTTTAATATTTTAGTGTTACACACACACATACACACACACACACACACACACACACACACACACACACACAAATGATGAATCATTTCAAGTGCAATTGGTCCTTCTGAGTATACCTCCCATATATTTTCTCTCACCTGAGATTACTTTTCCAAATTTGACATACTGTTTACAGGCTTTTCTATTAATAGAAATATACATAACTACTTTCTGCACATTTAATCTTTTAGTTCTAAAGAGCATCATCATCAGTCACATGGATGTTTTGCCAGCCTGTTATGTATGTGCACAGTGTGCTTGCCTGGTTCCCACTGAGGCTAGAAGAGGGCATGGGATTCTCTGGTAGCCGAGTTACAAGATTGTTGTGAACGGCCATATGGGTGCTGGGATCTCCCATGAGGATGATAGGAATTGAACTTGGGTCCTCTGGAAGAGCAATAAGTGCTCTTTTGTGCTGAGCCACGGCTCCATTTAAGGTTTTTAAATGCTAAACTCCAACATCTCTTTCCCCGGTTTACATCTCCCCCACTTACATACCCATCCTTATTCACTGAATGAGCTTGCACTTGTCTTTCCTCACTGTTGTGTAGAATTCTGCTGCTCACCCAGTGAAGGTTTCTGGCCATCTTTCCATGGTCTTATACCAGCCACATGCCATTAGCAAGATGCTGAGGTGTTCTTACTGTGTGCTGTCAGAACCTATGAGCCCAGAAGGCATAGGCATCTGGACCCTGGCTTCTCAGGCGAACTGTAGCATTTTCATGAAGCTCAATCCATACTTGTTGAATAACTGAGGTCTGCCTAAAGACCCCCATCATTAGAGCCAGATCTAGATTCATTTCCCTTTCATTTCTCAAACACCCAAGAGTCTAGCCCCGAGGACAGAGGGGCTAGTCCAGGACAATGCACACCGCAAATGTGTAAAGAGGAGAAATTTGGGGTGAGGAGCTTCTTCCTTTTTGTGTGCATTTGGGTCAGGACCTCTGTCATCCATGGGCCTGCCCTGCTATGAACGTGTTTTGACAGGGGAGTGGTGAAAGCGGGGACCTAGCCGGGGGTGAGCTTCATGATTATGACGGTCAGGTGACTCTTGGCTTTTGCTTGTTCTTGGATCCCTGCCTAGTCTGTGTGTCCCACTTGCTACCATGTTGTGGTGCTCATTTCCCATCTATCTTATTTGGATAATCTGGGGCGGGAGAATCTGTCTGCTCAGGTGGAAACTTCAGAGAGGTTATGGTGTTCCCAGCAACTGGAGAGGCACTTCCAGGCAGAGCTGCCCTGGGACACTCGAAGGCTTAACTCATTCACCCAGAATAAAGAGCCTGCTGAGCTGACCTCTTCTGTCTTGTTTACAGTTGCTCTAGGCCTGCTGGGCTTTGCTAAGCAGCTTACCTTTACCTCCCTTGTGAGGGGCCAGAAGCCACACAGCAGTCCCCTCTTCCTGACACACCAAGCTGGAACAGTATCCTTTGTGGAAACCTTTTGAGTGCAAATGTCCCTTTGTGACAGAAACACCACAGGAACACTCCCTAAGGGTGCTGTTTGCAGGGTTAGTTGGTCTACAGATTTTTCCCACCAAGATCCTGGAGCAGGGCCAGTTTGGAATTGCCCCTATCTTGAGAAGGGAACAGATGACCACAGAATGAATAGTCTGTCCTCCTCTCTAGAAGCCTTTGATTTCAGAGGCTGTGTGCTCATTGTCAGTATCCCAGGGTCTGCACCTCCTTTTCAAGCCAGAAATACTTGGAAAGAGGTCTTCTGGACACTGAAAACCAGCAACAAATAGCTCACAAAACCGCTCTCCTTGTTTGAGCAACCTCAACCCCAGCTATGAAGCTGCTGGAGCCGAGCCAGAACAGAAACTCAAGATGGCCCCAAAATAGGCTTCATGCAGGCACTTCCTTAAAGAAAGAGTGTGAAAAGGAACACAAGTAGGAGAGAGGGGGAGGGATCTTCTCAGAGGCACTAATTTGCAGAATGATTTCTACTGTTGCTTGCTTCAGGTTTAATTATCTGTGAAAACCGTGTTACCAGCTGACAAGCGGCAGAGCTGTCAAGAATTTCACCACCATTTTCATGCCCAAGAAACTTATTTCAGATCCAAATGACCGCTGTGCACTGCTGATTTTACCTTCACCAAGGCTGTCAATAGAAGTACGCAGGTTCAGGTGGCCCTGGGGAAGACTCCCCCTGAGGGCCATCCCTGTCCTGTCCTTGCTTTTTCTAGAAAGAGCAGAAAGCCTATTACCGATAGAGTCCTGCCTCGTGTCGGGTACCTTTGTCCTTTTGTGGCTGTTCAGGATGCTCCCATCCTCAGTACAGCCCTATTCATCAGACGTTGCCACCAACTCTGATCTACAGATCAGCAGCATGAAAGCTAGGAGGGCTGCCTGGGGGAAGCAGCTGACTCGGATGGTATGAACCAAGCTCATGTTCTTTTTGTCCTTTCAGCTGTTTGTTTGGTTTTCATCTGAGTGTCGACTTGGAAAGTTACTAAGAGTTCACAGAACTGCGTCCTCATCTCGCCACCCCACACTTGTGCCTCTGCACCTGCTGCCTGGCCTAACTTCTAGCTGTCACTCAACATTTCCACAGAATATCCAGGAGACCTATCCAACTTGATGAAGACATAATTTTACTTCAAATCCAGCACCGTGATCTCCACTTCCGTAAATTGTTCCATTATCAATTCCCCACTAGCCCACGTCGAAAGCTCCTCTGTCACAAACCGCATCACTCTGTTGTACTCTACATTCTAACCATCTGTCTCTGGCCAGGGCTCCGCTGTTGGCCTTCTCACTGGCCTCTGCTCTTGTTCTTTCCTGCCCTTTTGTTTCCTGTATACAAAGCAAATAACAAAGGTTCAGAGCTCTTCAATGGCCTTGCCCTGTCAGTGTGGAGTGCATAAAATCAGAGGCCTGCAGGGATTCCATGAGTCCTTCCTCCCACGCCATCTTGAATCGCCCATGATGCTCTAGCTACTTTGACATCTTTTGTGTTTTATAACCAAGCCAAGTATTATGTTTAGGTATGAATTATCTCCTAAAAAGATTGTGTATCACAGGCCTGATCTCTGGTATGAGGCCCATCCAGAGGCGATGCTTTGACTTCTGAATTGATGACGTTAGGGATAAAGTCATCATTCGATGGCATTATTGAGATGTGATGAAAACATTAGGAGGGAAAACCAAGTTAGAGGAAATGCAATATCAAAGATGTCACCTCTAATTACATGTAATATGATCTCTACTAATCAGTGACTTTCTGCAGAGAATCCCAGATTGACGGGTTGGGGTGTAGTTGTTACTTTCTAGGTGTCTGATGGCAGAAAGGCCATCTGAGCTGATGCTGCATGGTGACTGCATTGATCATGACTTCAGGACTTTCTTGACCAGTGGTCCTGCCCTCCCATCTTAGATACTATAAAGAATAGAAATTTAATAATTTCTGACCAACTGTCACATGGGTGATACCCTGAGAGCCCTTCTATTGTATTCATTCCCATTCCCACAGTCTTCATCCTTCCCTGGACCAACTTTTCTTTCTAGCACGCATTAGTCTGAGACATATTAAATAGCACTGGAGCCTCCTTCCAGTGAAATGCAATCTCTTCCATAGGGACAGGAACTAGTGTTTGTGTTTGGCCACTGCTCTAAACCCTAACACCTCCGAGAGTGTCTGGAGAGTGCGTATGCTTAGAAACTCCTGTTGAACAAAGGAATTAGATACCATGAAAGAGACAATGAGTTCTACTTCTAGGAACCCATTTTTTTTTTCTAAATAAGCTTAAGAGAATGAAAAGACAAACGAACTGAAATTATTCCTTTAACATTTGTAAGTGTGGAAATGGGGAATAAATCCTCAACAATAAACAATTATTTAAATAATTAAATAGATCAAATAAATAACATGGTTATATAGTAGACCAGAGTAAAACCATTAAAATTTAAACTTCGGAAGAGCATTTGATAATATGAAACATGTAAGGATACGTCGTTGCATACAACTAAATGAGTGACTATTAAATAACGCGGCAGCAGATGTGTAAAATGTATGTGTATGATGCACAACCATGGCCGGTAGAAAGGGATTACATGTTATTGCTATTCCTGTGCTACCTCCTGGTGGAAACTTCCTTTGAAGAAAAGAGAGAGGGTGTTGGGAGCCGATAAGCGGCTGTCATCTTTGCAGCCATCTCGAGCCATGTACCCTGACAGGAGACTTGTTTTCAACAGCCTACAACAGCTGAGCACACGCTGATAAATATGTTTTTCTCCTATATCTTGTTTTGTTGTTTATTGCCCCCAGCTGCTAGGTGCACGTGATAAAGTGTCTTCAGTTGTGTTCCCCTGCTTATGCTTATATATACCCACGATTTCCTTTCAATAAAGGAGAGACTTGAGGAAAGAATAGACCAGGCTCTGTCTTGTCTTGTTTCTTCGCGTCACTTGTCCCTCTGTCCCCACTCTCTTGCTAGACCCTGATCCACAGATTGGAGCAGCAGAACGGGGAGCTACAAGAGGGAGTGATGGATTGTCCTCTAGGCTTTGGGAACTAGAAAACTGGCCTCCTTCAACTGACTCTGACAAGCACCTCCATGTCCTTGAGTGGACCCCAATTTAGCTTTAAGTTTGGTCATGTGATTTGCTTTGACCAATGGCAATTGAGCTACACTCTAGTGTTAATGCTTTGGGTTGTGTTTTATTTCACAGAGCTGGGGATTGAACCCAGGGTCTTGTGTATGCAAAGTAAGATCTACCATTGAGCTACATTCTTAGTCCGTTGGGTATGTTGAATTAATTTTAAAATATTATTAAAATGAGCTTCATTTTTTTCTTTAAACTTTAAAACCCATTTTTACTAAAAACATCAAATTGTAGTATGTATATAGTTTGCATTATCTTTTTATTGGGTACCTGTCCTCCATCCCCAGATGACCATGGAATCAGAGCAGGTGAAATGGTCCTTGCTTTATACCACTAATTTTGAGATGTTTGGTATGTGGCAAAAACTACATTACCAAAAGTGTGCTGTGTTGTCTAGATCTTACTAGGTTAGCTTCTTAGCCTGACAAGAATGCACTGGAGTATTAATAAAGCTTGGAGAAAACAGGATGTGGCAGAAAACAGTGGCCAGGCACTGGATGCTTACACAGGAGCATCAGTAGAAAAGCTGAGGGATTGCGGGGAGGTGGAGGATGCTGACAGTGTCATCTCCTTAGGTTGCCATGGGGAACATAATCCCTCAGCTTGTGGCCTTGGGGAGTCCTGCAGAAGCTCTCCTTCCTTCCCACTCATGGCCACTTTTCTCTCTGCTCAGTCTGTGCTTTCTTATCCCATTGAGTTCTGTGGGGAGAAAACCCACTACTCCATTATCTACAACAAGATAACAAAGGGCACACTGCACACGACAGAACAAATGTAGGTGTGTGTGGTGGGGTGGAAGGAGTTGGCAGCTTCACTTCATCACCAAGGACCTCTGTGCTCCCCTAGATGGAACTAGAAGTCAGACCTGGAGGAAGCCATAGAGAACACCCAGTGCAACTACTTCCTCCTACAGATGAGTAAACTGAGTTCTAAAGATGTCCTACTACTTGCAGTATCACACAGGAACATATTGGGTCTGACTGAGATGCTGATTTCTATATTCTTGTTTAGTGCTATTTGTATGGCTTCCTATACAAACTCACTGAGTATCAGCCCCGTCACTCAGCCTGGCTCTGGATGCCCTCTCTTGGGTTTAGATGAGCACAAGGGTTTTCAGCTCGGCTCTGTTTCTATCCCTGAGCTGTTGCCTCCTCTACTGTATAACATTCATTGCAAGACATGGAACTCTGAGTCCACTCCTGTGGAGCACCTGTCCTTACTCTCCTTACTTTGGATGGAGTCTCACTTATCTCCTCCTTGTTTATGTGCTGAGTAGAACTCAAGGGCCTTGGAATGTTTGTGCATATAGCACACAGAGATTGATCTCCTAGCACAGGAGAAAGGACTGAGGGAGCAAGAAATGGCTATTATACCCAAGATACCAGATACTCAAGAGGCACTACTCTCCTTATGGATGCCCAAACAAGTGTGACTAGAATAAGGTTTGCATCTACCTTTGCTTCAAAACTATTATTTCATTCTCTTAAGAAAAACCTTTCTTTTCCTCCTCCTTCTTCATCATCATCATCATAATAATAATAAATTATATTATCATGATATATTACTCTTATTATCATCAGTACTATTTGTGTGTATGTGCAGGTGTACCATGACATTCATAAGAAGGTCAGAGAACAACTTGCTGGGATCAGTTCTCCCACCATGTGGGCTCTTGGGGTCAAACTCAGGTCATCAGGTTTGGAAGCAAGCATTTGTACTTGCTCAACCATCTGGATGGACCATTCCATCTTCTCCATTTTTAATGTGGCCAAGCCTGTGACACCACCCATTTACTGCCACATAGTAGTGGCATTTCTCCCACCACAGCACAGTCTTCAAAGGCGCCAGTGTCCCTGATGTTTCTCTCTTCCTTTTTAGCTATCAATGGCCAAATAGGAAACTCACTAGACCACGACCCAACACAGAGCTACTTGTCTTCAAGATTCTAGAAGATTCCTTCTAGAATCTTCTTCTCACTCTCCTGATTTCAGGACATCTCCTTTGTGATGGCCAGCGCTTCCCTGGGTGAAGGCATCCATTGCTTTCCTTTGGGACTTAGCCCCAGTTGGAGAGAGAAGAATGCATACTCTCAAAGCAGCCTGATGTTAACAAATACAAAGGGGCAATGAAGCCATGTAACCCTAAGATAACCTGGATTTAAAAAATTCCCCTGAGTGTCTGGAATCATGTCACTATAATGCTATATATTTGATTAAAAGATTTTTGCACTTTTCACCCAGGCGTTTAAAATCAGAAAGGCTCACCCAGGTCTGCTTAAGTAGCAAGCTATTCCCCCTCTCAGCATACAGAGGCAAAGAGAACAAAGCCCAGTGCAGAGAAATTAGCTGGGGGTGGATGATGGCGGCACAGATCTAAGGAGGTAGTTTGGGAGTTGTTTGTAATCCACAAGACTAGTGTTCAAGGTGAATCAGGGCAGAAAAGCTAAATAAAGCAATGTGAACATTACAAAAAGACAACTGCGTGATGCTATCCAGGAACCATCTAAGGAAAAACTTCATTGAGACAGATTGAGAATTTTAAAACAACACCCTCCATGCTGACTACCCTGTGACATCTGTTAACACAAGAGGCAGAGCCATTTCCTGGAAAGCTTCTTTGTGTTTACAAGGGTGAGACCCTCTTGATGTTTTTGTGACTTTAATTAAAGAGCTGTGGGATGGAACTGCGTCCCAAGTTATGTCCCAGGAGGGAACTGGTTGTACACAATGCCTCACATTCAAGCAGAAAGAGAAAAAAACCAGCCAACTATCCAGGTGTCATTGATTTTACATGGATGATAATGTATCATTCATGCAAAAGTGGTGGGAGGGAAATGCTCTTCAGAGGAAAATTGCTTTTGAAGGTGTTTCGTTAATATCTTCTTACACTTTCTTTTTCTTGAGCATACTTAGGAACATCAAGGAAAACAGAATACAGAGATGGAAGAGAGAAAGAAACACAGAGCAGGACTCTGTGGTAGGGAGGGGTGAGGAGATGAGGGCAGAGGGGAGGCGAGGAGCACAGTTAAGTGGAAGCTCAGAAGATGTTCTCCAACTTTTCTGTAAATTAATATGAATTAAACTTATTCTTGTCTAGCTTCAGATGGATGAGACTCCAACTATGATTTATTTATTAGGCTCTGCACAATTACTGGGGGATTGCCCCTAATCTAATCCTCCATGCTAGACTGGCTACTTCCCCAGCTGTGCTCCCCAAATACTTGGTGTTTGACTCTTCCTGGGTTATTTCTGCTCCCTCAGTCTGGTGTCCTGGGAAGGCATTTTATTTGGGCACTTGCTGCTGGTGCATCATGACTAATGGAAACCTCCTGTTCTCAGGCTCCCTCTGCAATCCCTGGCCTGGTAATTCAAACCCCACCTCTTTGTATTCCCCCAATAACTGGCTGTTACCAGTTTTATTTAACCAATAGTTTTAAATTGGTGAGTAAGGTTTGCACAACAAAGGTTGGTGTGCATGGAAATTTTCTTGTCTTTGGACATCCAGTTCTTGGGGTAAAGAATTTAGCATATGAATACAAGCTGTACCAGACCAACCCCCAACACTTTTCTCTGAGTCTGACAGTTTGGCATTACAAACTTACTTGCTGAGTTAAGGAAAAGGTCCTTAGATATAAGTGTGCCTAAGAACTGTTCCAGAAACAACATTGCAGGTTTCTGGGAATCCACGTGCAGAGAGCCGGGTTTTGTTGGGAGTGGTGCTGGAAGGAGAGTCATGGACAAGCACTTTAGTGTTCCAGCATGTCTCTGTTTTGTGAGATCCTTTAGGTCCTGTCCGCTCTAGCTCTGCCTTCTCAAAAGGAGACATGGCTGGGGAGAGCTGCTGCCCAGATTCCAGGAGACTTCAGTGAGTCTCAGCTCCGTCTGTATAGCTCTGTGATTTGGAACCAGAGGGTTAAACTGTAGGAGGTTTAGTTTGTTCATTCTAATTGACTGTATAACAGAAGAACCAATGTGAAACTGGCATTCTGTGCCGTGCCTGCAATCAAGCGCAATGGAGGCAGAGTCAGGATGATCCCTGTGACTTCTTGGTCAGCTACCATTACCTTGTTAGTGAGCCTCAGGCTCAGTGAGAGACTGAGTGTCAAAAATAGGGCAGGTGGGTATAGTGGCTCATGCCTTTAATCTCAGCACTCAAGAGGCAGAGGTAGGTGAATCTTTGTGAGTTTGAGCCAGCCTGGTCTACATAGCAGGTTCTAGGTCAGCCAGGGCTACATAGGTTTAGAAAAAATAGAGTAGAGAGAGAATGATTGAGGAAAACACCATGTCATCTTGTGGACTCTGTATGTATGTGTACCCATGTATGTGCATGCCTGCATACATGAGCACACATGGACATGCATACATACAATCTAAAAACAGAAAGAAAGCACAAAAAAAACCCATATGGTTGGCTGGACATGATGGCTTGTAGCTATAGCCCTATGATTCAGCAGAGTGGGCAGGAGGTGGCTGGCTCAAGCTATGCTGCAGAAATCCACCTCAAAATCAGAATCCAAAATACTTTACTAAGTAAAACAATGAATAGCAAAGTCCCAAAAATTCTCTTGTGTTCTGTAAAGCACAGAACACAAAAAAATAGTTATTAAACTCCTGTCATCATTCTCTAGGTGAGGTGTTGAATTTGGAGCTCAAGAGACATTAACAGAATGGGTATGGCAACTTCCAAGGCAGCCTAGGCTCCAGCGGGTACTGAGAGGTCGAAAGAGGCGAGCTAAGTGTATGTCAGTGGTGAATGTTGGAGAAAATCTTAACCCCACAGCTTGCTTCTGGTTTCAGGCTATTAGCTGCTAATCATGTGTTTGGGGTGGGTTCTGTGTATTTTTACACTTGAGATATCTTAATAAGTGTTGAGAGTCACCAACAGTTGAGTATAAGGGAATAACTCGTCATAAAAAAAAATCAACAAAAGATACTATGGGAATCGTATGGGAAGAGAATGAACTTCAACACAGAACTTAAAATATACAATCAAACCAGTCACAGATGGCCTCTCGCCTTCTGGAAATCGTCACAGTCTTTTGGGCAACAAGAATGGCCAGCTACCTTCTCATCACCCAGATTAGTTTAAAATAGTCATTTCCTTTAAGATATCAAACCACAGATGGAGAAGAGGGGACTGTACATTTATCTCCCACAGGCTAGAGGGCAGTACCCCCATCTCCACTGGTGTTTGTGATTAGGCAGCTTTGGAATAGGGGTTATGTCTGTCCCCTCTTTAGCATGGGACACTAGAGTTTTGAATATGTAAATCTCCTGGTTAAGGACAGTATGGGGGTGAGTAGAAGCGGGAATACAGGGAATACAGTCAGTATTATGGGATGCCTCCACCCTGAGAGGTCAGCAGGAACTAGCCTGTGGTCTACTCTTCCATTCCACTGAATAGAGCCCCTTGGGCCCCACATCCCCCCAAACTGCCAATGGTGATATCAGCTCACACAACAGCAGGAGTTCCTACAAGTGCTTGGCATGATATCACAGATCGTCGAAGTTGTCCACTGGTAAGGTAGGGAAAGACAAGTTTTAAAGTTAGTGATGCATGTGAGGAGAGGAGTACGACTGTCACTGAGGGCTGGGGAGCTGGCTTAGCTGGGAAAGAGCACCCCTTGCAAGCATGAGGACCCAAGTGTGATCTCCAGAACCCACATAAAAAGATGAGTATGGCATTCTTTGCTTGTAATCTGAGTGATGGGGAGGCAGAGACATGAAGTCCATGGTGTTTGATATCCAGCTAGCCTAGGCTCCTTGGTGAGTTCCAGATCAGTGAGAGACACTGTTTCCACACATCAAAAAAAAAACAAAAAATCGTGGAACTGAGGGATGGTGCCTGAGTTATCCTCTGGCCTCACATGCATGCACATTAACACACGCCCACACAGGCACATGTGTACAACTAACTTTGTAGAGAAAGGACTTGAGTAGAGCTTGGCTCATCAGCTCAGCTTGTGGCCTGGAATAGTGGAGTCTGGAATGCTGAAAGAATGGGGCCCAATCTGCCGGCAAAGACCAGGGAGGCCTTCTGTGGTCAGGGGGAGTCAGGCGAGGAGCTGGGCAGGAGTCTGCTTTGTTGGTGAGGTCCCCACTCAAGAGTCTCTCGTGCCTCTGAGCTTGAGGAAAGGATGGCGCCATGCAAATGCAGAGCTGTTTTCATGTCCCTAACACATCCCAGATTTGTGCGGCTGAGTGTTGGTCCAATCCTGTGAAATTCCCACTGTTTTCCTTTTCTAGCAGTCATGGGGCTCACAGTTCAGGAATGCTTCTTTAAGCAGCAAAATAGAATGGGCCAGAGTTCAGGCTCTAGAGGAAGAGGAATGTGGATAATCCTTCGTTCCTTAGTTCTCAGAAAAAGCCCCAAACCATGAAGGATTAGTTTGGGAGTGGGGTGGGGGCAGGTCGAGTAGCAGGTTCATCTATTGTTAGCTTGCTCTGGTGAATACTTTCTACATAAGTGTTCTGAGTCCTCACTAATGACAGGTGCTAGGACACCCCTGGACATCTGTGGGCATGGGAGGATAGGGCTATTACTCTGCTAGGGGAAACTGGGTGGACAACGTCTCAAGTATTGAAGCCACACATGGGTAATGAAGTGCTTGCCACACTGCTTTCTAAAGCTGAAGTTCATGAAACTCTTGGGTATTCTCTTTCTTTTCATTCATTTTCTGGAAGCAGGTGTGGACACAAAGTAGACTCTAATCTCTCCAGGAAGTGTCTGCTGAAGGGGCTATGGACTATGTGCACCCTGGTCCTGTTGACTTATGGGTACACTTGCAGACTTCTGAGAACTGTGCCTAATGTTCTTCAGAGTGGCGTGTTTCACTCCACTTTCTCTTGGGGGCACTTGGTTTATGCACCCCTCCTTATTCCCACCCTGGCATTTCTGGTTTGCCACTTGTTGCCTAGGATGAGAAACATTCTGTGTTGCTGCAATTTTGCCCCTCTTAAAGAGGAATACCCTGTTGTTTTCACACTGTTTTCGGTATAATCCTTTTATGTTGCACATGGGATTGAATTCTCCTGCCCTGTGGGATAGTCCTCACCTTGCTTCTTTTAAACGGGCACTTTTGAGAATGCAGTTTTGTGTTCCCTCCACCTTTACCTTTATAAAAGCCCCTGGGAGCTTCTGGACAAGAGAGTTCTGCTTACCCCTGAACATCCTACAGCCCTGTCAGCAAGCAGCTCACTACCCTGTGGTTGTGCATGCAGCGGGCAGCTGCTTCACGTTTGTTGTGTGGCAGGGAAGGCAAAGAAGTAGGACTGACGGACTCAGCTCTCCAAAAGACTAAATCTCATTAAGATAATATGATTAGTGGATATACCAATAATTGCCTTAGGAATACAGCCAATGGCTGGTGAGACAGCTCAGTAGGTGAAGGAGAGGCCATGCAAACCTCACCACCTGGGTTCAACCCACCATAGAAGGAGAGAATGGATACCCAAAAGTTGTCCTTTAACCTCCACACGTGCACTATGGCCCATGGAAGGTGACTTCATGGAGGCTTGAGGTGCTCACGATTTTCCAATATCCCATAATTGGCATCTCAGAGATGTGGGTGAACTTTAATGATAACATCACCTTGGGTTGACCTCCCTGAGATCTCACAGACAGTTGGGAAGATCTTAAGATTTTTCAAAGGTTTTCAAGCAGAACTCTTTCTCTTTTGATATAGAGCAGCAGGGGGCTTAGTGTACACCAATTTCCTCACTTCTGGCCATATTCCTTCTTAAGTGCTTGCTTAGCTGTAAGAGGCTAGAGCCACCTATTTATAGCATTGCTGTAGGGATTAGACTTGATGCCAAGGGCCACCAGACACGTTGGCTCTTAGTAGACTCAGATGGTGACAGTCATTAACAATAGAGTTTAACTGCCAGCTGTGAGACTGACAAGCTCTCAGCAGCTGCCACAGAAGCTGATGAGGAAGAAGCACTGGGGACAAGTGACTTTTTGTCTCTCCTCAGCTCTGGAACTGCCACACACGCTCTTGGAATCCCCATCTCCAAGTCATCTGCTGTCTGAGTTACTTTCTTTTGTATCCCTGTGACCAAATCCTGATCTGATGAGCAGAGGAAGCCTTGAGTGACTGACGTCCTTAGTAAATGTATATTTTGACAAAGGGACGGCCTGCTGGGGACTCTGAGGCCTCAGGCCCATGTGACAAATTACAAAGCCATTACCCTTACAGTCCAAGCTCAAGAAAACTGGAAAAGCTTTCCTTGGGGGTCCAAGTATGAGTATTTATTGCTCAGTGTGTACGAGAACTAGCAACTGTGGTTTCCTCCTTCAGGATGTTTACAGCCTGCGACTCTCATCTATTACACACACACACACACACACACACACACACACACACACACACACCCGCCCTCTCCACCTCCCTGTGCTGTATCCTATAAACACCTGGAGGATCCAGGTTGTGGCTTCAGTGCTTAGAGTGCTCCACCTGATCCCCATGTCATCATATGTGTGTCTGTTCTTGCTTTATTCCTTCACTTCACATAGCCAGGGTTCTGGGACCCAAGTGGCACAGGTTGAGGCAAAACACCTGATAGAAACACCTTCAGGAAGGAAGGTGTACTTTGACTCATGGTTTCAAAAGGCTCAGTCCAGCAGGCCAAGGAGCAGGCAAAGCCACTCAGATCACAGTAAGCACCATGTATATGACAGAGGGTGTATACACCATAGTGTACCCCATAAGCAGAGTGCAAAGCAGGAGAAAAGAACTGAGTCTAACCTTAAAAGGCTGCTTCCAGTGTGACCTACTTCTGTCACTTGAGTCCCATCCCCCAGAGTTTCTAGTACCTTTCAACATAGCACCACGAGCTAGGAAGAAGCATACAAAACATGAGCCTATGGGAGTGGATTTCAGATTTAGATGGTAACACCTATTTCATGAACATGTCAGATGATCAGATCAGCCATCATAAAATGCTTCCCTCTTTGTATGGCAAGACTCCAGCTATGACAGAACTCACCTCTGTGTCGGTAGGCATGTCCTTTCAGAGGAGCTGGAGCATTCCCAGGTATGGCTTTCCACTTCTGAAGGCAATTTCTAGGTTAGGGAGGAAATGTTTTTTTTTTTATTTTCAGTGCTTTCTTATATAAATAGCAAAATTGAGGCTTGGATAAGTTAAGACATGCCCAAGGTAGTGGCAATGCCAAAGAGGAACTTGCTTCTGAGATCTGGCAGTTTTAGTCAGGGAATGTTGGCAGCATGTGAGGGACAAGTGTCACTAGAGGCAGATTTCCATCTTCTCCACTCCTGAGTTTATCTGTGTTTTCTCTTGTGCTCCCAGAGCCCGTGACACTATGAAGGCGAGCATTTGTCAAGAATGGTCATCTCATCGCAGAAGGTTCACCGTAAGCAGAACAGGTAACCACAGGAGTGAGTTATCTCTCAGATATGGTAGAGAAAGCAAGTTCAAAGTGCTGCTAAAAGAAAATCTCCCCCGTTGAGGGTTTGGCCTGTGGCGAATGTGTTTGGAAACATGTTTTCTGTAAAACTCAATCTCATTAATCTCCTTGCAATTCCAGAAAGACAGCTTTCACTGCACACATCAGGGCTTGTCCCAAACTCTCCCATTTTCAGTGGCAGATGCAGGCAAGTGGCCCCACCACAGTTCAGGAACTGAGGACTTGGGTTTCAGGACCAACTTGGTCTCAGGAGGCTGGTACCTTGGGCCTGGAGACTGCTAAGGAGACCACTCACTTGGCCTTGTTCTTTGGTCTCCCATCCCTCATCCCCCATCCCTCATCCTGTCTGGGAGCTTGGAAGGAGCCGAAGGCTGTCACCTTCTCATAGATTAGAGTCCCTCCCTTGATTTATTTCCAACAAGTTTGAAGAGTCAGCAGAGGTGTTTCAATTTTACCTTCATCAAAACTGTCGAACCTTCTGAGTCTCCTGTCCTTTGTAGGGAGCTGTGGAAACCATGAGAAAATGTGCAGAGAGCAGGTGAAGTCCTGTGTGTGTGTGTGTATAGTTGACATAGGCACACTCATGCTAGAACCCAATACCCTAGATCCATGGCAGTGTCAAAGGCTTCCCCAGGGTGAGGCTCAGAAGGCTTTCTCTGGTCTGTGTTTAGATGTTAACAATGTGTACAAAAAACTAGCAACTGCAGCTTCATCTTCCTAGACGACTGCAAACTGAGACTGCTCTTGTAACAGAAACCCCCTACCAAGGCTACCTAACTCCTCCTCCTGTGCTGTGCATAGTAAAAACACCAAGGTTCTAGCCTATCATCACCTAGCAGCATTCCGACAGAGTGAGCACAACCCATCCAATCCTGGCTTTTTTGTACCTTGTGGCTGTGTGTCTGTCTTTTTCTCTATTCCTGTTGCCTGAGTCAGGTCCAGGTCAAAGCCACACAGGACACAGCTCTTACTCTTTTTGAATAACGGCACCTCTTAAACAAGCTGAAATCACAGAAAAATAGAGACATGAAAAGAGCCCTGTCTTAGTTAGGGTTTGACTGCTGTGAGGAGACACCATGACCAAGCCAACTCTTATAAGAGCAAACTTTTAATTGGGCTGGCTTCTGAGTTCAGAGCTTCAGTCTA
This sequence comes from Grammomys surdaster, assembly GCF_004785775.1. Classification (NCBI taxonomy): domain Eukaryota; kingdom Metazoa; phylum Chordata; class Mammalia; order Rodentia; family Muridae; genus Grammomys; species Grammomys surdaster. The sequence goes on from NW_021620763.1 coordinate 1,245,795, forward strand.
TTATCATCAAGGCAGGAAACCTGGTAGAGTCCTGGCAGACAGGGTGCTGGAGAAAGAGCTGAGAGTTTTACATTTTATTCCTAAGGTAAACAGGAGAAGACTGGCTTCCAGGCAGCTAAAAAGAAGGATTCAAAGCTCACCCCACAGTGACACACTTTCTCCAACAAGATCACACCTACTCCAACAAGCCACACTTCCTAATAGTGCTACTCCCTGGGCCAAGGACACAGATCTGACCCCCCCCCAGATTTGTTCAAAACCACAAGAGTCTATGGGAGTCATACCTAGCCATAGCATAATGCAAAAATACATTTAGTCCAATTTCAAAAGTCCCATAATAATCTCAACAATGTTAAAAGTCCAAAGCTTAAATTCTTTTCTGAGATTCATCACTTAACTGTCCCCTCTAAAATTAAAAGGCAGATCACATACCTCCAACATCACAGGATATAATTTCCATTCCAAAACATTATAGTGAGGAAATACTGGGCCAAAGCAAGACCAAAAAACCAGCTGGGCAAACTCCAAACTCTGCATCTCTATGTCTGATGTAAAGTCACTCTTCATATCTCCAACTCCTTTCATCTTTGTTGACTACAACACACTTCTTTCTTTTGGGATGTTACACTCTGTTAGCAGCTTTCCTCGGCAGGTATCCCATGGCTCTGGCATCCTTATCATCTTGGGGTCTCCAAGGCAACTTAAACCTTATACCTTCTTGTTCCAATGTCTAGAATCCACACATGATCTTCTGGGCTCCTCTAAAGGGCTTGGGTTACTCTCCAGCTCTGCCCTCTGAAGCACTCTAGGCTTTGGTTGACTCCACGCAATTGCTGCTACTGTTCTTGGTGGTCATCTCATGGTACTGGCATCTCCAATTCGATGGAGTCTTCTACTGTAACTAGGCTTCACCAATAGCCTCTCATAAGCTCTCTTCATGGCACCAAGGCTCAAGTTCTTTGCATGACCTCGTCAGTCCTGGACTGTCAACTACAATTGAGGCTGTACCTTCACCAATGGCATTCCCTGGCCTCTCACAGTGCCAGGTCTTAGCTGTTCTCCATGATTCCTTCATGCCTTGAAAGCCAGAGATTCTTACACATTACCAAGTCCAGCTGAAGCACGAGGCACAACCTTGGCTATCTCTGGAACACAGCTTCCTTGTGCTCTCAGAAAACACTTCCCAGAGGATTTCACCTCAGTGATGCTGGTTTCCTCTTAATTACCTCTAATTTCTTAGCTCTAGCTAACCAGCACCAATTGTTCCAGTAGTCCCTTCTATTCTTGATTCTAAAGGCAAAGCCATATGGCTGAAGCTGCTGAGTTCTGTTGTTTTTTGGGGATGGAACATCCCCCACCCACCCCTTGTTCTATTATATCATCACCAGTCTTTCTGTTTTCCCACTCCCTTCACTGCTTAAGATTGGCTGTCCTGGTACTTCCTCTGTAAACTGACCTTGAACTCAGAGATCTGCATGCTTCTGTCTCCTGAGTTCTGAGATTAAAGGCACCATACTTAGACCTAAGCTTTCCTCTACTTGGAATTTGCTCTGTATCAGGCTGACCTTGAACTCAGAGATATACTTGCCTCTATCTCCTGGAATTAAAGGTATATACCACCATGCCTGGGCCTAAGGATTCAAGGTCACTATTCCTCAAGTTCCAGATTAAAAGTGTATGTCATCCATTTCTGGATTATAGTTCATTCCAGATTAAAAGTTGAAATGAAAACAATAACCAAGTAATAATAATGCCTAACATGATATAACTATTCCTTGTTCAATGGCAAATACATAAACAATAAGCTTAGCTGGGTGGGATTTTGCCCCAAAGTGACAACTCCCTGTTTATCTCCTTGAACACAAGATTTAGCTCCATTTCATTTCCTGGTGCCCCTTTATTCTTTGAACCATACATTTTGTATTTTTCCTTTTTTTTTTTTTTGCTATGCTTCATCAAAAATGCTTTTCATGAGGGTAAACAATATGTAGCACAGAGTCTAAACTGAGTTGTTTTGAGTCTTCCTTTTTCTTTTTTCTTTTTTTTATTGCAAGTTTTCAAAATATTTAATTTTGATAAAAATTCAAGTGAGAATAAAGAGAAGATCTCATATATGAGTAATTTGGTTATTTATGCAATGGGTTTACTCATTAAATCTACTGAAAAATAACAGGATATGAAACCCTGTTTTTCTTTTTTTTTCTTTTTTTCTTTTTTTGCAAAAATTTATTTCTTTTCTTTTTTTGTGTTTGCATATTTCTTTTTTTTATTGGATGTTTTATTTACATTTCATATGTTATCCCCTTACCCCATCCCCCACCCACACAGGAACCCCCTATCCCCTCACCCCTCCTCCTGCTTCTCTGTGGATGTACCCCTACCTACCTCCCCACTCCTACCTCCCCACCCTCAAATTCCCACCCCCTGGGGTGTCCAGCCTTCATGAGACCAAGGATCTCCTCTCCCACCTATGCCCAGCAGGGCCCTCCACCCTTACATATACAGCTGAAGCCATGGATCCCTCCCTAAGTGCTCCCAGGCTGGTGGTTTAGATCCTGGGAGCTCTGGTTGGTTGGGATTGTTGCTCTCCTCATGGGGCCACAAACCCTTTCAGCTCCTTCAGTCTTCACACTAACGCCTCCATTGAGAACCCCATGATCAGTTCAATGGCTAGTTGTGAGCATCTGCCTCTGAATATGTCAGACTCTTGCAGACCTTTGAGGAGACATCTCTTATATCAGGCTCTTATCAGCATGGACTTCCTGACTTCCACATCAGCATCTACCTTTAGTGACTGCACATGGAATGGAGACTCAGGTGAAATGGTCTTCAGACAGCCCCTCCTTCAGTTTCTGTCCCTCGCTTTATCTCCATATTTGCTCCCTTGAGTATTTTGTTGCTCCTTCTAAGAAGGACCGAAGCACCCCCACTTGGTCTTCCTTCTTCATGAGCTTCATGTGGCCTGTGAGTTGAATCTTGGGTATTTCAAGGTTCTGGGCTAATATCCAATAATCAGTGAGTGAATATCACGTGTGTTCTTTTGTGATTGGCTTACCTCACTCAGTATGATATTTTCTAGTTCCATCCATTTACCTAGGAATTTCTCGAATTCATCGTTTTTAATAGCTGAGTAATACTCCATTGTGTAAATGTAGCACATTTTTTGTATCCATTCCTCAGTTGAAGGACATCCGGGTTCTTTCCAGCTTCTGGCTATTATAAATAAGGCAGCTATGAACATAGTTGAGCATATGTCCTTGTTATATGTTCGAGCATCTTCTGGGTATATGCCTAGGAGTAGTATAGCTGGATCCTCAGGTAATGCTATGTCCAATTTTCTGAGGAGCCGCCAGACTGATTTCCAAAGTGGTTGCACCATCTTGCAGTCCCAACAACAACAAGAACTTCAAGTCACTGAAGAAAGAAATCGAAGAAGATCTCAGAAGATGGAAAAGATCTCCCATGCTCAAGGATTGACAGGATTAATATAATAAGCCATCTTGCCAAAAGCAATCTACAGATTCAAAGCAATTCCCATTAAAATCCCAACTCAATTCTTCACAGAGTTAGAAAAGGAAATTCTCAAATTCATTTGGAATAACAAAAAACCCAGGATAGCGAAAACTATTCTCAACAATAAAAGAATTTCTGGAGGAATCACCATCCCTGACCTCAAGCTGTACTACAGAGCAATAGTGATAAAAACTACCTGGTATTGGTACAGAGACAGGCAGGAAGATCAATGGAATAGAATTGAAGACCCAGAAATGAACCCACGCACCTATGGTCACTTGATCTTTGACAAAGGAGCTAAAACTGTCCAGTGGAAAAAGGACAGCATTTTCAACAAATGATGCTGGTTCAACTGGAGGACACAGCACGTAGAAGAATGCAAATTGATCTATTCTTATCTCTTTGTACAAAGCTCAAGTCTAAATGGATAAAGGACCTCCACATAAAACCAGATACACTGAAACTAATAGAAGAGAAGGTGGGGAAGAACCTCGAATACTTGGGCATAAGGGAAAAGTTCCTGAATAGAACACCAATGGCATATGCTTTAAGATCAAGAATTGACAAATGGGACTTCATAAAATTGCAAAGTTTCTGTAAGGCAAAGGACACTGTCAATAGGACAAAACGACAACCAACAAATTGGGAAAAGATCTTTACCAATCCTACATCTGATAGAGGGTTAATATCCAATATATACAAAAAACTCAAGAAATAAGACTCCAGACAACCAAATAACCCTATTAAAAAATGAGGTATAGAGCTTAACAAAGAATTTTCAACTGAGGAAATTCGAATGGCCGAGAAGCACCTAAAGAAATGTTCAGTATCCTTAGTCATCAGGGAAATGCAAATCAAAACAACCCTGTGATTCCATCTCACACCAGTCAGAATGGCTAAGATTAAAAACTCAGGTGATAGTAGATGCTGGTGAGGGTGTGGAGAAAGAGAGACTTCCTTTTTCAATTCGATTAATTTGACACTCTTCACGTTAACCTCAGGTAGGCTCTTCAGATAAGGGCCAAAGGCAGTCACATACTTCACCAAAATAAGACAAGAACAACCTCTTGGCCACATACTAAAATTCATCTCCTCTGAAGCCTCTAGAACCAGGCTTCCACAGTTCAAATCACCCTCAGCAACAAAGTCTTCCATATTCTTACTAGGATAACCCATTAAGCCCCACTTAAAGCATTCCATTGCTTTCCAAATCCAAAGTCCCCAAATCTACATTCTTCCAAACAAAAGCATAGTCAGGCTTATCATAGCAATTCCCTATTCCTGGTGCCAACTTCTGTCTTAGTTAAGGTTTTACTCCTGTGAAGAGACACCGTGACCAAGGCAACTCTTATAAGGGCAAACTTTTTATTGGGCTGGCTTACAGGTTCAGAGATTCAGTCTATTATCGTCAAGGTGGAAGGTATGGTAGAGTCCAGGCAGATGGGGTGCTGGAGAAGGAGCTGAGAATTCTACATTTTGCTTCTAAGGCAAACAGAAGACTGGCTTCCAGGCTGCTAGAAGGAAGAATTCAAAGCTCACTCCACAGTGACACACTTCCTCCAACAAGGCCACACCGCCTAATAGTGCCAGTCCCTGGGCTAAGCATATTCAAACCACTACAAGCCCCATGCCAAGTGACAAAGTAACTTATTGCAGTGTAAATGGGACAGTCACTCATTAAGTAACTCGTTAGTAACTGAAGTTCAGGGGACACTATGAATAAAATGCAGGCAGAGTGAAATGAGGCCCAGGACTAACACATGCGGTGGTTTGGCTTTGAGAAGCAGAGTGGGGACTTTCCCACTCCCAAGTCCCATCAGAGTACCTGCAGGGATTCTCTAAGAATGAGTGTGTGCCCATGACAGACTTATCTCTTCATTTAAATGCAGCTTTAAATGAAACAACAGAGGTGGCAAGGGAAGGGACAGGTCCATTGAGGAAGGCTTCATAAAGAGTTCCTTGACATGGAAGAGAATTATAGCAGGAGACAAAACCTTCCAGGTTGAGAGGAAGATCTAAGAGGGCCTGATGGTGAGGAGGGCGGGATAGCTAAATGTGTTCAGGAGTCTAGTTGTGGCCATCCGCGGTGGAGCCCTCAGTGATGATGGCGGAAATAGCTACCTAGGGAATGTTAGAAGAAGGTAGTGGGATCCGTCAGGGTGCTGTTGAGAATCTGGTGAAGAAGTTGTGTGTCTTAGGCCTTGAGGCTTCTCCAGGGAGGTGGGACGAGCAGGGAAATGGCCTTCTATTGCAGCTGGGATGAACATTCCGTGACAGGATGCCTGCCTGAATGCCAAGGCTCACACTTGTAGCTGGAGGCCTGTGGTGGAGGTGGAGACGGTCCGGTGGAGATAGTGACAGTGTGAGATGTGTTCATGCCCACAGGGCTGAGGATGCTATTGTGGTACAATGAGGGCATTGAGAGTCAGCAGCACCAGGACTAGATCCAACCAGATGCCAAGGCCTACAAAGCCTTGCCATGAAGGTGCAGAGAGCTGTGGTCACAGCCCTTGGAAACATCATCAAAAGAAGCTGTTCAGAGCAAAATGCATTCCATGTGTTGGCCCTGCCCATGTGTTTCTTGTCAACTGGGCTGCTCTTCCTGGGTTCAGAAGGGTTTCTGTTTGAAATTTTATGAGCCTTGGCTGGGAAGGAGCACTTACCCCTGGGTTTGTGGGAGTTAATGGCCTTTTCTGGCGGCACAACTCTGGGGGCCTCAGAGAGTTCCCAAATGCCAGGAAAGGAGAAACCTATAGCCCATATTTCAACTGAAAATTATGCTTTATTTATAGGCATCTAAGGACCAAAGCCTCCCCAGAGTCCTTCTTCAACATCCCTTCAGAATCTGATGCGGTGTGTCTGGGGTCAACAACAGTGAGGTCATGTCAGCACACTCTTTAAGAAGATGCCCAAATTAGAAGCCCTTCTCTGTGCCCTGGCATCCTCCATCCAGGGCAGAAACTGCATTCATTCTCTTGCCTTCCAGTTTTGCTATTTAAATAGAATATTCAGCACCGTGTCTTCACACATTGGTATTGACTTAATTCACCTTGGCCAATACTTATGGACACAGGCTGGGATTGATCACTGGAGTAGGTGTCATGGGGACACAATGGAACACAAGTGGGATGAGCAGCTTAGAGCATCTTGTTCCAGGTTCTGCCCTTCCACACACAATCTGTTGACTTCTGCCACTGTGATGTACCGTTTCCTGTTCCCGAAACTTCTCACTTACAATTGAGGAGCTTGGATGAATTCAAAGGATGAAGAAATTCAAAGCAAGGGAAAGTTCTTAAACAATCAGTCTAAAGAAGCTGATTGATGGAGACTTGGGGGAAATGCTTTTTTTTTTTTTTTAAAGGTTGACATGACTGTATTTTGTCTATGGTAGACAGAGACAGGCTAAAGACTGCTGCTGCTGTTGCTGCCTGGCTTGACCATTCTGAGTCCACTCACCACTCCAGAATCTTTAAGTCAGCATTGCATTTCCTGTTCTAACTCGCCACAGACCTTGCTGTTCACAACGATTACCTGGATGAGGGATGAGTGGCCTGTACTCACTCTGGTGCTGTTGTGCCTGGTCTGACCCTTAGGCTGCATTCCTACTTTCTCTCTCCTTCCCTTTGAACTGGGGACTTCTATTTCTCCTTCCTGCATTGATTCCCATATTTCCTGGAGGTATTGGTTGAGACCTAATTTTGGGCTAATCTCTAATAAAACTGCCTAACATAGGGCTCCAGTACCTTAGTGAAAGGAAGCAGGCCTTTGGTATGTGCCTTTAATACATACCTGACCCTTTTCCTGCATCCCTTTCTCTTTTTGGCATCCTGGCTGCCAGAAAGTAGCAGCCTCTTCTCCATGTGTCCATTCCCCATGATTTTCTGCCTCACCATAAACCCAAGAGTATTTGGAGCTGCTGTGGACTGGAACCTAGACACTTGAGAGCCAAAATAAACCTTTTCTCAGATAATTTTTTTTAATCACACTGACAGAAAGAGAGAACAACATATTAATTAAAATGATCAAGGCCCTGGCATTCTGTGGACCACCCAGCTATCCTGCCAAGCACACTCTTTTTTAGACAAAACATTAATGTCTTAGATATAGTTTTGAATTCTGCTAGCCAGACTGCCTTTTCTAATCCTGCCTAAGTGACCTCATGATACATGTTAGGTAGGCTCTGATAACCCTCGAGATAGAATTCCTTTGCTTTAAATCAGTATGTTCCAATGTGTCTTTCATTCACAGCTTGGATCAGAGATGGTTAGTTTTATGCTCAAGTATGTTTAGGAAATCCCTCACACTAACACTTCTGGAGATTTCATGATATACACTGGGCCACTGGAGTCTCTGAATAGTCTTAATTCCTCTTTATTTTTAAGATTTATTTATTTTTATGTGCATTGTTTTGCCTGTATGAGGGGGTTGGATTCCTGGAACTGGAGTTACAGATAGCTGTAATCTGTCATGTGGGTGCTGGGAATTGAACCCAGGTCCTTTGGAAGAGTTAGGTAACTGCAGAGCTATATATCAAGTTGACACCCATTCCCCTCTCTACAGGCACAGAGCTTTGTGTGGCTCTGCTCAGCTTTTCCTCATAGCACTAGAAACAGCCTCTCCCTCCCTCCCTCCCCCTTCCTTCCTTCCTTCCTTCCTTCCTTCCTTCCTTCCTTCCTTCCTTCCTTCCTTCCTTCCTTCCTTTCTTCAACTATCATTCCATGGAGGACAATGTGGGTTAAAACTCAGACCCTTTTCAAACCTACTTCTGATAAGCCATGTACACACTTTCCCACTTTCCTATTCAAGCAGTTGTTATTTGCTATTCATAGTTTATGTGTCAAGCAAGCCATATAAACTTTAATTGAAATCATTAACATAAATGGGACTTTATATATTTTGATATAAATAATAACAATTTAGGTAAAGGCCTGAGGTCTATACACTTGGTACATGGAATTTTATTAGTAATTATCCAATCGATACTAGGTTGCAGTGTATGTCACTCTCTGCTTGTCCATAAGGCTATCTTGGAATGTTTGTCAAATGCCCCCCTCCAAGCAGAACCACTGACCAGTCTAGAAAAATCACATGCAAACAGGAGATGAAGTTCAGTAGGACTCTATGCTTCAGGATCCCGTGCAGAAGTTTAGAGACAGAGGGTGTCTTGATGAGTGGTAGGATTTAAGTAAGTGTCAGGGGTCACAGAGGAAATTGTGAGTTTGGAGTAAGTACGAGTAATGGACTATAGGCACAGGTAGACAAGATAGTGATAAAGTCAACAGACGTTTATCTAGAATTCACTCTTGTGAGACTACACGCAGAGAGCTGGCTTAAAGGAGATCAGGAGAGGTGGGTATGTGGATCATAGTTTATCTTTGTAACTACCACTTCCATGATAAACTGGGGTGTTATAGAAAAGGAGGGAGCAATGTAACCGAACCTTCGTTATTTTGAGAGTGAGTGAAGGTTTCACAACCGACATGAAGACAGGGCACAGCTCTGCCAGATAGAGACAGAGGGCTCCAAAATTCATAACACTGGTGATGGGACAGGTCTAGATGATAAGGTCCATGTGACCAAGGAAAGACTTAGGAGGATTATGTAATCATTGGAGTCACACAGGGACATGGCATTTTAAAGTTATTGTTCAAGAAGACCAAAGGACATACTGAAGGCGAGAGGCAAGAGGATTCTGTTACAGGTGCTTGGTCTGGGTTGAGTTCACAGTTATGTAAGTGGCTAATGAAGAGCAAATGTAAATGTTTCCCCAAAGAAGTAAGAGCAAGATGCAATAGCTGTTGAAATTAGGACTTGTGAGAAGGAAAAGGGTAGAGCTAGAGAGATGGCTTAGAAGTAAAGAGCACTGTTCTTGCACAGTACCTGGGTTCGATTCCCAGCACCTACATGGTAGCTCACAACTGTGTGTAATTTCAGTTCCAGGGGATCCAACACCCTTAAACCAGACAGACACTCAGGCAGAACATACATGTACATTGAAAAAACAAACAAACAAGATGTGCGCCACCACAGTGGGCATGACCTTAAAGAAGAGAGAGAAGGAAAAGAATAAACTGTAAAACATTGGTAAAACTTTCAGCCTGTGGGGATGGAAGGGAAACACAGGCTGCAGAGTCACAGAAGGAGTGGGAGGTCAATGGATCTCATCCCAGCAGGGGCTTTCTGTCAGTAAGTGCCTTTGCTACCCACAAGTAGGTGACAATGTTGGTATTAAGTGCTGAGTGTTTGGAGTTGGCCTAGGCCCAGCTGCGAGTTTTGTTTTATTTTAGACACTCTTGAGTATGGTGAGATTAACTCACAGCTTCTTTTTTTTTTTTTTTTTGAGCCAGTCTCAGAACAAACACATTTTGTGTTAGCTGGGCACCAGTCAGTGCAGGAAGTAATTCTGGTATATACTGCCCTGGGGCTGAATGGCTCTTGGATACCTTTGTTTTGAAGATTTTCCCACTGTGGGTGTTTTCAAGTCTTCAAACACTGTAGCTCCAGCTCTGGGGCTAAAACAAGTCTAAAATGTTCATAAGGGTTTCTAGAACCTTCACACCAGCTTCTCTTCTTCCTTTTTTCAATGTCTCTGTTATCAGTAAATTGAAGATCTAGCTGTAATAATCGAGACTTACTGATACACTGATCCATCGCTTTCCTCACTCAAGAATGTTCTATAGTCAGTTTCTCTTGGCTTTTGTAGCTAAGAGCCAGCTCTTATTGCCTCCTGATGGCTCCTTGTTTCCATCTCCCCCAGAGTGTCCTATCTCGTTTTCAGTCTGTTTCCCAATTGATGCTGTTTTCTGGATGACAGCCTTTCACAGGGAAGCCTGCATGTGAGCTGCAGAACAGTGGTAGCCATCTGCCATCTTAGCTCATCTGCCGCTCTCATCGCCTCCCCCGCTGTGAAATATGGCTCAGGTCTTCCAGGCCGTTAGTGCTGAGATAGGGCTGCCAAGGGTTAATGAGTTCTGGCTCCCACTGTTCCTCATCTCTCTTTAGAAGGACAGGCTGGCCCCGGGCTCTATCTAGCTAGAGGGATAGGTGATTAAGGGGCATGGGGTGAGAGTTGCAGAGCCCAATCCCATGGCTACAGGGATGGAGCCTCTCATCTCTGCTCAGAGGGGACTTGTAGTGTAGATGCTGTTTGCTCAGGAGCAGTAATTTTTGTCCCTTTTACTCTCAGAGCTTCAGCCCTTTGGGTTCCTCATCCCTGCCTCCAGGACCTGCTCCTCAGACAGAGGGAGCACTGTTGAAGAGAACGAGCCTCTAGCCTTTGGTCAGCATTTGTTTTACATAGTAATGTAGTTCTTCTCCCACGTGCAGACTGCTCACTTTAACAAAAGCCAAAATCTTTTTTTTTTTTCCTGATGGGAGTCTTATGGTTTATGTAAGAACACATAATATAGACTGGCAGGTTTTATTTTTCTTTGCTTGTGGGGTGAGAGAGAGGAACCCTGATCCACTGTTGGTAAGGGTGAAAATTAGGACAGCCACTGTGGAAATCAGTGTGGATACTTCCCCAAAACTAACACTAGAACTGCTATATGACCAGTTAGCTATACCATCGCTCGGCTCATACCCAAAGCACTCCATATCCTATTACAGAGTAATTACGCCTCCATATTTATTGTTGTTTTTTCACAATAGCAAGGAAATGGAATCAGCATAGTCCCTCAACATGGAAATGGATACTGAAAATACGAGACATACACATACACACAAATACATACAGATACAGTTACATGGATAATTCTAATTCTTGGTTCTATACTTGAGAGATAATATCAGGCTTATACTGCTTACCATATTATTTTCTAGTTCAACCACTTTCCAGTGAATGTCATGATTTCATTTTTCTTTGTGGCTGAGAAAAATCCACTGGGTCTGTGAATGGACATGTATGTGGGCTGGTCTCATTTCTTAGCTACTGTGAGAGCAAAGAACACAGTACAGCAAAGAACACAGTGCAAGGATCTCTGTAATACAATCACTTAGAGCCCTTGTACAGCACAGCCCAGTCAGGTAGTATATCTATATTTAGCTCTTTTAAAAATATCCATACTGGGGGCTGGAGGGATGGCTCAGTGGTTAAGAGCACGGACTGCTCTTCCAGAGGTCCTGAGTTCAAATCCCAGCAACCACATGGTGGCTCACAACCATCCATAAAGAGATTGGATGCCCTCTTCTGGTGTGTCTGAAGACAGCTACAGTGTACTCATAATAAAATAAATAAATAAATCTTTAAAAAAAATATCCATACTGATTTTCATCAGGTCCACAAAAATTTACACCCCCAGCCACAGTCTATAAATACTCCATGTCCCCATGTCTTCACCAGGCTTTGTTGTTATTTGCTTAACAATGGTCTTTTTTTTTTCAGGGCTTTTTACCACACAGGAATTTTGAACTTTGTCAAAGAAGTTTCCTGCCTGTATTGAGGTAATCATATGATTTGTATCCTTAAATCTATTATGTGCAGAATCACATTTACTGATTTCAGGTATGTTCAAGCATCCTTGAATGTCTGGAGTGATCTGCTCAAAGTATTCTTAAATTCACTATGCCACAATTTTGTGCTAATGTTCGTCAGGAAAATTTGTCAGTAGTATTGTGCTTGTCTTGGTACCTGGCTTGGGCATCAGGGTAACACGGCTTCAGAGGATGGTTTTAGGAATGTTCTTTCTCTTTCTGTTTTATTGAAGAATGTTGGTATTAGCTCTTCGTTAAAGAGTTGGTAGAGTTTGGCAGAGCATCTATCCTTTCTTGGACTCTTTTGTTGCAGGATTTTTTTTATTGCTTCATATTCATTGGTGGTTATAAATTTGTTTGAGCTGCTTATATTCCTCTTACATCTTCTTGATTTAATTTTGTTAGATCACATGCTTCTAAGAATTTACTTTACTTCTTATGAATTTTCCAGTGTTTTAAACATAAAATTTCAAAGTTCTTCCAAATGATCCTTTGGAATTCATTGTAATATATAGCTACCTCCCCCTTCATCTTTAATTGTATTAGCTTGGGCTGGGTCTCTCTTTCTTTTGGTTAGTTTGACACTGGCTTTGCAAATCTTGTCTATTTATTTCAAAGAACCAACTCTTTGATTGGTTCTATCCAGTGTTCATTCTGTCTCCATTTCATTATTTTCTGACCGGTCTTTATTATTTCTCATATTCTACCACTTTGAGGTTTGGTTTATTCTTATTTTTCTGAGACTTTCAGTTACATGGTAAGATAATGTATGAGACCTTGATGCTTCAGTAAAATGTAAATACTCAGAGCTATGACCTTTCTCTTAGCTGTGTCTCAAATGTTTTGACAAGTTGTGCTTTCATTTTGATTTGATTATATGAATTAAAAAATTATCTGTATGGTTTTCCAGTGACTTACCAGTCATTCAAGAGTGTGTTGATAAAGTTCTAGTACTTTATCCTCATGTTAGTTTCTAGTTTTATTCCACTGTTATTTGACAAAATACAAGAGATTATTTCAATTATTTGGTATTTGTTGAGACTTGATTTGTGGTCTAGAATGTGGCCAACTTTAGAGAATGTTATGTGGCTTCTGAGCAGAAAATGCATTGTGTTTCTGTTGGATGGAATATTCTGTAGCTGTCTTTCAGTTCTATTTCATGTATAGTGTAGTTTAACTGAGGCTCCTTTGTTGAATTTTAATTTGGATGATCAATCAAAAGGTAAGAGTAGAGTGTTGCAACCACCCACCCACTTTTATTATATCAGGACCCATTCAACCACTTATGCCCATGATTGCTAGTTTTATAAAGTGGGAACCACAAGTTTTACACATCAATATTTATGCATTTATAATTGATGTTATTGATTTCTCCTTTATTAATGTGTAGTGGCATTCTTAATTTCTCTTCATTTTTGTTTGAGTTATGCTGTATCAGACACAAGAATAGCTATGACAGCTTGTTTTGGTTTCCATTTTCTTGATAGATTGACTTGCACACTGTTATCTCAGTATGCATCCCAGTCTGTAGGTGTCTTTACCAGTGAAATGTGTTTTGATCTACCTATTAATCCTGCCAGCTAGTCTGTATTTCTTCACTGTTGAGATGAAGCCACTTACATTTAAGATTAGTATTGAGAGATATTTATTAAGTCCTGTAATTTTTTGGTTACTTTTTTCTGCTAGTTAGATTATTGTTTTCTTTTTTTCTTTCTACCCTATTAGTATTAGTGTTTTCCGGTTTGGTGAGTTGGTCATAACAGATTTCTTCTTAATGCTTCTCTGTTCATCTACTTCTAATGTAATGAGAGCTCTGATGTTTGCCGTTGCCTCCTTGTAGCTTTAATATTATGGACTGCTCTATGTTTTTGACATCTTGACTATGTTGTGAAGAGATTGCTTTCTGGTTGTATTTATTTGAGGTTAAAATGTCTCTTTTGTTTAGATGCCATTTCTTTCTTTAGATTTGGGAACTTCCCTGTTATAATTTCATTGAATAAATTATGTCTTTTAGTGTTTATCTCAGATTATTCTAACCAATGGGCTATTAGGTTTGATCTCTTTATCATACCCCAGAGCTTTTGGACATTGTAATCACATTCATTTGTTAATCTTTCTTTATTGATGCTTGAATACAGTATTTTATCAACTTTGTCCACCATCTCTGGAATTATAATTTTCTTCTTAATCAAGTCTACTGATCATTTCTCTACTTTTTTTTAAAATTTGATCCACTGCACATTTTTACTTCCAACGTTTATATGTTTTTTCAGAATCTTAATTTTCTTGCTGACCTTTTCTCCCATGCTTTTCATTCACATTGTTGACTTTTCTCGTATGTTTTAATAACTTATTTCTCAATATTTCTGACTTTCTATTCCAGGTCTTGGATTGAATCCATCTTCTCATTTATATCTTCTTACAGGTCCTTGATGACTTTTATCAGTAAATGTCTGCAAATTCCATGTTGCATTGCAACTCCAGTCTCTTCAGGGTTAGTAGTTCAGGAGATATAATCTTTTGGAGGAATTCATTTCATGTGTCTCTGGTACAATATGTGTATCAGTTGGTTTGGAAATATCCTCTAGTTTTATTTGGGAATATTAGAGAGGAGAGAAGAAACTGTTATAATAGGAACACACCAAAGCACACAAGACATAGAAATACACTTGAGTTGGACCAAATATATCATCAAAAACATAAAAGACAAAATGACAAAGCTACTTTAGATGTGCTGTGATGTTAAATGTTAATTAGGGTAAAGGAAGACCTAATAAATGGGTGAGATAAGGGAAAGAAGAAGGGGAAGGGGAGGAATAGAAGAGCACCAAGAGTAAACAGAGAGACAAAAGAGAGGGCACAGTGAATGATATAATGGAGGGCTGTGTGGATAGTTTTATGTCAACTTGACCTAAGCTAAAGACCTCTGAGAAGAGGGAACCTCAATTAAGAAAATGTCCCCATAAGATTGAGCTGTAGGTCAACCTGTAGAGCATTTTCTTAATGAGCAATTGATGGGAGAGGGACCAGTCCTTTGGGAGTGGTGCCATCCCTGGGCTGGTGGTCCTGAGTTCTATAAGAAATTGGGCTGAAGAAGTCATGAGGAGCAAGCTAATCTCTGACCAGCTCCTGCCTCCAGGTTCCTGCCCTGTTTGAGTTCCTGTTCTGACTTCCTTCAATGAGGGACAACAATGTAGAAGTATGAGCCAAATAAACTCTTTCTGCAGGCATAAATCTTTCTCAACCTACTTTAATAAGGATTCAACCTCCCCTCCAGCCCAGCACCTATCAGACATAGTGGGAAATAGAGGTTATTAGGACCTGGGGGAAGTGGACCTGTTTAGAAGTAGTTCTTTGGGGTGATACCAATCTTCATTGTTCCCAGTCCAGTCCACTAGCAAATACCAAACATGATTCAGCAGCTTCAGTCCAATATACTAGCAAACACCAGACACGAATCAGTAACTGCAGTTTAATCCACAAGAAACCGTGAGGCTCACCAACCAGCCTAAGTCCACAGATGATTTTCTCTGTATGAAGTCATCACAAGCAAAGCTCAGCAACCCAATGTAAGATAAACCAATACAAGCATGTCATCAATGAGGAATAGCAATATGGAGCAAGGCAAACCAATGCTTGAGCTTCCCCTGACTGTGGGGTCATACTTAGATTCCTTCTAAATATCATGCATCCTTTCATGTGTTTCCTATAGCAAAACATCCTTTCACTTGTGTCTTGGTTCAGGAAAACATTCCTTCATTTGTCTGCTTTAGCCAAACATCCTTTCACCAGTATGCCCCAACAAAATATGACTGACTTTCCAAAGAAACCAGAAGTTTCCACTTCACCTTTCCTCTTCAGGTTGCTTTTGGTCATGGTGATTCATCACAGCAATAGCAACTCTGATTGAAACAAATGAGAAGAGAAAATATCAAGAAACTAGAAAAAAGGAGGAGACATTTTAAAGGTGGAGAAAGATTTTTCAATAATGAGAAAGTTCAGTAATAAAATTAAATAATAGTAAGGAGGGGGATTAAAATATGAAAGCATGGGTATAAAAAGTAAGGCAATGTCAAAATAATACTGAAAGTATGATAGAAAGGGAAAAACAGAGGACACATTGGAGGCAAAAAGAAAAATAAAAGAAGAGTTAAGGAAAAGAAAACAGATTGTCCACTAATGAAAAGCACAAGTATGAAAAATTAAATAAATACATTGAGGGAAATAAAATATGAAAACAAAAATTAAAAACATAATAAAGTAAACAATATTGCTGGCAGCAGAGTAAAAGAGAGAAGAACCACATCACAGTAGAAAAATTACCAATAGACTTAGCCAAGCACAAGAAACAATGGCCATTCCTTTAAAAAGTTGAAATGCTGGAGTGTCTTCTTTGAAATGTGGAAACTGCCAGCTCTATGTACAGTGGGGATTCTGCCAAGCCTATATACTCTTGACATTTCCCTGCCATATATACTGCTGCTGAGTCTGTATTGCACACGTGTCTGGTATCTGTCAGAGCTGTCTTCACATCAGTAGCTTTGCATTCTTTGCGTACTGAGGGCATCTGCTGTCCACACTTAGCTTTATAGTCTGTGGGCTGAGCAGGTTCTCATGCCCTCTGGAGACCCTCTTCCCAGATTGGACACCATGAAATGGCTAAATGTGTGTTTCCCGAGTGCATTGGGGTTGTAGGAAGCAACCACAGCCCTAAGATCTTTCAAGACCCTGAGTATCATTTGCCTTGTTGAAGGGCTGCAGCCGTGGATGACAAATATGTTGGTACTTCAGACTTCTGCAGCCCTACAACCATGAGCAGCAGAAGGGTAGCTCCTGAGGTTGACTTGCAGGTTGCTTTTACGCTCATCAAACTCCAGAATCATCCTCAGTTGATGAACTCTACTCCTGAGCACCTGTCTTTCCTTATGCATTTTCTTGCTTGGGGGAGCTTCCTGTAGGAGGAGCTAAGGTGGGAGGAGTAAGAAGAGGAAGAGGAAAAGGAAGAGGAGGAGCTAGAGAGAGCAGAGATGTAGGAGGATGAAGAGCCACACAGGTATAGAGAGCAGTCGGGGGTAACAACTTATATTCAGGTTAGCTAATTGAGAAACAACTCTAATTGTATGGGCATATTGTTATTGAGCATTGCCAAACATACAAAGCCTTTGATTAATATTTAAGCATTAGAGTCTCATTTTCCTACCAGGACCATGTGGATGGTGGGATGGTCTGGGCAATGCCCAGCCTTGTGGAAACAGCGTGGTAGATTGGCAGAGCCATCTCCCACGCTGGCATCTCATGGGTGGCAGGGCAGGTGTTTCTGGCTGGCCGGTTCTAGCTGCAGTGCACGTGGCCTCCAGCCGTGGAACATGGCGGCTGAACTAGGCAGAGAGCCACTGCAGCTTAGATAGTGGGCTTGACTAGCGGCCGTTTTTAATAATTACTTCAACAGCTTCCTACTACTTTTCTGCTGTGCACTGATAATTTTTCTATTGTTTGATAAAACACATGACCAAGGCAACTTCCATAAGAGAGAGTTTACTTGGTTTATAAAGTTTCAGAGGGTTAGAGTCCATGATGATGGAGTGCAAGCATGGTAGGAGGAGCAGGTAGCTGAGGAATCACAGCTTGAACTGCTCCCCCGAATCAGAGAGTAAACTGGAATGCCTCAAAGCTTGCTCCCAGTAACGGACTTCTTTCAGCAAAGTCATTCCTCCTAAACTTGCCCAAACAGCTCTACCAACTGGGGGACAATTGTTCAAATATTACTCAAACAACTGAGCCTACAAGGGACATTCTTATTCAGACCACCACAACTTACCAGCATCTGGCCTTCCTACTTGCTACAACTGTTTCCTTCCTATGGGGTGGTGGCAGCCAAAAGAAGCCACTTGGCCTGGGGGTGTACCCTGATTTCAGGTGTTCAAGGTAGCTAGCCTAATTTTTAAGCATACTTTCTCTTTTAAGATGGCACCTAGCTGCTGACTTATGAGCCATACAAGGTAAGAAAACAAGGTTTGTCTCTACACTAGATCCATCTACATGAGGTATTGCTGTCTCAATCAGCACCACAGCAAGACTGAAAGCTTGTGGGGCTATAGACTTGTCCTCATTTACCTTCTGAATACAGCTTCTCCTTCCCATCCCCTGCAGGTCAGTTGTGTGGTCGAAGCCCTGTCCCCTTACTTCTTGCTGGTGGACCTCCTGCTTTTTCCTCTGTGTTTTGGGTTATATGTTTATGTAATTTATGGGTTTTCAAGACTCTCCCTCTTTGGATTAGAGTATATTTTTTCTTATTCTGATTCTGTCCTTCACTGGGTCACACAGAGGCAGCTTTGAGCCTGCCATCCTGTCCTGGAGTCCTTACTTTCTAATTTAATTATGTAAAACTCCTCAGTGAGGAGTGATCAACCTCACTTTAGGCCAGGAAACAGAAAGAAAAAGTGTTGACTTTTCTGAAGTCACACACCTACACAGTGAAGGGAGCAGGATGCAAATGACATGATGGGGTAGCCCTGTCAATCTAAAGCTTTATATCAGTCTTCCTGGGCAAATCTCTCTGGTCTTCCTCCCATACTCTGGATCACTCTTGGTGCTGGGACAATGACCATCATCAGCTGCGTCCTCACCCTGAGTTCTGAGCCTGCTGGCAGAACATATTCAGATGACAGATACTGTAGTTAGCTGTTTGAAAAGGACCTTAGGATCATGACCTTCGTATCTACCAGTGCAGACTGGTCTAGAAGGATAGATGTCGAGCCAGATAACTGGGGAGGAGGGAGCTTATCACTTTCAAAGTCTCACATTTCAACAAGCAATCATCAAATTGTTGTTCATTGCTAAGTTAAAAATGAACCATAACAACAGCTTGGGGCTCAACAGTGTCCATAAAGCCAAAGAGGAGAATAATGACAGTAAACATAATTAGCTGTATCTAGTTGGCCCACAGCTAGCAAAAGCAAAGCATAAACTCACTTAGCAATCTCCTATCTCAAATACTCATCTCCAGTCCTGGGTGATACATGACAGTCTTTAATTGACTGCAAAATTAAACAAACAGTAAGAGAATGTGGTTAATTATGTTGGCCGGGGGAAGTGGAACACAGGTCTAATGCTCAAGGCTCACATTATCCTGGGCAGAACACACTTTTCATGCTCACCTCAAATAAAAGTCTCAGTGGACAACAACTTAGGGCAGTTGGCTGGTTTCTTGATCTCTTCTTAGGTCACTCACCTCACTTCTTCTCGAATGTAATACTATCCTTTCTCTGAACTCTCATTCCAATAAAACTTTGGCTAGCATTTCTTGTAGTCTCTGAGTCTTTGACTGGGAATGTTCTAGGGAAGGAATATCTAACTTTAGGCTCCCTCACCCAGGTCAACACTAACCTCATTCAGGACAATGGTGACCTTACTCAGGATAAAGGTGACTTTCTAGTTCTCTGTTAACAGGACCCCAGGATTTGAATTTGTTTAGATTCATGAAGAAAACTCAAGGTTATAATCATCATGTCTGAGGTCATCAGGGTGAGTATGTTCTGGAGGAAGTGGTCTAGAAGATTATCCCAGGGTCGCCTGTGTCTTCATATAGCAGGGAAGATAAGGTTTGGTAGAGGAAAAGACCACAAGCTTTACCAGGCCATATACCAGGCTGTACCTTCTTAACCTCAGAACATTTGAAAGTTTGATGCTTCCTTAGGCTTTGAGGACATGAATATTAAGCATGTAACTTTTATTTACTTGATTTACTGTTACCTTGGAAAAGCTATTAAATTTAGCATTGTCCACTTGAATGCTGTTTAGTGTATGTTATCTTAGAGCAAAGGAATGTGGGTATTTGTCTTAGCTGATTAAACTATATGTTTATGTGTTGAAAAGAAAGAAAGGAGGAGAAAGGAAATCAGTTTTCAATATAAAGCTGTAATGGACAATGTAACAAGGCCCCAGACCTTAGTAGGCCCAAGACCATACATAGCATAACTGACTCCGTGATGGAAGTACCATTCAGGCTGTAGAACTCAGCATGTAGACAGCACCACATTCCAAAACCAAAACAAATGTCTAATTCACCAATTTCTATATAGTTCTGAGAACGTTTTAAAATGTATTAACCTTGCTTTTTAGCTTCTGTAGTTCTGTTTTCTGGGTCACTATTCTTGTTAACTGGAGTATGTCAACCTAGTACATTGGTTTTGTGCTTAAAACTTCACCCTGAGAAAAGCTCATTGCTATACTGGGATCCCAAAGTATAAGTGTAGTTGCTGGCTGGCTAAGAGAGACATTCTATTGTCTTAAACCCATGTCCAAGCAGTGTTCACTTGTGAATTGCCTGTAACAGAGGTGTCTTGTGGAGTCAACATCTGACATCAGCGCTCCATGGTGAGGAGCCTTCTGGGAGAAAATAACAACTCTGAATCTGACACTTCCATAATGCAGAAATGGTGGGCCCTTATAAGTTATTGAGGGGAATATTTTTGTTTTACAGATGAAGAATTCATAGTGCTTAGAAGCAAGATGTAATGATTTCTAAGGTCACCCAGTTAGCAAGAGACAGAACAGGAACTAGAACCCAACATTCTAGACTTTCACATTCACAGACTCTTTCTTGGAGCTGGGTAAAGCTCTGGGCATCTTAGGCAGAGTAAGTTTTAAAGTCACACACATGCCTGAATTCCATCATCCATTGACCTGCCCTGGTGCCATGGGCTCTGCGGGACCCCACCTTTATCATTTGTGTGTAAAGGAAGTAATGAGGGGGTGAGGGTTGTATAATAGTGGGAGTGAGTCTTCCTCCCAATCAGAGGCATACTGATTCTCCTTCCTCCCATCTCTCCCAACCACTAAAGAAGGGAAGAGAATTGTTACTCTGATCTGTTAACTCAGGGTCCCTGGACACAGTACCACTTAGGTTTTATGCTTCTTCAGTCTCTGAGCAGTTACTGGCATGTCAAGTCCTTGCTAATAATTGGCAAGAACTGTTCCAATAATGGCGAGGGTTGACATTGTGCTGCACAGGGGCTGCACTGAGAACCCATGTTACCTCACTGAGTCCTTACTAAAAGAAGGAAAGAGGTTTCCTGCTAACCTTGTTACCATCAGAGAAGACCAGGACTATAACTGTTAGGTAACTTTTCCCACTATGTCACAGCTATCCAGTGTCCGCACTTGAATTTGGTTGGCCCAGAGTCTCCCTCTTAACATGGTGGCTTGTACAGTATACTTAATGTTTAAATATCTAAGGAAAGTATACTGTGACCCTGACCCACTGAGCCAAGTCCTTGTCCACAACCTCTATGATCTCAGAGCTGGAACAGGGTCAGCTGTTATAAAGACCCATTTTCTTGCTTTGGGAGGCTGGGACACACTTAGGGGCATGTTTTATGAGCATGAAGAGAAGGCTTCCAGAAGCACCAGCCTCCCTGATGGGGCTGGCTGCCTTAAATCCTTCAGTCACAGCATCAAGCTCATAAAATGGAAGGGCTGCAATTTCCTCTCTTTGCACTGGCTCGAGCTGACAGCATAAGGAACTGATGGAGGCAGTGGATACTCCTGCAGATTTGAACTGCTTGTTCAGCAGGGCTGGCAAATCTCACTGGCTCTACAGTAGTTGGGACTGAAATGGCTTTTGGGGGGTGGTGAGGAGTAGTCATGGGATCAGAAACTTGGCAAATGGTACCAAAAAGAATATCAACCACAGCTACCATTTTGTAGTGTTTTGCTCTTTATAGAGTATCGTACTTTTTACCCCACATCTCTTTCTCTTGGTTATTTCTCAAGTTTCCCAAGATACCATTTTTGAATGCTTTTGACATAAGGATTGAAAATTTCAACAAAGTTTAGAGAGTTAATCCAGAAAGCTCCCATTTTTTTTTCCCCTCCAAAAGTAGGCCTTGATTAAGAATCAGAAGAATTGAGCCTGCTTCTAGGATTTGGAGCAGTGCCTTTCTCACCTACAGGAAGAGGCTAACACTGTGTCAGGTTTGTTGAAACCCAGATGAGATATGTACAAATACTGGAAGTTGTAGGCTTTTGGAGTGTACAACATAAAGGGAACTTCCTGGATAGAATGCTTAGCTCCATACACACTCTCTACCCCTAAAATGTAGCCTCTCTTTTCTGATAGGCAGTAGCACCTGGAATGTCTAATATTCCTTCAACAATTAGTTGCCCATTGGTTCACGATTTGTTAACCATTATCCCAATATTCCTTGTTACTTGTTTCATGTGAACTTCGGTTTCTAATTATACTTGGAAATGTCGTCCTGCTAGAAATGGTATCTTAAGGATGTGCTATATCCTATCCAGGATCACATGTGCCTTACCCGGACTGAGTTCTTTGAGTTGAGCCCTTGGTATGAACTTCCCCAGAGAAGTAAATGGAGTCTGTTTTGGGTATACTTCCCCCATCCTCCCAGATGCTTTCATGTTGAACTTTGATGAAGGCTAGTGCATGGTGACTTGATGGGTATAGAACTAATGCCAGAGAAAGAACCATGTAATATCCATCAGGTAGCTACTTAAAAACTCCAGAGAGCGCACTAGAGAAATAAGTGCACACACCAATAAAAAGAAAAGAAAAGAAAAGAAAAGAAAAGAAAACACAATAAGAAACCAAACAATAGAAGAGTATCATTCTGCTTTGGATGTTGCTACAAAAACAAACAGATTAGCCATGCTTTACAGCATACCTATGAACTCTGGAGCCAGGATGATGGACAGGGCTGTGTTCCTGGTAGTCTTGCTTTACGGTTCCACATCTATTGTCCTTACTGCTAAGTTGACATCGAATGGGGCATATATGCATAGCTACTTTATTTTTGGATAAGCTCGGGTTTACATGAACTGACTGGAAAACCTACTCTCTGTCTGTGGTTGACTTACGGTACAGAACCATCAGGACACCTTTACCACTGTCCTCTTCATTGCAACACTCTTAATTCAGACGCTGCTGTTTACTGAACACAGCCATGCAGTGCTGGACCTAAAGGAAGGGCTTTCCTTCCTCGTCCGTTCTGCCAGTTTTCTGCTTAATAGGTTTATTTTAGACCATTGGCTCTGTACGGCTTCTGGTAGTTGAAGAGCAGCCAATTGGAACTGAACGATGCTACCTCCGTCTTCCTTTATCACTTAAGGCTGCTTCCTGGGCATGCTCAAACCTCATCCCTCACTTGTTGTAGGAGGAATTTTTTTTTGTTGTTGTTATTTGACAATTTCATATCTGTTCTATATCTATACATAAAATTTCCTTCATGAATTTCATTAGCATGGCTTCTGTTCTGTTTTTCTAGTTTCCATGTCATTGTGCATCCTGGATAGAATCAACCCTGAGAAATTAGGAAGGAGGTTGGGTTTGTCTTTATGCTCTTTGAGCTGCCCCTTGCCATGGTGAAGTGGGTACTCCCAGCTGCTTAGCTTGATAGGAGAGCCTTTCTTGCGAATCTGTTCTCAGTTCGCATCACAGCAAAAAGAGGTCATCATTGACAATGGCTCACAGTGAAGTCAGGTCCTTTCAGGACAGAAAGATGAAGGAATTGAGTGACCTTGCCATTACATTCTAGAAAAGTGGATGAGTCCATGACTCCCCCAAGGTGGGAAGAATCTAGCAAGACAGAAAGAAGAAGATATCCTGGGAAAGAAAGCAAGGCTCAAAATGTGTTCCAGCAACTGCATAAATGAAATCAGTGTCATTTGGGGAGAAAGATCTGGGTGAGGACTGGTGCCTTTGGGGCCATCTGTCCCAGATGGCAATGTGGCCTGTGTGAGAGGCATTTTTGAGAGTGGAGCTGGAGTGTCAGGAGAAGAAGAAAATTGAGTATATTCTGCTGCTAATTTACAGATTCCTCTGGTAGAAAATGGGAAAGGTGAATTGCTACTCTGGTCTTAATTATCTGTAATGGTATTATATTTTGCAACTGTATATTATTTTGAAAACAGTGTTAGAAAATGCTAAAGATAATCTGTTGGAAATGTACAGCTTTTCCAGGGTAAAAGCCCAGCTAATGCTTTGGAACCTTTGCTGCAGTCATTTATACACGTCGAATGTTGTGCAAGGACGTGCTCTTAGGATTCCTGCTTCAGCGCCACCCCTCCATCCCTACCCCTGAGTCCAACTCTGTTTTGACGTCATGAGAATCCTTCTAATCTAAAGACTCAAGGCATATCTGTAGGGTAGAAAAGATTTGGTAGATGAAGAAATGGCAGAAATTTTAGGAGAAGGAGTCTGTCGAAGGAGCCATGGATGGGAACACCTTCCTTGTATTTACAAAAGCAGATTTCACAAAAATAAGATGGAAATCCAGGGCAATCAAGCATATTTAAGTCTCAGGGAGTCTAAATATTTTAATTGTGACGGATTACACATGAGGCAGATAAAGAAGAAACGTTGAGCTGCCAGAGAAAGAGCATGGTGGCCCTTAGGGGCTGTTGAGTTCAGCTTTCCAAGGAGGAAATATGTAGACATGAGAGGAGGTGACCTAAACAAGGTCAGCAGAGACCCACAGGAAGAGAGAATTTCTCAATTGCAGCAGATGTGTTGAGTGTAAGAACATAATGGGTGTTTTTAAAAAACTGTGATCAGAGTGAAGGGAAAAATCAAAGGAGTCATGGTCCCTTTCCTCCGGACAGCTGGTGAAATACTAATGGGAAAGAGAAAGAAACCAGAACTCCTCAATTTCTTCTCTGCATTCCCTACCTTACTGAGGAGAACACTCTTCATATAGAAAAGATGCAGAGCAATCACCAATGCAGAGGGGCTGGGGGAGGAGAGGGGGAGAGGGGTGATGCAAATAAGGGATCATAAGTCTTTCAGTGAGTTTCCATTTTTGGGACAGACGCAGCTGCTGATGCGATGAAAGATTCCAGTGCTCCACATCTGGCAGTGGGCAGATGTTTTCAAGATGGCGGGAAAGGTAGATTTCGAAACATGGACACTAGAACATGGGGTTGTGCTTATAAGTCAGGCCACTCAAGGTGTGGTGTAGAGAAAGAATCTAGAGGTTCATCTCCCTCTCCTTAGACCCTTCATCTCCTGAAAGCAAAGCATCCAGCCGGTGTGATCAGAAGACAGGAGCCCTACCTGCAAAGAAGAATTCAGGGCAGAGTAGGGATGACTGCCGGGCTGTTATGGACATAGACTCCTTCTGTCCTCCCACTCTGGACTTTCTAGAAGAGTCTCAAGAAATGCTTTACCAACCTCTTCATTAAGATATAGAAGTGAACTAAGTGCCCAGAATGGCAAAGTAGGAAAGAGGAATCCAGCTGTTGGTGTAGAAGCCTCCCTCCAATCCATGTGAACTGACTCCCCACCTAGAGTTTTCCCATTTGTTCATGGCCTGTCCAGCTTGTCATGCAAGCTTTCTTAATTTCACCCTCATATCATTCCAGAAAGGTCACATTACTAGACATCACTTAGTCTAGATATCTGCCAGCCCTGGACTAGAGTCTCTGTGACTATAAAGATGGTTAAAATCTGATTCTTAGTTTTAATGACTCTCTACTGTAAGAGACTTGACCTGTATGCACCCCCATATAGAGAATAGGCAGATTGTGATCAGATCTTTGCTAAAGAGTCACTGTCACCTTCGTGGTGTAAAATGTCTCTGCCAGATGTTTCCCATAGACAGGGAATATCCCTTAGTGAAGTTTGTATTCTCCCCTGATTTCTGCAGGGGAAAGTGGAAGCCAAGAGCCCTGCACTTCCCAGGGATCTTAGTCTTTGGCTGAATGTCTCTAGACTTCAGAGAATGATTCTGATCTTGATCCTTTCGCTCCAGGATACCAGAGATCCAGACCATTTTCTCTCCATCTTATCGCTTTTTTTCTTCACTCTGCTTTCCCATGCCAACAAGTTCTCTTGGCTTTCCTTTCAAAGATTTAACATAGATCAAAATTTGTTTTTGAGTCAGAATGTATCATTATCTGGAAAGTGGGAGGACAGTGAATCAGGCTAGAAGGCTGTTATTTGCTCCTAAGGCTTGGAGACTAGACTGAGCCCAGGACAGTGGAAACAAGAAGAAGTTCTAGGTAGTAGGCATTCATTTTGGGCCCTCTCTGGTATTCATCTTCCACAGCCTGGTCTGGAAGTCTGCAGGAAGATGAGATCCCTGATATGGATGTTAGGAACACATTCTTTCCCACTGAGCCTGCTCCCTGGGGTGCAGGCCTGGGGGTGGCTTGGGAACAGAGACAGCTTTCTGGTTCCTTGGCTTGCAAAGAGTGAGATATTTAGCCTGGGGCTGCATCAGGATCCAGATTCCAAAGAAGAGCCTCCAGGATGCTGTAGGCTCTGGCTCCAATGCCACACATGGTCATGGGTTTATGTTATTTCTTTCTTACTATGTTGATCTTCAGCCAAGCAGACCTAGTTCTCTAAGGCTAAGAAGGGCTTCATTGTCACTGATGGGTGGTGGGACTATAAAGCCTCTAAATTCTAGGTCCAAGACCTGGAATTCCAGGTCACTTGTCATCATGAGCCTACTTATTAGGCCTATGACCTTTGGCTCTTATCTTCAGGAAGTGTCATCTCTTCCATTATAACCACTGTTCTAGTCGTGGGGACCCAGTAACGTGTAAAAGTAACATTAGCCTCTATGGGGCTCCAGATAAATAAATGAACCTCTCTCCCTTGCTTCCTCTGCCCATCTTTCTCCAATATTAAACAAAAATACTGCTGTAGGCAGGTAATGATCTGAAGCTAGCCTTACACAGTGAAGTTGTCTAGGCAAGCTGTCGGTGATACCCTCAATGCCCTACCCCAGACAAAAACTTTATCTCTTAAGTTTCATGATAAAGTCTGTGATAAGCTCCAGGATGAGGATACTATTAGTCATTGCTTTTTTCATAGGGCCCTATGTGATACACATTAGTCATTAAAACATTAGCATGAAATAATTCAAAGTCAGAGCTGCCTAGGGATGTAAATCACTACGTTCAACTCCAATTCCTCAACAAATGATTTTGATAACTCTCCTGAGAGATGTCTAGAATTTTCTGGAATAATCTCAGCAAAGGAAAAAACCTTAGGTCATTCTTGGGTAGCATTTTGGTATTTATTTATTTATTCATTTATTTATTTAATCTTTGTATATATATGTATGGGTATTTGTATGAATATATTTATATAATATGAAGGTTATACTTTCTCCACTTTTTTTTTTTTTTGAGGCTGAGTCTCTCACTGTACCTGGAGCTTACTGGGTCAGCTTGACTGGCTGGCTAGCAAGCCTCAAGGATCTTCCTGTCTCTACTTCCTCACAGCTGAAGCACACACTACTACACTTGGTTTTTACATGGGCCCTGGGGATCTGAACTCAGGTCTTCGTGCTTGCATGGCAAGCACTTTACTCATTGAAGTATAATTAATTCCCTTGGTTCTTCTTTACTGTGAAGAAATTTTGCCTGCTCAACACTGTCTCAGGGAGCTGAGTTCTGTGAGGCAGAGGATAGAAAGAATCCATTCAATAGCACTTAAAATCCTTGAGCAATGAAATTTCTTTTTCTGATTCTATATCCTGAACTATTGGGTGATTTTCACATCTTTTAGATCATTTATAACCCTGTGTACTCTCTCAGAAGATGCTTGATTTTCCAGTGTCCTCAACACATGGCACTTGGACCTGACTCAAGGGCAGTGACAGTACAGTGGGGCCGGAAAGCTGGCCTCCATTTGCACTGGATTCAGGTAGCTGGTTGTACAACCTTTTCTTTCTTTTTATCAGCTTGTATGATTATTTAAGACTTAGCATTTAAAAAATTAAAACATCAAGATGCTTTTATCTGAGCCTCTAGAAACTAGGTCATCATTGGATTAAATTCTTACATTAATTAAGCAAGTTGGTATTTTAATCTAAGAGCAGATAACTTATCCTTAAGATTCTCCATCTCTCCTTTGTGTCAGGTCATTGTCTTGTTTGTTCAATGCATCTTAATTTGTCAATGAGTTCATCTGCCAGTGGTTCCGCCCAGCCATGTATCATCTCTAGTTTTGGAAAAATAAAGGAGGGTGAATGACAAAGTTCTTTAACCCAACCACACACTGCCCTGCAACTGACATATGTATTATCTTCAAGTAAGGTGGCTGAACTGCAAAATCACTTAATGATTCTCTCATTGAGGCTAACATGTTGAGAACTCCCAAGCTTAGCTGTTTCCACATTCAGTTAGTAAGTGAAAGTTCATTTTTAATGATCTGGGTGGAGTTCTTGAAAGACATATATTTGGTTGCCATTAGTATTATATGTCTGGGTACCCATGATGTCATCTGCCCACACAGAATGTTGCAACACTGATTGTCCTGGTGCAGAGGCAAGCTATTCATTCACTGAATACAATAGTATTGGGAAATGCATAAGAGAAAAAAATTGACTTGCCCAGAAAAGATGGAGAAAGAGCTGCCTGAACATAAGCTGCCAGTTTCCAAAGCCCAAGATGCCCTGTCTCCAAGGGCACTTCTGTTCTTACCTCATTCCCAAGACAGGAAAAAGCAGCAGAGATCTCACCAGCAGCTTCTGTCACTGTGAAAAGCTAAGAAGACCCAGTGACTGGTGAGGGAGGCAGCAAGGTCACCAGAGGAAACCTGGTCCAGTCCTGGAGACAAGGAAGCTTTGAGCAGCTGGCTCCACACTGAAAGAAGAGGACTGAGGGAGGCTGGCATCACTTCAGGCTAGAGGTGGAAGGGAGCTGTAGACTTGGCATCACGATGATCCTTTTACCACAGATTTAGGTTGGTCAGGTGAGTTCATTTTGCTCCCTTTTTCCAGGTGTGCATTGTTGCAGATCAACAGGAAGCCATCAACACCACCTTAAGCTGGGCCCCTAACTATCCTAGGGACTGTGAGTATGAGGGTCCAAGTGTCCTTTGGAAATGTGTGTTTACTTCTCTAGGACATATCACAGAGGGATTCTGGGTGAATGAATTATATTTTCAGATAATTTGTGAAGGTCAAGAAAGGGACTTCTGGCCGGGCGGTGGTGGCGCATGCCTTTAATCCCAGCACTTGGGAGGCAGAGGCAGGTGGATTTCTGAGTTCGAGGCCAGCCTGGTCTACAGAGTGAGTTCCAGGACAGCCAGGGCTACACAGAGAAACCTTGTCTCGAAAAACCAAAAAAAAAAAAAAAAGAAAAAATAAAGAAAGGGACTTCTGTTTATGTATACCATGAAGTTTTCAAGAAAATTGTCCCATGGCAAATATCCATGAAGGACTAGAAGAGAGATGAAGCCATAAGAGAGCACTCAAGAAACTAGACTCCAACAACCCAAATAACCTAATTAAAAGTGGGGTACAGAGCTAAACGGAGAATTCTCAACAGAGGCTGAGAAGCACTTAAAAAAGTGTTCAACACCCTTAGTCAGCAGGAAATGCAAATTAAAATGACCATGAGATTCCATTTTACACCCATCAGGATGGCTAAGATCAAAAACTCAAGTGACGGCACATGCTGGGGAGGATGTGGAGCAAGGGGAACACTCCTCCATTGCTGGTGGGAGAGCAAACTTGTATAATCACCTTGAAAATCAATTTGGCAGTTTCTTAGAAAACAGAATAGTTTTGCTTCAAGACCCAGCTATACCACTTAGGGGCATATACCCAAAAGATGCTCCGCCATACCACAAGGACACTTACTAAACTATACTTGTAGCAGCTTTATTCATAATAGCCCAAACCTGGAAACAACCTAGATGTTTCTCAACTGAAGAATGGACAAAGAAAATGTGGTTCATTTATACAATGGAATGCTACTCAGCTATTAAAAACTAGGACATCAAAAATTTTGCAGGCAAATGGATGGAACTTGAGAATATCATCTTGAGTGAGGCAATTCAGAGCCAGAAAGACATGTATAATATGTATTCACTTATAAATGGACATTAGCCATAAAGTGCAGGATATCCATGCTAGAATCTACAGACCCAAAGAAACTGGGTAATAAGGAGGTCCCAAGATAGGATGTGCGAATCTCACTCAGAAGAGGAAACTCAATAGTCATCGGTGGTAGACAGAGGGAACTAGATAAGATAGGAATTGAGGAGGGGAACAGGGATGACAATCAGGTGTGGGGAAAAGGGCCTGGAGAGGGTTAGGAGTGAGAATTGGGAGCAGTTGGGGGCGTCTCTCAGTCTAACTAGAGGCCCTGGATGGAGGAGGGTCCAGAGAGTCTACAGGGGTAAGCCTAGCTGAGATTCCTACCAGAGGGGGATATAGAGACTGAAGTGGTCACCTCATGTAACCAGGAATGACTTTACAGAGGAGCAATGGGAACATCAATCCACCCACGAAACTTTCAACCCCAAATTTATCTTGTCTACAAGATGTGCAGGGATAAAGATGGAGCAGAGACTAAGAGAACAGCCAACCAATGACTGCCTCAGCTTGAGACCCATCCCATGTGAGAGAGCCAACACCGGACACTACTAATGATACTCTGCTATGCTTTCAGACAGGAAACTAGCATAACTGTCTTCTGAGAGGCTTCATCCAGCAGCAGATGGAGGCAGATGCAAAGACCCACAGTCAAACATCAGGCAGAGCTCAAGGAGTCTTGTAGAAGAGTGGAAGATAGAACTGAGTAAGCTGGAGGGGTCAAAAATACAACAAGAAGACCTACAGAGTCAACAACCTGGGTCCATCGGGGCTCACAGAGCCTGGGCCACCAACCAGGGAGCTGGACTTAGGCTCCATACACATTTGTAGCAAATGTGTGCTTGTTTTTATGTGGGACCCCCTAGCAAGTGGAGCAGGGGAAGTTTCAGCCTCTGTTCCCTGCCATTGGATCCCCTTCCTTCTACCTGGGACTTGGTGCTTGGGCCTCAGTGGGAGGGGATGTGCCTAGTCCTACTGGGACAAGATGACATAGGATGGGGTGGCACCCAAGGTGAGGCTTCCTCAGAGCCTTCCACCCTTCCTCAGAGAAGGGGAGGGAACAGTGGGGGAAGGGATTTATAAGAGGGACTTGGGAAGAGAGAAGGGAGGAGGCTGGGATTAGGATATAAAGTGAATTAAAAAAAAAACTAACCTAAAAAGGAAAATAAAGATTATGTTCTAGTGGGGGGGGGGAGGCTTAGTGTGTTAGCTAGACTGGCTGGCCAGGAAGCCTCAAGGACCTTCCTGCCTCTACTTCCTCAGAGCTGAGGAACACACTGCTATACTTGAGTTTTTACCTGGGCCCTGGGGCTCTGAACTCAGCTAGAGTCTAGGAAGACTCACCATTCTCAGAGCTAGGGGTTTGATCTAAACCAACAGAGCAGAGCCTGCACAGGTTTCAGCTCGCAGTGCGCTGTCAGGTTTCACTTAACTTCAACAAACAGGATGCTCAGAGGTGAGAGGAGGGTGCAGGAGAATAGCAGGATGTGGTGACCTGATAGAGAAAATGGGGAGCTCTTACAGAGGGAAGGGAGGGTGAAACAATGATACAGATAACTGAAAAAAGCCACCGGGAATCATACTATTAGCTGTCTGCCTTAAAATAAAAACTCATAAGGCACACAATTCCGTGTTTATAGACAGAGTTTTAATGAACTCTTCTCATCTGGGCTGATAGTGCTTCCTCCAAAAGCAAAAAGACTACCTAACAAAAACCCCAACACCAGGCGTGAGAAGCCCTTTCTTGAGTTGTTGGCCAGTGCTGTCCAAAAGATTCCCAAAATATTCAGTCTACTGTTGTTGCCCTTGGATGCCCCCAGAGGTGGAAGGTAAGTCCCTATTGCTGATGATGCTGTGCACTTCAGAAGCAGGGCCTAAAGACCCTTGGGCTAGAACTGACCTGAATGTCTCTCTCTGAGAATAAGCAATGGATGATATCTTCCTTAGAAGAAGTTGGGCTTGCTAAAGAAGTTCCCATGGAGCCCTGCAGCCTTTCCCAGACCACCACAGACACTTGTGGCTGCTGGTCCCAACGAACAGCTAGAAGCTTAACCAACCCATCTTCTAAGGAAAGATCCCACCTTGAAGGAAGTGTGTGGAAGGACAGAAAGAAGAAAGGAAAAAGAGACCCCCTACAGGAATGCAGAAAACAAACACATCTCAGGAGTGAATGGGGTAAGCTCTTAACACACGTGGAAGGAGAAGAGAGACTTCCCCAAATTAGAAAACCTGCCCATCTCCTCAGAACTGTGTTTCCTGAAAATAAATAATAGGATATGTTGCTTGGTTCAGTGAGCAACATTTGGGCCTGGGGAGATGGCTGAGTAGGTAAAGTGCTTTCCATGCTCACATGAAGACCTGATTTTGATCCTCAAAAGCCACTTAAAAAAACCCAAGTGTGGTTGTGTGTGCTTGTGATTCTGCACTGGGGAGGGAGAAACAGCCAGAACCTTGGTTTTCACTGGCCAGCCCACCTTGCCTGATTGGAGAGGTACTATCTCAAGAAATAAGGTAAATAGCATATGAGAAATGATACCCAAGATTGATATCTGGCCCTCCATATTCAATGTGCACACCTGTGCATGCTCACTGTCTCACCCCCC
Organism: Grammomys surdaster; assembly: GCF_004785775.1. Classification (NCBI taxonomy): domain Eukaryota; kingdom Metazoa; phylum Chordata; class Mammalia; order Rodentia; family Muridae; genus Grammomys; species Grammomys surdaster. The sequence goes on from NW_021620763.1 coordinate 1,278,238, forward strand.
CCACCCCCAAATAAGCAAGAAGGAAGTAGCTAGGTCAAAGGTCAAGTCATGGAAAGATAGTACGATATCAATCAAGGTACAGAGCAGAATAACACACAGACACTGAATGTACGCCAGAAAGATATGCCCATGAAAAAGCTTAAATTGTAATGTATAATTACAAAATGGGCTAATTTTAATAAGCAATGTTCCCAATTTTGATCATTATTTGTAGTAACATAAGAAATTTTGTGTATTTATGTATGATGTAGCATTCCCAAATGACTTGAAAGAAAAGTTTCTTTGTATAGTATACATATGTTTTCTATAACCTTGATATTACCTAAAAATAAAAATCTTTTAGAGAAGAGATTTTTCACAAAGTAAGAATATTGGAATAAGTAAAACCAACCAAACAAAAACCAACCAATCAACCAACCAAAAATATTCCCGATATAACAAGAATAGTTCCAAAGAATAGTTCCAAAGCAAAGCAATCTATACATACATATATACATACATACATATATGTATATATATCAAAGAGCCTTAAAAGATTCTCTCCCTCCCTCCCTCCCTCCCTCCCTCCATCTCTCTCTCTCTCTCTCTCTCTCACACACACACACACACACACACACACACACACACACTACGTTGTTTCAGTTCTTGGGCATATACCCAAAGGACTCTACATCCTACTACAAAAATACTTGTTCATCCATGTTCATTGCTGCTCTGTCTGCAATAGCGGGAAACTGGAAACAATGATGAATAGATAAGGAAAATGTGATACAGTTATATAATGGAATATTTTTCACCTGTTACAGTAAATGGATGAATCTAGGGGGAAAAAGCATTAAAAGATAAGTATTGTATGTTTTCTCTTACGTGTGGATGTTAGCTTTTAAGCTTTTGATATGAGTACTACAATCAGAAAACCCACTGAAGTTAAATACCTAGTACAATCAGAAAACCCACAGAAGTTAAATACCTAGTAAGGGACTCGGCAGGGAAGGGGGCGGGGGTGGGGGTGGGGGTGGAGAAGAGGCTCTCTAAGGAGGAGAAAATAGAGCATAGTCTTATGGAGAGGCAAAGTGGAAACTAGAATAGGAGGATTAAATAGGGAGGGAGATATGAGAGAGGGTAAAGGAGGAAATATGGGGAGGGACAACTAATCCTGAAGGCCATTGGAAAATCATATGGAAACCCATTACTGTTGAAGCTTCATAGATCCAAATGGAGTCACCAAATTATAGGGAAAGAATGTCCTAACTAGGCATCTTATGCCACTCTGTAAAACATCCAGTTCCAGGAGTATGCTACACCTTGTCGAGTTGTTGGCCAAAGGGGCCTCATGGAAAATGTCAAACGTCACAGGCTGTTGTTAGACCAAGTCTATTGGTTATTCTTCACAGCCTGATGGTTTATAGAGACAGCACTTACTTATTTCATCAAATATGGAGATGTCAAGCTAGTTCCTAATTAGAAGTTTACCCCCTACTGACTAGTGTTTATGGTACCAGAAGGTACTCTGCACACTGCAGGAGGAGAAAGATGATCAATATTTCCCAGCTACAATTCCTGAGACTTATAAGAGTGACCTGCCTACAAGATATTCTGGTACAATAGTGGCACAAATGTTATAGTAGTCCAACAACTTTCTGGTTGGATATAACGTCTACTCCATGAGATGGAACCCATACCAGTCACTGCTAATGTGGCCAAGAACCTGAGACTAGATAAGTCACAGGGAGGGGACAATCTATTACTAACGTTATTCTAAGGGAGTATAGCAATAAAATTCCTCCTATTGACTTCTGCTATGCCCATAGATCAATGCTTTACTCAGTCCACATCATAGAAGCTTCTTCTTGTAGTTGATGGGAATTAACACAAAGACCCACAACTGGACAATGTGTAGAAAATGAGAGATTTCGAAACTCTTAGTCCTAAATGGGAGGCCTTCAACAAAGCTTTCTCCTTAAGGCTCAGGGATCTGTGTGGAAAAGGAGGCAGAAAGGCTGTGAGAGCCAGAGGTGGTGAATGACTCCATGAAAAGTGTTGTCCAGTCACAACAGGGCTATGCACATATGAATTCACAGAGACTGAGGCAGCCTGCACAAGTCTTGTACTGATTCAAGCCAGACAGAATCCCAGCACTGAGACAGGGAAGTGGACACAGGGTCCCACCCATAACCAAGAAGCTATCTGTAATTGATATCCACTGGCAAAAAATAGAATAGTTCTATTCCATGGAGTCTCACTGGGTATATTAACCACATTTCAGGCCTGGCCATATGCCCTAGAGGAGACATCAGATACAAAATGAATCGAGTATTTTTGTGTACCTTTTTGGGTTTGTTTTGGCATTTTTGTGTTTGCATTTTGTTTGTTTTGACTTCCATTTTGTGAGGTATATGTGTGTTTGTGTGTGTGTGTGTGTGTGTGTGTGTGTACATGCACATGGGTGTGTCTATGTATGTGCCTGTGCATGCGTGTACAGGTATGAAAACTCATACATGGAAGCCAGACGACATCTGATGTCTTGCTCTAGCATCCTCTTCATATCTTGTTGAGACAGGGTCCCCCACTGAACATGGAGTTCAGCTAATGGCCAGCCAGTTCCCAAGATCCCAGATCTTCTGCCCCTCACTCAATAGTGCTGTGATTACAAACATATATGACCCACAAGACCACACATGACCACGCCTGGCTTTTTATGTTGCTTGTGCCACAAACACTTTCACTTACTAAACCATCACCCGTTCCTAAAAATTTTTCATCTTCTCATCTAGCAACTGTCATGGTAAATCTGTCTTTTCAGCTCCATTCTTCTAGTCCCTGCTATTCAGTGCTTCTGTGAGCTCCTTTAATACTAGGTTTGTCCTATCTCTGAGGTCCTCTGGCTCATATCTCAGGAGAATACTCCCAAATCCCTGTGCCCTGTGTTTGGTGGGCCCTTATTGGGTGGTATACATTGCTGAATTCTTGATGTTCCTTTGGTATTCATCCAACAGATACCTTCTTCAGGTCTAGACCCAGCTGATGCCCTTCTGGCTTCTGCTTGTACTTACTTGAGGTACAGAGCCAGTAGTAGGTGGCTCCAGGTAGAGTGGTTTCTCAAAGGGGCACAAGTTTCTCAGCTCTCCTCCAGCAAAAGTGTTGCAGGGGGAAAGCAAGCTGGATGGATGGACCCTGCTGGCTTTTAATAAGGAGTAATGAGCACACTTGTAAGCTTAGAAACATCAGAGGAGTCTCAGAGTTAAAAATGTCAGGGATGGGATATTTATTCCATATTTTTCAAGGTCCTAAATTTTCCAAGCAGAGCTCCGATCTCTTCATTGCTGACCCAAATTCTTGTGCACTTAACTATCTTTGACAATCAGCCACATTGACTATTTGTGATTGGAAAAACTGAGAGCTTCTTTGTAGGCAACAAGAAGAGGCTTTTTGGCCTTCAGAGCAGGCTTTCAATTGCCTGTTGCCCTCAGCTGTTTCTTATCTTTCTGGGAGCATCATGGTGTTTAGTGGTAACCATCTAATCCTCTTCTCTTAGAGAGCCAATTGTTTCCAGACATCTCCAATGTGAGCAGATTACAGTGCCCGGGCAAGATCTTCCCCATAGATCCTGAGTGACTAAGACATGATTCCCACTGTAGTCCTGGTCTATGGTATGTTCTCTCAATTCACTGCTGTTTAAAAGATCAGTGCTTGGACCACCAGCCTATGCCTGTGGCATAATGCCTACCATTGGTGACCTCTTACTAGGTGGATGTTTGAGTAATCCAACTTCAAAACATCATCTTTGGCCCATATTTCTCAGATCGCTTCTGTCTCTACAAACTTACTTTGGTTCTTCAGAAACAGGCAACAAGCTGTGTCAAGGAGTCAACATCTCCAAAAAAGGAAAGAAGAGGAAAATAGGATTGGGAAGAAAGAAAAGTCTAATATTCAAGTAAGTCTGTTAAAACCCTCAGTGATTAGCCAGGAGCTTTGACACAAGAATTGATCACTGGAATGTCTGCCACTGGGCCCCAAAGGCTGGGTCTTTCACCCTCACCTTTCTTAGTTGCCAGACAAAGGCTGCATTGGTGAGGACACAATCTAAGGAATGGAGGAAGCTCTCTGCAGCTGAGGTGGACACAGAAGGAGCCTCTCATGAGCAGGTTGTCCACTGGCCAGATTCCTGTGGCTGGGTAGCAGGTTCTTCCTTGAAGCAATATCTATGCCATTCATCCCTGTGACTGCTCACATATGCACCAGCTACAGACTTTGACAATGCATGTTTAGTATGAGCATAAAACATACTGAACTCAAACAGGAACAGCATGTGCATACATATTTGGAGATCACCAGTGGTAAGGTTACTCTGAGAAGACCTGTAAAATGTGAGATTAAACAAAGGCTGAATTCTTTAAGTCCTCCACCATTGAGGATAACGATGTTTACATGTGTGTTCACTGAAGAATCTGTGAACGGCTAGGTCAACAGCAAGGAACACTCGTAGAACCTAAAAGTCCATGCCGAACTATAATTTTCAGCTAGAAGAAAGGAAGACACCTTAAAGGGAAGCATGATTCAAGGTTTGGGAAGAGACAGATCTGAATAATCCAAAATATCTGTTCCACAGCATAGCAAGAAATGGATAAAGGATGCTAAAGCCACGTTGAGAGACTCAAGAACAAATTCAGAGATGCTCCTTTTGATTAAAAAAATATAATTGAAACATCATTAAGAGTAAGAAAGTAGAATACATTTACATTTTTGACTCTACAATGAGACCTTAAAAGTTAATCAGTTACCTCTGAGTGATAACAAGAAATCTGTTCATTTCCTTAAAGATTATTGAGGAAGCAGAAAGAGTGGCACTCAGTCTGTCCTCCGAAATGAACTGGGCCTCTAGGCTACCAAGCGGTAAATAAGGGAAACATCTCATAACAGACTCCCAGATAATAAAGGAAAGCAAAACTCTGCCTTAGAAGGCCAGCGCATGGTGACTGCAATAAATCAGTGGATCTGGTCAACAGAAATATCACAAAGAAGAGACATGGCCAAGCATTACGTGCCCCTCAGCAAACAAACACCACACCATCTGTAGTCTTGCCAAAAAGATCAAACCTAAGTCTGATTGAGCCCTCAGAACCCACTGCCATTTTTAAAGAAATCCAGGGGACAGAGGAATGTATTGAACTCCACCATGAGCATGCAATTAGCAAAATCCAGATGGTAGGAAATGCTGGAGGCCAGACTCAGGATATTCAACAGAGAAATTAGAAGAAGAAAAACATGAAGGAAAACTGTAGAGTAGGGAAAAGATTGAAGGCTTAAAAGACAGTTTTTAAGTGAGGGAGAATACACCTATAGTGTCTAAGGATAAGACATGGCTGATACCTATGTGCTTATCATAAAAATCAGAAAACACTTTTTGGAGGAGAGGGTGCTGAGATCGGTCCAGCAATGGATGGCTTCTGGGTAGCTGGCAAAATGCGACTTTTTGATTTCCAAAAATGTTTGCAATGATGTTGATTTTTATAGCATTTTACTAGCCTATATGTTTGTGTAAGTTTCTATTTGTGTTTTATTTTACAATAAAATGGCTAAACAGGCACACACACAGCCTTGTTTTGTGAAGCACAGTCAAAGCTGTTCTCAGAGGGGAGTTTGTAGTTTTAAATATTTGCATTAGAAGAGAAGTTAGATAATTAGCCAACGAGGCAGAAGAAAAGTAAAATGAAGAAAAGGAAGTAAAATAAGGCAAATTATGTGTTGTGGCAAACATTATTTGGGGGTTTCTACCCCACCTTACATCATTTAGTTCCCAAATAAAAGACACAAACCTTTACACTTATAATAAGTCTTAAAGACTAGAGCTGGGCAGACATCAGCCCTTTATGCTATTTTGTCTGCTTCCTTGTCAGTTAACCCTGAGATATCACCTGGCAGGTTCTGCTTGGGTTGCTTCTACTACAACTGGCCGGCCCTCATAGCCGTGCCCTCATGATCTACCAACCCTGTTGTGCTCTCCTCCTCCTCTTCTCCTCTTCCTCCTCCTCCTCCTCTTCCTCCTCCTCCTCTTCCTCCTCCTCTTCCTCTCCTCCTCTTCCTCTCCTCTTCCTCCTCTTCTTCCTCCTCCTCCCTTCCTCCTTTTTCTCCCTCCCTCTCTCTCTCTTCTTCCTTCCCCCTCCCTCTTCTCTCCCCCTCCCTCGGTCTCTGCCTCAGACCTCAAGCAGGAGAACCAAAACCCCATGTACCTCTCTTTACAGGCTGTAGGCATCTTTATTAGCCAATCACAGATAACTTGGAGGGCAAGGTTTATACAACAAAAGCTGGTATATGTGAGGATCTCCTTGTGTTGATGCGATTAGACCTTGGGACACAGAATTTAGCATTATGATACATAGTAACAGACTAAACCTCAACAATCATGAAGGTGGGAACTGAAATTAATATAATGAAAATAATGACAGCTAAAGAAGCCTTCTTAGAAACCTTAAAAAGTCATAAAATTGAAAAAAGTTTCTGATATAATTAATTAATTGATTAATTAATAATTAAGAGAAGCCCATACATAAATACATACTACAGAAACAGAAAGTTCCTACTAGATTAAATAAAAGAATAAAGTAAAAACTCTATGTCAGCAACACTTGAAAACAGGTGAAATGGAAAACTCCCTTGACCCTGTTGGAAGACTCTTCTCAAGCTAGTCTAAAAAAAAAAAACCAAAAAACAAACAAACAAACAAAAACTATAAGAAATATAAATGAACTGCTCACATATCTTCCCTAAAGGAAAAGTTGTGTCCAGACAAGTCTTACAGAGTTTTGTGAGTCTTCAGTTATCACTTCCACAGTATTTAACATGTCATCAGGGCACCTACTCAGCCAATAGCACGAGTATGATAAACAAAATGTATGTTTAGAAAGGAAGAGTTAGATGGAGATCCAGCCTGTAGATGACATGGCATTCCACGCAGGAGGCTCACGTTATCTTAGGCAGTTATTAGTAGATTCATCAAGTCTGCCATATATATACTTATGTGTTTCTACCTAGATACACATAAAGATCTATTGTATGTATGTCTATGGTAGTGTCCAATTGGAAAATATTTTTATATTGAAGTTTTAGGGAGCCCAATTAACTGCATTTCTTTCCTTGCCTACACTCTGAACTGGAAACAAGAATACACAGATAGAGAAACAGCTCAAATTTAAAATGGCTGATGGAACTAAGTAGATATTTTCCACCCAAAGAAAAGATGTGACTGGGCAGTAAGTATATGAAAAACCATGCCCAACCGCATTAATCTTTAGGAAAATGGGAATCAAAACCACATATCCACTCCTCGCTGTTTAAATGGCTGCTATTTAAAAGTCCAAAGATAAGAAGTGCTTGTGAGAACGTGAAAAAAGAAAGAACACAGTGGAGCATGTGTCCTTGTTATACAAGTGGAACATCTTTTGGGTATATGCCCAGGAGTGGTATAGCTGGGTCCTCAGGTAATGATATGTCCAATTTTCTGAAGAACCACCAGACTGATTTCCAGAGTTGTTGTACCAGCTTGCAATGCTACCAACAATGGAGGAGTGTTCCTCTTTCTCCACATCCTCACCAGCATCTGCTATCACCTGAAATTTTTATCTTGGCCATTATGACTGGTGTGAGGTAGAATCTCAGGGTTGTTTTGATTTGTATTTCCCTGATGACTAAGGATGCTGAACATTTCTTTAGGTGTTTCTTGGTCATTTGAGTTTCCTTAGTTGAGAATTCTTTGTTTAGCTCTTTACCCCATTTTTAATAGAGTTACTTGGTTGTCTGTAGTCTAATTTCTTGAGTTCTTTGTATATATTTTATATTAGCCCTCTATTGGATGTAGGATTGGTAAAAATCTTTTCCCATTCTGTTGGTTGCCATTTTGTCCTATTGACAGTGTCCTTTGCCTTACAGAAACTTTGGAATTTTATGAGGTCCCATTTGTCAATTCTTGATCTTAGAGCATAAGCCATTGGTGTTCTGTTCAGGAACTTTTCCCCTGTACCTAGGTCTTCGAGAGTCTTCCCCACCTTCTCTTCTATTAGTTTCAGTGTATCTGGTTTTATGTGGAGGTCCTTTATCCACCTGGACTTGAGCTTTGTACAAGGAGATAAGAATGGATCAATTTGCATTCTTCTACATGTTGTCCTCCAGTTGAACCAGCACCATTTGTTGAAAATGCTGTCCTTTTTTCACTGGACAGTTTTAGCTCCTTTGTCAAAGATGTCCTTCAACAGAGGAATGGATACAGAAAATGTGGTACATTTACATAATGGAATATTACTCAACTATTAAAAACAATGAATTCGAGAAATTCTTAGGCAAATGGATGGAACTAGAAAATATCATCCTGAGTGAGGTAACCCAATCACAAAAGAACACACATAGTATGCACTCACTGATAATTGGATATTAGCCCAAAAGCTCGCAATACCCAAGATACAACTAACAGACCACATGAAGCTCATGAACAAGGAAGACCAAAGTATGAGTGTTTTGGCCCTTCTTAGAAGGGGTAACAAAATACTCATGGGAGCAAATATGGATACAAAGCGTGGGACAGAAGCTGAAAGAGGGGCCGTCCAGAGACTGCTCCACCTGAATATCCATCTTTTGTGTAGTCACCAAAGGTAGATGCTGATGTGGACGCCAGGAAGTGCATGCTGACAGGAGCCTGATATAGCTGTCTTCTTAGAGGTCTGCCAGAGCCTGAAATATACAGAGGTGGATGCTCACAGCTAACCATTGAACTGATCATGGAGTTCCCAATGTAGGAGTGAGAGAAGACTGAAGGAGCTGAAAGAGTTTGCAACCCCATGGGGAGAGCAACAATACCAACCAACCAGAGCTCCCAGGGTCTAAACCACCAACCTGGGAGCACATAGGGAGGGATCCATGGTTCTGGCTGTATATGTAGGGGAGGATGACATTGTCAGGCATAGGTGGGTGAGGAAGTCCTTGGTCCAGTGAAGGCTGGACATCCCAGTGTGGGAACAATCGTGGGTGGGGAAGTGGGAGCAGGAGAGTGGGTGGGTCATATCCTCATAGAAGCAGGAGGAGGGGGGATGGGATAGGGAGTTCCTGGGTAGACGGGAAATGGGGATAGCAGATTACATCTGAAATATAAATAAAATATCCAATAAAAAAAAGAAAGAAAGGAAGAAAAAAGAAAGAACAGTAGCACCCTATTGGTGGGAACTGAAAGTAGCATAGCTCTCATGCAAAAACGGTTCCTCAAAAAGCTAAAAATGGAACTACCATACGATCCAGCAGACACACATCCTGGCCTAGATCCAAAGCAATAACATCGCTATCTCAAAGACTTATCTCCACTCCTGTGCTCTACTGTGTTATTCACAATTCCCGAGATAGCAAGACAACCTAAATTACCATAGTCAGCTGAGTAATGAAGAAAAGGGAATAGCCATCTCTCACATGCATACATGATTATTACTCAGCATTTAAAAACAGAGGGAAACTATGCTTTTTGAAACACCATGAATAGACCTTGAGGACATTACGCTAAGTGAAATAAGTCAGACAGCAAAGGCTTTCGCATCAGCTCACATACATTGGAGGATTTGGAAAGACATCAAATCCAGAGTGGTGGTTACTGGAGGCTAAGGGATGAGGGAAAAGTGGTTTTAGTCAAAGGGTACAAATCTTCAGTAACAAGATGAAAAAGTACTAGAGACTTCATGTACAGTTTGGTAAATGCAGCTATTTGTAGTGTATGGTGGACTTGAAATCTGCTGAGTCAGCCGGAACTGTTTTGTTTTTTTCTAAACACAGTGTAAACTATGTGAGGTTATAGACATGCAAATTAACTAGATGTTAGAAGTCACTTTGTAAATATTGAAACATCATGTTGTACCTCAAATACATATGATTTTATACATTTTTGAGATTATAACATGATTACAACATGCATTCCTTCCTTCCCCCTCCAAGCCTTCCCATGTACCCCTACTCATTCTCTTTCAAATTCATGGCCTTCTTTTTCACTAATTATTATAACATATATAATTCTTACTTGTCAATCTATGTCAATTCAGCTAGAAAAGAGGAATGGGCCAGTGGCAGCTGAAATATTTTTATCATCCATAACATTGACTTTTCAGAATGTGTCTTATGTCTGTGCAAGAGATTCATAATTCCAGATTCCAGAATCAGACAGTCCTCTCAATGAATCACAGGAACACCAGTCTCCTATAAAGGAAGGGTCATTTCTGTTGGGCTTTCTGCAGGGCTTAGAGTAATCAGGACCACATGTTCTCTTAGAGCGGCTCCCAGGAGAACAGGAAGAGGAAGGAGCGGGGCATGAAAGCCAAGTTTATCCTTCCAAGCCATTAATCAGATTATGTAGCTTCTTCTCCCCCAGGGCCAGAGTGAGTGAGGGGTAGAGACAGGCCAGGATCACTTCATAGGTGAAGTTCCCTCCACATGGAAGGAAAAATAATCATCTGTTGGTATCCAAGTGTATTGGATCCAGGCGACCTGTGGATATTAAACTTTGTGGCTGCTTGATCCCTTATCTAAAATCCACAGTGTTTGTGTGTAACCTACACACATCCTCCTGGATATTTAAAACCATCCCTAGGCTATCATAACTAATACTTATAAATATGCTGTGCAAATAATCCTTTCACTATATTGTTTAGTGAATGATGATGTGAACAGAGAGGTTTTTAGTTTTTTCTTTCTCTGAGTGTTTTTGAAACTGGTTGATTAAATCTGTGATGTAAAACCTGTGAATGTTGGATTGTACTCAAGAGTTGGGAAATGAGGAAGGAGTTACTCCCTTCACACACACACACACACACACACACACACACACACACACACACGCCACTGCCAAAGGCATAGATGTCAGAGAAGACCAAGATAAAGGAGATGTAGTATGACGACAGATAGGAAAACAGAAGAGTGTAAAGTCATTGATCTTTACAAAGCCACAGATGGAATGTAATTCTGATAAATATCCATTAAGAAGGTTTGTACAGAATGAAATGAGCTATTTTTAAAATGTATATAGATGGGGGGGAGATCCTAAGTAGCTAATACTCTGCTACACAAAACCATCAAAACCAAAGAATTTGCTCAACTCAAATGTCTAGTAGCTTTCAGAGAATTAAGTCTCATTGGGACAATTTTCAAGCAAAATTTGTTTTTGTCGTTTCTCTCTCCCCCTTCCTCATTGTTTTTCCTTCCCTCCCCAGTAGCTCACTTTCTATTTTGATGTCATGTGACTTTTGCCTTCTCCTCTTTCTTAAAATCTCTTGTTCCCCCAGGGTGCCCCCTGCCTGGTTTCCTAGTCTATACTTATTCTCAGTGCCCCTTATTTACACGCCAACGTTAAACGTTAGGACCCATGTATGAGATAGGAGATGTGATTTTTGTTTTTCTGAGACTGGATCACCTCACTTAATATCATTACAAGGGATTGAATTTATTTATTTATTTATTTATTTATTTATTTATTTATGTTTTCTTTTTTTTCTTGAATATTTATTTATTTACATTTCAGATGTCATCCCCTTCCCCCATTTCTCCTCCCTAGAAACTCCCTATCCCATTCCCCCTCCTCCTTTGTGCTTTTATACCATTTTAATTACATGCAAGTATTAAGGTCAGTTCTAAGTTGAGTAACTAGCAATACAATAGATGCAAATAGTCAAAGAACAATCAAGACAATAAACACAAATAGTCAAAGAACAAGCAAGGCATTAAACACAATTCCATTATTTAAAGAGTGTGGTTTGGATGCACAGGTAAGGGGAAAGCCCTGTGAAGCAGGGTGAAGATCTCACACACAGCTGATAAAAAACAAACTCTTTAGACAAAGAGCTGCCACTGAAGACCAATGAGGAGAGGTTACAAACGTGGATCAGGTAAGAGTGAAGCAGCTGGTCCTGCCTGTGAGATGGGATGTTTCTATGCCTCTCTTCCATTTTAAATGAATGCAAGGATTCACCTGAAAACATAAAACCATGCTTTTTAAAGAAAAAAAAATACAACTTTGGGATTTGAAAGACATTTACCATTACTGGGCATAGTTGTAGATATGAATATCTTATTATTTACAGATATCACACTAAGTATATTTCCTAGAGGACTTCTATGGGTGCACCAAGATCCACAGACAGGACTATGCTTGTCACAGTGAAACAGCAAAAACTAAAAACACCACCATAAATCTGTCAACACTAGAATGGATAAACAAATTGCAGTGCCTTCATGGAATGAAATACTAAAGCAAAGTTAAAAAAAAAAAGTTAACTTTCTGTACCAATATGGATGAATCTCATGTTCCATTAAAAAAAGTTACAAAAAATACATGTAATTCAATTGAGGTAAAGATAAAATATCAAAACCAAAGTTATTGTTGGGAACTCACTGATATACAGTCAAGATATATAAAGGAAGGCAGGAGCATGATGGATTCTTGGCAAACTCTAGTTAGCTGCAGGCTGGGGTAGATAGGCATCTCCTGGAGATTTCCACCATCGACTGCTGAAGGTCAAGCCTTAGTGTCTCTGTCCCCACCCTAACCACTATGGGACACTGGAACTTAACCTTTGATGTGATGGACGTAGGGTGAAGAGCTTTTAGGAAGTGATTAGTCATGAATCATGCTTCTTCATGAATAGGATAAAGGGCTGCAGAAAGTCTGCCTGTTTGCCCCTTTTGGTATGTGTAGACACACAGAAGCCGTCATCTACGAGGATTGAGATCTCACCAGACATCAAATCTGCTAGCACCTGATCTTATACTTCCTAGTTTCTAAAACTATGCACAATAAATTACCCACTCTGAGGTATTTTGTTATGATATCAGGAGCAACCAACACAACCGTTCTGTTCTATATTTACAAGGTGGTAAGTGCTTTTGTGCTTATTCAATAAACATTCCTTATGTAGCACAGAAATTATACATACTTACAGTATGTTTTATTTAAAAAATAAAAAATATTTTTTTATTCTCTGAAAATGACATACAAAAATCTCTAGAGTGAAACTCCAGCAAATTAGTTGACATCTTAAACATGACAGAACTGTGTTTGTATAGAAAAGGAGCAGGAAACACTAAGGGAACAACAGGCTTGGATGAACAGACAGTAGGTTAGGATACACAGACAAGGGCGTACCTGGCAGGTTAGGTTTGAAAACCTACAGAAAACGCAAAACACAGTACACAATAGTTGAGTTTAAAGCCATATAAAAAGTAATAAGGAGACAATTCCACAGTTTAGAAATCAATGATACAATATAAAGAACGAAATAAAGATCTTCCAAAAGTCAGATGGAAGAGATAAGGAGCTATCAGTAATGTGAGAAGATGCCACCCTTGGGCAGGGGAGGCTGCCTCATGCAACCTGGGCATCTCCAGAATTGATTCAGTTCCTTCCCTAAGTTCTAAGAGCAGCTACCTATACATCTCTTACAGTTATCAGTACACTGTGACAGAATTACTTGCTTATTTTCTCTCTTTCGCCTTGGAGGTCAGTTTCTAAATTCCCCAAACTCTGTTGTATTTATGATTGACTGCCAGAGCACACAGAATGTATGAGTAGAATGTTTTCCTTTTCTAAACATAGTTGTGTCTAGCAGAGAGCCCTAGTCAAAGCAGCTCAGAGCACAGGCATGGGGAGGGCAAAGAACTCAGTGGGTAAAAGCACTTGCCGCACAAGCCTGACAACCTGAGTTCGGGTCCCTAGAAGCCAAATCAAAGCCAGATTTAATAGTTCGAGTATGTATAATCCCAGCACACCCTAATGGGGTGATGGGAGGTGAATGGATGAGATTCTCTAGAAGCTTATAAACCAGCTAGCCTGTCTTAAAAAGCAGCAGGAAGACCTTGTCTCAAACATAGTTAAGTACTAACACCCAAAGATTGTCCTCTGACCTCCAAATATTCAAGTAACACACATGCCTGTATTCACATACATGAACAAACACCACACACAACACACACACACACACACACACACACACACACACACACACACACACA
>NW_021620763.1:1292272-1307496 GCF_004785775.1 Grammomys surdaster
ACACACACACACACACACACACACACACACACACACACACACACACACACACACACTTAGGAAAGAGATCAGCCAACTATAGCCTGTGGGTCAAATCAGCCTATTGGCAGTCTTGTAAATGATGTTTGTGATGAACTGAATGTTTCTAAGTGTTTATGTCTCCTTAAGTGTGTGTGGTGAGGTCCTACTCCCCAAAGTAAGGGGATTAGAAGCTGGGGCCTCTGGATTACTGCCTTGTAAAAGAGACCCCAAACAGATTCCATCCCAAATGTTCTGGATAGTTTTATGACAACTTGACACAAGCTAGAGTTTGTCACTCTTTCTACCACGGGACTAAGAAGTAGATGCTGTGGATCTTGAACTTCATGGCCTCTAGAACTAGGAGAAATGTCCCTGTTGCTCATAAACCACCTGGTCTATGGTACATGGTTGTAGCAGCATAAGTAGACTAAATTAGTGATTGACTGGCACACAGTTATTCTCATTATACTCTCCATTGCTGGGCATGGGCTCCAGCAGCAGAGCTACCAAGTTGCTGAGAGGCCAGGCCAGGTAAGGCATACAGTATGTGCTTTCCCTCATGTTCTACACAGGTTTGCCAGACCCAGGCTTAGGCAGTCATGCCATTTGTTATCTTTGCACATCGGGAGTTCGTGTGGTTCCAGGATTGAATTGAGTGTCTCAGTGTCATCCCTGAGGAACCAGATTCCTTTCATCTTGTCTCTGCACTGTCAGTATGTGAGGCACATGGTGATACACATGACCATGCCAGAAGTCTGGGAAGAAGTGGGTAAAAAGGGAAGGGATGAGGTTGTTCCTGTGTCTCTTCTACGGTATTTACATATGTCCCACACTATCTTTAGAAGAGTTAGACCCTCATTTTGATTGGTCAAAACTGAATCCATAAGCCACTCTTTACACTAAACCAATCATTGCCAAAGTTTATTCTGGCACCATAACTTGTTGATACTAATCAGATTTTCCATGAATCATCTCAAGTATAGATACTAGATCAAACTTAAGTCCTATACATTTATGTAGGAGAAATGGTTTCAGAGCAGACAGCCAATGGTGTATACTGTGCTACTCAAGAAAGCTTTGCTGTATGAATCATTTGTAATGAAAGCCATCTATATCTTCTTTTAAAATTCTCTATATATTTTAGATTTCTTTTATTGAATGTGTATGTATGTTTTGCCTCTATGTATGTGTGTGCACCATGCGTATATCTGGTGCTTGATAAGGCCAGAAGTGGGTGTAGGATCCCTTGGAACTGGACTTACTAATGATTCTGAGCCACTACTTATGTGCTAGGGACAAAACCTGGGTTCTCTGAATGAGTCACAGGTGCTTCTAACCACTGAGCCATCTCTCCAACCTAAACTATATATTCTTAATGATCTAAAGACAAAGAAAACTCGTGTCCAGTAATAGTGAAGCTGTGGGGAAGAGTCTGATCTTTATTGCTTATGAATGTTGGGGGGATAGCTCCTCTCCAGGAGGATATCAAAGTACCCTGGGCTGTCGAAGGAGGTGACTTTTGGTTTCCTTGTTCCATCCTAAATGAGCTGGATAGTTTTATGTCAACTTGACACAAGCTAGAGTCATCTGAAAGGAGGGACCCTCAATTAAGAAAATTCCTCCATAGGATCCATCTGTAGAGTATTTTCTTAATTAGTGATTGATGAGGGAGGGCCCATCAATGTAGGTGGTGCCATACCTGGGCTAGTGGTCCAGGGATCTATAATAAAGCAGGCCAAACAAGGCATGGGGAGAAAGCTTTTAAGCAGCATTTCTCCAAGCCTTCTGCATAAGCTTCTGGCTCTAGGTTCCTGCCCTGACTGACTTCCTGCCCTGGCTTCCTTCAGTGAGGGATTATAATGTAGAAGTGTAAGCCCAATAAGCCCTTTCCTCCCCAACTTGCTTTTGGTCATGATATTTCATCACAGCAATAGTAATCCAAACTAAGACACCAACTAAAAAAAATATGCGAAGAAGTGGTGAACCCATACATTCAAAGCCGTCTGGGGCATGTGATCCTCAGCCTCGGCTCTGTGATAGAATTATAGAGGAAGTGAAAATATATCAATAGTCAAGAACATCTTCAGAGATTCTGTTTTGACTTGGATTTTTTCTCCTAGTCCTCTGGAGTTTTACCTCTAAATTTAAAAATCAAATACCATTATACCTCCTCTCTTCATCCCTCTCCTCCCTCCAACTCTTCACTTAGCTCTTCTCTTTAACTCCCTCTTATGTCTTCCTGCCTCATCCCTCTCAAATGGATGGCCTCTTTTTCCTTGGTTATTACTGTCACATGTATGTAGAGGGAGGTCCTAATACTAAAGTCTGGTTCCCTAACTGGTTCTTGATTTGGTCAATAAAGAAGGCGGGACCTAATTGCTGGGTGAAGAGTAAAGATGGGACTTCTGGGTCCCAGGAGGAAGAGGAGATGTGAGGAAAGAGGAAGGGCTTTTTGGCCAGGCTTTGGAATGAGAAGAATCCATGAGAAGCATGTAAGATCTTGGGGAAGTTAGAATAGGTGACCTCCGCCACTGGTGGATGGCTGATATAGGCTAGCTGATAGGGTTAGGGCAGGAGATTCTGCACCCAGCAATTGTATTATCTGGGAAGTTCTAAGATAATAAAGCTGTCTAACTGTTTTTCTTCCTTGGAGCAAAGGTAGGCAGAGATAGAGAGAGGCCGGGTCATTGATGGTGGCTGGGTGAAGCTAAGCCGGGAGGAACGAGCAAGTCTGGAGTGGGACTGTGGGGATCCGATCTTGGAACTGAGCTGGGAGCGAGGGCCGCGGTCTCTGGAAAGGCAGTAGCGTGCTTTTAAATTACACGCAATACATGTATAAACAAATAAATATGTAAATATAACCTCTGGAGTTCTTTTAGTGTGGTTTGGGTATGTATGATTTTTAGGGGTGACTATTTTGGATCAAATAACCAACTGGGGGAATAATTTGTGGGAAAGGCTAATTCTCTCTCTTTTAGACATCATTGGTTGCCTGTAGTTTTTTGTCTGGGGATGGGTCCTCATGAGACTTCTCCATTCCATGTAAACCTGTCTATTGGTGGTCTCACTGCTCAGGTCTTGTTTAGGCAGCCCTGTTGTTGCCAATAGCTGTCTAGTTGGACAGAAGGCCCACTCAAGATAAGTGTTGTGGTTGACTATGCTTAGCCCATGGGAAGTGCTACTATTAGGAGGTATGGCCTTGTTGAAGGAAGTGCATCTCTGTGGGGGTGGACTTTGTGATCCTATGCTCAAGCTCTGCTCAGTTCAGAAGAGACCCTTTTCCTGGGTGCCTGGAAAAGACAGTCTCTTGTCTGCCTTTGGATCAAGATGTAGAACTCTCGGCTTCTTCCCCAGCATCATGTGTGTTTACATGCTGCCATGATTTTGCCATGATGATAACAGACTTAACCTCTGAACCTGTAAGCCAGCCCCAATTAAATGTCCTTTATAAGAGTTGCTTCGTCATGGTGTCTCTTCACAGCAACAAAAGCCTAACTAAGACAAGGAGGGAAGCCATGTCTGGTACTAGAAAGCTAGCCAACTTTCTGGGGCTAGTGTGGGCATGGGTCTTAAAAGACCATTTACTACTGACACTTTTCTAGACCAACATGATTTCTAACTGGCTTCTAAAGCTTATTTGGAGACCCACAGATGACACTTACCAAAGAAGTCTCTCTTTTCAACAAATGTTTTGGAATTTTCATGTTCCTCCAGTGATTAAAATATTCAACCAGAGTTGGGGAGTGCTCTTTCTGGGAAGGTATCTGTGTTAATTTGCTCGAGCAGCCACAAAGAGCACAATAGCTTAACCAACAGAACAACTTGATTTTCTCACTTCTGGAGTGTTGGATTGTCTTCTGAATTCTTTTCTGGTGTGTGTGTGTGTGTGTGTGTGTGTGTTTAGGCACATACAGGCATGCATATGGAAGCTGGAGGTCCATATTGAGTGTCTTCTTCAATTGTGTTGTCATAATTGTTGAGACAGGGTCTTTCTCACTGAACCTGAAGCTCCTGACCGGCTACAGGAGCTGTGCAGCAGTTCCGGGATCCTCTTGCTGATGCCCTCACAGGGATGGAATTACAGGTGTATGCTGTCCCACCTGAGTTTTAATGTGGGCTCTGGGAACCTGAACTCAAGTCTTCATGCTTATACAGCAAGGAAGTTTCCGCCTCAGGCCCTCTCCCTCTGGGTGTTTTAGGCCATTTTCTCCTAGTGTCATCATGTGGTCTTCTCTCCATAGCTATGTCCCAGTTTTCTTCTTTGTAAGGACACCGATCATCTTGGGTTAGAACTGACCCTAATATGATAGTATCTTAACTTCCTCTTTAATGACACTGTCTCCACCGGATACTGCCATTCTGCAGGGCTGAAACTTCAGCACATGCATGGTTTGGGGAGAAATTCACCAAATAACAAAACTGTTGGCTCTCTGTCCATTAACCAGTAGGAAGGATTCTCAAGAGTCATTGCCTTCTAGGGAATATCACAGGTCCACAGAGCTAATGGTGTGACTTGCCTTTCTCTAGAATCCTAGATTTAAAAAACTCTGCCTCCATTCTTTGTGATACAGTTTTGGTCACAGTCACAACATTGATGACAGGATTGGAAGTGCCACTGCTTTGGCCTACAGTTTCTGAAGCACATAGCCCTAGATTTAGATGGCTTCCTCTCTCTCTTTGTCAAGCCCACTCCATTCTTGTTTCGGTTCTGTGAATAAAATGGATCAGCTTTTCACTCCATCCTAGGGTTCTACTCAGCCCTCGATGTGCTTGAGTGTATGTTCTCCTACATCTTCCTCTTTGCCGTGAGCCAATGCTACTTGCCATCTCGGCAAACTACCAATCTGGTCTCCCTGGTGTCAGCAGTATAAGTGAAGAGAATCAGCTGTTTGACTTGTCCTGAGCCCAAGGCATTTGGTTGGTTGCCTTTAGCCAAGTTGCATACTACAGGCTGACCCTTGCACTTGGCATTGAAGTCTCAGAGTAAAAACAAATTTCATTAACCTATTCATTCATTGCTGAGTGCCTGGTCTAGGCAGAGAATGAACAGATGTGTGTAGGACAAGACAGGTATTTATCCTCATGGATCAACATAGAGGAAATAGTGAAATAATCACACAAATACACAGGCAAGTATGAAATGTGATGTTGACAGCTAAACAAGGCAGGTGCCTCGGGAGACAAACTCATATATTAATGTACCTTCAAAATGCTCTTTGCTTTGGCCATAGCTAAGACCATTTTTGGAAAAGAGCTTGGTGTACCCAGAAATATTGCAGTATGATGTGTTTATGACACAAGTTAAGCATATCCAGAAGTGTTCTTGTCTGCTGTTGTTCCTTCTCGAACTGTGACCTTCAGCTGAGCATGTTCTTTAATGTGCATGCTAACTTGAGGTGCATTCTAATGGGCACACTTGGGACTGTGCCTGTTCTGGTTGCTTTTCCTTATGAACGTGCAGCAGCTCTGCAGTAAATTCCTCACCCTTTCTTGGTTAGAGGAGGGCTTTGCTTTGGGAATGACTCCGTGGTGTGATCTGCTGTAGATAATAGATACTTCTTCACTTTCATTTCTTGGCGGTGCTTGTTTTGGTTTTGCACTCACCAAGATGCTAGCCCACTCTGCTTGGTTACAGTAGGTGCTATGACAGGACAGCCAAGAAAGCAACAAGAACATAGGGCGTTCCCACTGAGGATGGGGCATTTGAACACTTACAGTGGGGCAGAGAGAGAACTCCACTGCACGCCACTCCACTCCCCAGCACACATATTTCTCGTGCTTCCAAAGTGTGGAGACTCACGCCTCATAAACAAGGCTGTGTTTGGAGAGAATAAAATGAAAGATATGAAGCAGGTGCTCTTTAATGTGCTGCAGGAGAAAGGGACACTTGACTGGAGACTTCCCTCTCCCCACTCTCTTTATAGAACTTACAAAATCTATTACATAAATCTCAAAGCCATTGCTAATGGGACTGCCCTAGTTGGCCTCCATTCTTCAGGAGGCATCTTGTGGGAATCTAAGTAGACCTTGTATGAAGTTCCTGACAACACAGTGGGATCTGCCATCTCTGGCTTTGCAAGAGTGGAAAGTAAGAGCAGGCAACTAAAGGGAAAACTCAAGGGTTCTTTGGAAAATCGGTTGAATGGTGTTTTGCTGGGGCAAATACATGAAGGAATGTTTAGCTGAAGCAGACACAGGAGAAAGGTTGTTCTGCTAAAACAAGCATGTGAAAAGACATGTGATGAAGGATTCTTTGCTAATGATGAATATATTGGTCCACCTTACATGTACTGTTGAGCTCCATTGGTCAGGACACCAGAAAAAGAAATGCACCAAAAAACTTTTGTGATATGCTGCAGTTTCTTGCCACTTCTGTCGACTCAGACTGATTGGCAGAGTGATGTCAGCTGAGATAGACTCACATGCTGAGACAAGAGAAGTGCTGAGACAAGACTCTTGGAGGACACATGATGTTTGGAGGGTGTAAATAGAACTCAATGGACAGTGACTGAGTCTGAGCTAGGCTTGCTTATAGAGCTAGCTGTGCAATGCTTATTGGTCCCTGGTCTTCAATGATCTTCACTTCACTGAGAGAGGCACAGCTGAGAACTATGCCTGGTCCCTCCAGGTCCCTCCTCCTGCTGACTCATGCCATGGCTGAGGCCTGGCTGTCTTTGCTGGGTAGTGCCACTGCTGCTGATTCGTGTTTGCTAACCCGACTCTACCGAACTGGACTACTGATATATCCAGTAAGTGTTTTTGAGTAGATTGAGCTGCTAACCTGTGAACTGAATTGCTGATTTCCAGACAACACAGATGGGGGTTGCTCCAAAGAACCACCTCTAAACAGATCCACTTCCCCAGTATCCTTTCTTTTCCATTACTTCTGGTGAGTGGTGGGCTAAAAGTGAGGTTAAAGCATTTAAGAACCATCACTAAAATTAAGATTTGAAAAAATTAAGTTACAGGTGGAACCCAGCGTGCGGCTCAACAATGCATGTAAGGAGGGAGAGCGATACATGTATTGTTATCAAATAATCCTTCATCACGTGTCCTTTCACATGTTTGCTTTAGCAGAACAGCCTTTCTCCTGTGTCTGCTTCAGTGAAATGTTCCTTCATGAGTCTGCCTTAGCCTTTCACCTGTGTCCACTTCAGCTAACCATTCCTTTACTTGTTTGCCCCAGCAAAACACCATCCTACCAACTAAGAACCCCTAAGTTTTCACTTCAGCCAACTACAGGCAGAAATCTTGGTTAATTTATGCTTAAAAGATGAGTTGGTATCTACTCTCATTCAGTCTTCAAATTCTGTTTTTGCTTCTAGCTTTTAAGGCCTTATTCTGCCAGGCAGTGGTGGCACAAGCCTTTAATCCCAGCACTTGGGAGGCAGAGGCAGGCAGATTTCTGAGTTTGAGGCCAGCCTGGTCTACAGAGTGAGTTCCAGGACAGCCAGGGCTACACAAAGAAACTCCATCTCAGAAAACAAGCAAAAACAAACAAACAAACAAACAAACAAAAGGCCTTATTCCAATAGTGGAGTCAGACTTGAGAATAACAGTTCCAAAATACTAAATACAAATTAATCAGTAGTCCATAAATTCTCTAGGACTTTATTTATAAATGTTCCAAATTGAACCATAAAAGTATCTTAGTTTTAAAATGCAAATAAGTACACAGTGATAAAACAATAAACAAAAATAAAAAAGAAGTGGGAGGGGGCTAAGAACAACAGGAATTGATCAAAACCTGTATTTTATTTAGCAGTGGGGAATAAAGAATGAATCTCTTGTTTTACTGGTGGTAATGATTCATCTGTAGGAACTATGCCTGCCCTAGTTGGAGTTACTATCTCTATGATGAGATACCACAACCAAAAGAAGGGTTGGGGAAGAAAGGCTTTATTTGGCATACTTGTACACATCACTTTTGAGCATCAAAGGAAGTCAGAACCGGAATCTGGAGGCAGGAGTTGATGCAGAGGCCGTGGATAAATTCTGCTTACTGGCTTGCTCATCATGGTTTGCCCAGCCTGCTTTCTTATAGAACTCAGACCCACCCGCCTAAGGATGGTACAACCTACAATGGGGTGCGCCCTCCTCCATCAGTATCTAATTAAGAAAACGATTAACTGTATAAAATGATTAAATGATTCAACTGTAGGTTGAAACTTCTTTGGAAGTAGAATGACTCTTTCATAGGGGTTGCCTAAAACCACCAGAAAATACAAAAATTTACATTGCAATTCACAACAGTAGCAAAGTTACAGTTATGAAATAGCAACAAAATAATTTTATGATAGGAGTCATCACAGCATTAGGAACTTCTTAAAGGGTCACAGCATAAGGAAGGCTGGGAACCACTGCTGTACAGGCTTGCCTATAGCCCCATCTTATAGAGACATGTCACTCAGATGACTATAGCTTGTGTCAAGTTGACAGAAATCTAGCCAGCTCAATGCCCTTAGCCATCTAGTCTCTGTGAGCCTCACTAAGGACAAAAAGAGTGGTCTTAAGTCACCTTCAACCTTGAAACCTTTATAGAGATGAAAGCTTAATTTAGGTGTGGTAGCCTCCCGTTGGTCTGAAGTACTCCTCCAACTTGTACTTTTCGAGTCTTGGCCTTGAGCCCATGTATACTGCATATAGAGGACAGTGGTCATTTCCTTCACTATCTCCCACTCTGAGTCCCCCACAGTTCAGGGACAGGTGAAAGGCCCCAAGTCATGCTGAAACAAACAGTCTTAAAACAAAAGAACAGTCATCAGGGGAAGGAAGACTTTGCCTTGGCCAAAGCTTTGTGATTACAAGCTGTAAGGACAAAGCCCCACAATGTGGGACACCACAGTCTATCCCCTCATATGTGATAAAATAACCCCAACAAGCAGCCACAAAACCATGTGGAGCTACTCACCTCACTAGTCACCAGAGTTTGGCTCTGTTACATCGAGCCATTGATCCTGCCTTATCCCTAGGGAAAGGCTCAGGCTCAAAAGCCTTGGGAGGATCTACTTGAAAAGACACTGCTGACGTTGATCTGGACAAAGCCCATGGGGATGGTGTTTTATTTCTGTGAACTATGACTAAATGCTCTGAAGCGACTGCTGGCTCTGTGGAGGAGCTTGTGTGACATGTCGTGGAGCACATGGAGACTCAGAGTGAGAGGTTAGGGAGTTAAATGGTTGACAGAGGGGATAATACACCACACGGAATCATTCACAACCAGAACAAGACAGGCTTTCTTTGGAAATGGTTGTATTTTCTTAAGTAAAGACAAAACCTCTCAAACAGGAAGCACAGCCTTACAGTAGGCAGCCCAGGGGCTTGCTCACTTCTTCTCCATTCTCCTTTTAGGAGGTGTGGAGGAGAGTTGGGCTTAAGCTTGTGAATGACTTGTTGGACAGTGGAACTATTCCCAGAAAGGCCTGTGACTCTATGAGGCCAAGAGACTGAGTTTTCTTCAAGAAAATAAAAGGAATAGAAAGTTTTGTGAATCAGTATATCTCCCAAACACCTATTTAGCTTTACTTTCTAGACTTTGGAGAAAACGAATAAGATTCCCCTATGTTCAAGGTAGGCAGCTATTTACAGATAACTGATATCGTCTTCAAATACTCCCAGTAAATGCATATACAAACGCAGACAGACAGACAGACACACACACACATACACACACACACACACACACAGAAAGAGAGAGAGAGAGAGAGAGAGAGAGAGAGAGAGAGAGAAAGAGAGACAGACAGACAAACAGAGGTCCACACATACACACACACACACACACAGATACACACAACATGCACACACAGATACACACACACATACACAAATGCACGCACACATACAGAGAGACTAGAAAAGAGAAAGCTTTCTTAAGAATAATTAGCTTTTGCTGAGTACCACTGTATGTCAAATGCTCAACATTTTCACAGAACTTCAACTGATCTTGTTATACTTGGATCTGAAATATTGTCCCAAAGTTCTTGTTGAAAACTTGAGTCTAATCCAGCAGTGGTAGAGTTGGCCTTTGGGATGCAATAGAATGTGAGTTCTCTGACCCCCTTAGAGACTCATAGCTTATAGGCTATTGTGTGTTAGAAACACTAGGAAGTAGGGTCCACTTGGAAGAAGTAGGTCATAATGTGTTCTCTCTTTCTTGTGGGACAGTGGAACCGTGTCACAAGATAGAAAAACTGGTAAGGTTGAGCAGATTATAGAACCCTAGCATTTCTCATAATTGAGAAGAGTAGGTGTTTGAATCTGCTCCCAACCCAGTTCTTGTCCTGGAGCACATAACCACAACACCCCACTAAGCAGACCATGACAGCTAGTCAGGTAGCATAGAACCCAGAGTTCTCCATGCTAATGAGGTATCTAGACGGGCCCCAAGGGTTAGGCAATAAGCTTCCCTTCCCAGATATTCCTTCCTGCAAAAGGTATTTAATCTCTGGTCCACCCTAAGTAAGTTGTGTGCATCCATTTTTCCACCGTGAATAAACACTTTGAACAAGCACGGACTGTCTCCTTCCTCAAGAACCACTGTCGCTGTCACTGTCCAGGGTGGCCGTCACTGTCCAGGGTGGGAGGTTACTAAGCCACACTGCCTGGAAGGCCCCTCAGCACTCCTGATATGGCTCACCTCAGGCCTACGGCCTCCTTCTCAACTTTTTGTGGTTCCCAGTGGCACCTGGGTGCCCAGGAGTTTGGGAACCCCAGCCTTGGCCCCAGCCTACACCATTTCTGACCGGGAGAAACATGGGCTGGGGCCCCCATCTTAGGCTGCGTTTTGCCTTCCCTGAGCAGGTGTCAGAGTGCCCCAGCACCCAGATGGCAGAGCGGTGAGGAATCAATGTAGTGAAGCATCCCTACTTTTGGTCTCCAAGCTGCGAGGTGAAACGGAGACCCATTCATTCTCTCTCTCTCTCTCTCTCTCTCTCTCTCTCTCTCTCTCTCTCTCTCTCCTTCCCTCCCTCTCTCTCTCCCTTCCTCCCTCTGTCTCTAGCTGTGTCTCTCTTTTGGATTCCTTGAGGTAAGTAGCTTTGTTCCCACCACCACTCTCATGATATTCTCTCTCACCTGGAAACAATGGTGACAAGAGACCATAGGTTCAATCCTCCAAAACCATAAGCCAAAAACTTCTTTCCTTCTTATGGGAGGAATGATGGGTTATAGGAGGAATGGTGGGTTATGAGAGGAATGGTGGGTTATGGGAGGAATGGTGGGTTATGGGAGGAATGATGGGTTATGGGAGGAATGATAGCTTGGAAACAATGTTGGGAGCCTACTTCAACTCCCTCTCTACCCTGACCCCAGCTGGAGAGAAATGAGATGGCTTAGGCTACAGAGTAATGAGAAGTTCTCCCATTGGCAGGGACCAGAAGCAAGTAAACCCACTGTCTTGCTACCTGGGTTGTTTAGAAACCAGACAGTTTTTGGACTTCAGCTCTCTAGAAGAGGTTACACTGGGTGGTGGCAGAACAGCAATGTTTTTGCCTTGCAGTCTCTAACTTCTCTGTGATTTTAGGATGTAGCTAGCACAGGCACATGATTGATGTCTTCTAGTGTTTCCTAAGTTGGAAAGAAAGAGAGAGAGGGAAACAGAGAAAGAAGAAGACGGAGAGGGAGAGGGAGAGGGAGAGGGAGAGGGAGAGGGACAGAGACAGAGACAGAGACAGAGACAGATATTTATACCAGATAGGCAGATTCAAGATTGTCCTCTCACTAATGCTGGCCTAGGGACAAGAGGCATCAAGTGATACCATCATCTCAAGCTGGAGAGCTTTGCATGTCTATTCTCATAATTATCTTCAGATACTATCAATCATTTAAAAATATTTCTTTCAATTTTTTAAGATTTTAATATAATTACATGATTTCTTCCTTTTCTTTCCCCCCTCTGATATACCTCTTCTTGTCTCTTTCAAATTTTTGGCCTGATTTTTCATTAACTATTGTAACATATCCAGATCCATATACATCTCCATACATCCCCATACATCTATAGCTATACATACATCCACATATATACCTACATATACATTTACATATGTACATGCATATACACATACATCTACATGTGTGGTGTTTTCAGCAACAGAGTTGTGCCTTCCACACCTGGAAGACAAACAGGGACAATAACAATGGCCTGTATGTTTTATGAGTATCTTGGTCAAACCCGGCCAACAACTCTAAAAGGATTGCTTCTGTCTGGGGTTGGGGGTTTTGTTAGATGGTCCTTAAATTTTGCAGGGAACATCATGTGCCCAGATGGAAAATTTTTATTTAAATTATATATGTATAATATACTGATTTATATTATAGGTATTTTCAGGTAGATAGTTAATAATATGATTTCTTGTGACTTTTCTAGACATGCTATTATTTTACCCTCCTCCCTCCTTTTTCTGTGACTGTCTTCTTCCCCTTCCCTAACTAGAGCCCTCCTTTTTCTCCATCAGATCACTTATATTCTTCCATTTCCCTCTCTATATTGCTTCCCCCACTCCCTCCCCACCCCAGTAAAGGTCCCTTTTAACTTTCCTGGTACTCCCGGATGTGTACTCACATCTGAAGATTCAGGTCTAGGAGTCTCAGGTGAAAGGGAATACACAACATCTGTCTTTCTGGATCTGGGTTACCTCAGACAATATAATCTTTTCTAGCTCCACCCATTTACCTGCAAATTATACGATTCCATTGTTCTTTACAGCTACGTAGTATTCCCTAGTGTTTCTGTACCACATCTCCACTATCCACTTATCAGTGGAAGAACATTAGTTGTTTGTGTTTCCTCGCTATTGTGAAGAGAGCAGCAACAAACATACCTGGGCAAGTATCTGTGGAATAGGATGTCTAATACTTTGGATATATGCCAAGGACTGGTATGGATGGGTCAATATGGTAGATTTATTTTTAGCTTTTTGAGAATTCTCCACACCAATTTCCATAGTGGCCGCACCAGTTTGCAATCTCCTCAACAGTGAGTGAAGGCTCCCTGTTCTCTGAGTCCTCTTTAGCACTGTTAGTTATTCCTTCAGTCTTTTCTGGGAAGATGAAATCTCAACATTATTTTGATTTTCATTTCTCTAATTGCTGTGAATAACAAGCATTGAGATATTTCTTAGTCAATTTTTTCCTTCTTTTGAGAACTTTCTATTCAGATCCCAGGCCCATTTGTTTTTTTTTTTTTTTAAATTGATTGTTTGGTTTTATTTTTTAAATGTTCTTTATATATTCTACATATTAATTCTCTGTCAGGTATATTGTGGGCAAAGATTCTGTTCAATTCTATAGGCTTCCTCCTTACCTGACTTTTTTTAATATTTGTAGAAGTTTTTTAGTTTCATGAAGTTGTATTTGTCAACTGTTGGTTTTAATTCTTGGGCAAACTGAGTCCTATTTAGAAAGTCCGTTTGTTTGTATGCTTATATCATGTAGGGTACTGTCTATGTTCTCTTCTGGGAGTGCCAGTGTTTCAAGCTTCACACTATGTGTTTGACCTATTTAGAGTTAGCTTTTTGTACAAGGTGATAAATACAGGCCTATTTTCATTCTTCTTCGTGTGGAGATTCAATTTTCCCAGCACCATTTGTTAAAGTTGCTTTCTTTTTTCCAGCATGTCAAATATTAAATGACAAAGGTACGTATACTCAAGTTTGGATCTTCAATTTTGTTCCATTGTCAAAATGTCTGTTTTTATGCTAATGCTATATTGATTTTATTACTACAGATCTGTAACATATCTTATGAAATGATGAACCCACCAGCATTGTTCTTGTTCAAGATTCTCTTGGATAACAGGGATCTTTTTTTGGTTCCACATGAATTTTAGGGTAGATTTAATTTCTGTGAAAAATGAAACATGGATTTTTCATTTGAATTGCATTGAATCTGTAAATAACTTTTGGTAAAATGACTATTTTCAGATATTCTATCAATCCACGTGTATGGGATATCTTCACATCTTCTGGTGTCTTTTTCTATCACCTTATTCAAGCTGTACAGTTTCACTGTAGAGGTTCCTTACTTTTTTCCTAGTATTTTATTTTCTTTGAGGCTACTGTGCATGGATGTGTGTCCATGATCTCTTTCTCCCTATGTTTGTTGTTGTGTAGAAAAGCCATTGATGTGTGCAGGTTGCTTCTGTGGCTTGTTCATAGCTGAGTTTGTTTACTGCTTCTAGAAGTTTCCTAGTGGAATTTTTGCATCTCTAATGAGTAATGTCATGTCATCTTCAAATAAAGACAGTCTGACTTCTTCTTTCCCTATTTGCATCCTTTTAATTCCCTGCTCTTGCCTTATTACTGCAACCAGTGCTTTGAGCACAGTATTGAAAAGACATTCTTGTCTCATTCCTGACTTTAGTAAGATTACTTCAAGTTTTTCTCCATTTAGAATGCTGTTGGCAGTAAGTTTCTCACATGAAGCTTTTATTATGTTGAGGTGTGTTCACTCTACTACATTCTCTAGGATATTTTTTATCGTGAAGGCTTGGATTTTGTTAAAGACTTTTATTTTGTTTTTATTTGTTTGGTTGGGTTTTTTTGGATGTCTATTGATCATGTGATTTTTTTTCCCTTTGAGTCCATTCAAGTAGTTTGTTACACTTATTGGCCTGTGTTCATTGGATCATTCCTGCATTTTAGGGAGAAAGCCATGTTTGTTATGATGAATAATTTTAACGTTTGTTTGTATTCTGCTTTCAAGTATTTTATTGAGCATTTTAAAATCTATATTCATTTTAAAATCTATATTCATCAGGGATGAATACTGGTCTGTAGTTTTCCTTGTTGTTGTGTTCTTTACCTGGTTCTGGTATTAGAGTCAAGCTGGCTTCATAGAAGGAGTCTGGGTGTGCTCCCTCTATATCCTATTTTTCCTGTCCTGTCCCGTCCCGTCCCGTCCCGTCCCGTCCCGTCCCCTCCTGTCCCCTCCCCTCCCCTCCCCTCCTCTCCTCTCCTCCCCTCCCCCTTCCTTCTTTCCCTCCCCTCCCCTCCCTCCCTCCTTCCCTCCCTCCCTTCCCCTCTCTTCCCCTCTCCTCCCTTCCCTTCTTCCCTTTTTCCCTTCCCTTTCCCTTTCTTTCGCTTCCCTCTTTCCCTTCCCTCTTTCCCCCTTCTCTCTCTCCCTTCCCTTCCCTCTCTTTCCCTTCCCTTCCCTCTCTTTCCCTTCCCTTCCCTCTCTTTCCCTTCCCTCTCTTTCCCTTCCCT
>NW_021620763.1:1307896-1337946 GCF_004785775.1 Grammomys surdaster
TCCCCTCCCCTCCCCTCCCCTCCCCTCCCCTCCCCTTCCCTTCCCTTCTTCCCTTCCCTTTTTACAAGACAAGGTTTTTCTGTGTATCTCTGGTTGTCCCAAAACTCGTTCTGTAGACCAGGCTGGCCTTGAACTTCAAGATCTACCTGCCTCTACCTTTGAGTGTTGGGATTAAAGGCCTGTGTCACCACTGACCACTTTTTTTTTTCTTTTTAAAAAATAGTTTGAGAATTATTGGCTATACCTCTGCTTTGAGAGTCTGGTAGAATCTTGCTTTGAATCCATCTGGCCTTGGCTTTTTGTTGTTATTGTTTTGGTTTTGTTCTTGTTTTTGTTTTCCAAGACAGTTTTTCTGTGTATCTGTGGCTACTTTGGAACTTGCTCTATAAATCAGGCTACCCTTGAATTCAGAGATATGACTGCCCCTGCCTCCCAAATTCTGGAATTAAAGTTTTGTGCAATCATACCCACACTCCACACTTAAAAAAAAATCCGGAAGGCTTTTTATTACTGTTTCCATCTCCTTGTTTATTATGTGTCAGTGTTAGTTGTTGACCTCCTCTTGGTTTAATTTTGGTGATTGGCCTGAATCTAGAACCTCTTCAATATCTCTTAGGTTTTCCACCTCCATGGAATACAGGTTTTTAAAGATTCCCTTATAATATTCTGACTTTCTTTGGTGTCTGTTGTCATGGTTACTGGTTAATTTAATTCTGCTAATTTGTGTCCTCTCTTTCCTTTGGTTGGTTGGGCAAAGGGTCTGTTAATCTGGTTTATCTTCTCAGAGACTCAGCTCATAGATTTGTTGATTTTTAATTTAGTTTTCTTTGTATCTGTTTCATTATTTTCTGCTCTGATTTTTATTATTTCTTGCCATTACTTGAGTGAATTGTATCATTAAGCCATTTGCCTGTGTTCTGATTTTTTAATGTAAGCACTTAGAGTTACATAGTTCCCTCAAAGGACTGCCCTCAGAGGACCGCTCTCATGGGATCACCCTTAGAGGATCACCCTCAGAGGACTGCCCTCAGAGAACCGCCCTCAGAGGACTGCTCTCAGAGGATCACTCTCAGAAGACTGCCCTCAGGGGACTGCTCTCAGAGAATCACCCTCAGAGGGCCGTTTTTCAAAGGGTCTCAGAAGTTTTGTTGTACTGTGTTTCATTTTCATTTAGTCTCAGGAAACTTTGTATTTCTTTTTGATTTCTCCTTTGCCCCATCCATCATTCAGTAACGGGTTGTTTAATCACTGTGCTTTGTGTAATTACTAGAGAGTTGTTTGCAGTCCATTTTAACTCAACAACAGCAATTTCTCCAACAAGGCCACACATACTCCAATAAAGTTATACCTCCTAATAGAACCACTCCCTATGGGCCTATGGGGGCCATTTTCATTCAAACTGCAATAGGGAGAAAAATTCTGTACATACATGTTAAGTCCACTTGATTCGTAATGCCATTTAACTCTGGTATTTATTTTTTGTCCAGATGAACTGTCTATTGGAGTGCTGAATTATCCTATTATTAACGGGTTGGTGTTAATTTGTGTTCTTAAATCTAGTAGTAGAATTTTATGAAATTGGATGCATCAGAGTCTGATGCATATGTATTTAAGATAGGAATGTCTTCTTGGTTAACTGTTACCTTGATTAGAATGAAATGCCCTTCTTTGTCTGTTCTTTAGTTTGAAGAGTATTTTGTCAGATATTAGGATAGGATGCCTGCTTCATTACTGGTACCATTGAGTGGAAATTTTTTCCTCCATCCTTTTACTCTAAGTAGGTACCTATCTTTAAAGCTGCATTTCTTTTAAACAATAGATAAGTGGATTTTGTTTCTTGATTCATTCAGTTAGTCTTTGTCATTTGATTGGAGAATTAAGGTCATTGACATCTAAATTTACTATTGAAATTTGTGTGTTGTAGTCATTGAGTTGTTTTTGGTGTTGTGTTCTCAGTGATACTTTTTGTTTTAGTAATTATGGCTTTCTATTTCTTTCCACAATTCATTTTTTTCTTCAGCATGAAACACTGCTTCTTGTATTTTATTTAGGTTTAGTTTGTTGAATATAAGCTTTGCTTTTTATATTACTTATATTGTAGAAATAATTTTTTTTTCTCTTTCAATGACACCAGATAGTTTTGTTGGGTATATTAGTTATCATGGTCTTTTGCCTTAGGAGTTGCTCCAGGCTCTTCTACCTGTAAACATTAGAAACCAGCTGCTATTCTAAAGGATTTCCTTTATATATGACTTGTGCTTTTTTCCTTTGCAGTTTTCAATACATTTTTCTTTGTTCTGCATAGTTAGATATGCTGTAGGGATTTTATTTTTCTGGTATTGTTTATTTGGTGTTCTGTGTACTTCTTTTATCTGCATAAGAATGTTTTTCCTTTGTTTGAAGAATTTTTCTTCTATGATCTTTTTCAAGATCTTGTCTTTGATGTTGACTTGCGATGCTTCTCCTTCATGTAAGCCTGTAACTTGAAGATTTGGATTTTTCATGTGTCCAATATTTACTGTATGTTTCTTTTCTGTATCTAACTCTCCCCACTTCAATATTTCTTGTTTATTTGGTCTAGAGTCTCTACTTTATCTCTGAGTCCTGATATTGTAGCTTCTTCTTGATTCATTCTACCTGTGAGACTTTCTTTTGTCTTTTCTAGTTTGGTTATTTTTGTTTGTTTTGTTTTTCAGTTCATCTTCATTTCTGTTTTTTGTCTCTTTGATGTTTCCATTTCTCTTCTTTACTGAACTTCACTTTTAAGTCCTTGATTTTTTTTTTTTTTTGTTATTTCCATCAGCCACATGTTTATGCTTTCTTGGGTATCACTCATATATTTATTCTTCTTAAGTTTTTTCTTCTTGATTTTATTGATTTGTTTCTTTGTGTCTTCTTCAAACTCCTCAAATTCTTGGATGAAGTTTATAGTTTTTCTTTTAAATTCTGTGCCCTGGGTTTCATCTAGGTAGTTCTCATTGGCAAACACTTTTATAGAACTGGTAGGTTTTCTAGTGAGATGTTAGTTTGGTCTTTCATGTTGTTTGCATGGTTTGTGGTGAGATCTGGGTGTGTTAGTCCTGTTTCTGATGTGGACTGAGCAGAATGGAACAAAAGAGAGAATGTGTGGTCAGGTCGAGCCTTGTAGTTGGAAATGGCTTATAAGGAATAAAATCAGATGGTCAGAAGGACTGGGAATAAAATCAGATATGCTAGATGTGCATTCTGGTCCAAGCCTGAAGTATGGAGGTTGATCTGTCTAGGTGCAAAAATTAGATGTGGTATAGGAGGAGGCTGTGGATTGGGGACAGGCAGGTCATGGAAGAAGCCTAGAGATTGGTTGTGGCACAGGCAAAGGTGTCCAGTCTAGGCTGGGGCACTGGATGTGGGACATGAGCAAGACCTGGCAGGTTAGAAGAAGTTCGTAGAAGGCAGAACCAGTGCATTGTCATTCTTGTTATTTTGACTTGAGCAGGGTAGGGGGTTCCCTGGGTTTAGGACTCCTCAGACAGCCGTCCCATGGAGAAACATAACAGAGCTTCTGAGGACAAGACCTTGGGTGTGAATGTGTAGAAGTTTCTGCCTGTCATTGTCTTCCAGAACAACTCCACCCAGACCCCAACACATGCTGTGGGCCACTCAAGGAATGTGGATGAATCAGAGGAACCTTGAGGGTGTAAGCAGGCCCATGGAGCCTCCTCCCTGCGGTCCTAGTTAATTTCCATGAGCCCTGCACTTTCCTATGGCCATCCACCTCCTTTTTTCATTCTTTAAACAAAAAAGAAAATTATATAAAATAAAAGAATTAACTATAATTCCAGAATGCATATATTGTACTTCAAATTTCTCTATTGTCTTTCTTATCATCCTCCCACACCTTCCTTTCCCTGTTCCACACCCTAATAATCCCTTTACTTTCATGCCTTCTGCCCCAGGGCCAATTCCACAAGTGATATCTGTCTTTGTGAGTATGGCTTATGTGCTTAATGTAATGATCTCCAGTTCTATCCATTTCCCTACAGAGGACATAATCTAATTTTTTATGGCTATGACTTGCTTGTGTATATAGTCCACAATTTATTTATCTGTTGGTGGCACCCAGGCTGATTCCATGACCCAGCTACTAAGAATAGCCTCATAATAAACATGGGCATGCAAGTATCTCTTTAATAAGCTGACTTAAGTTTGGGGTAAATATCCAGAAGTGGCATACCTGCATTATTCAAAAATTCTGTTCTTAGTTTTTCTGAGGAACTTCCATATTGATTTCCAAGCTGGGTTTACTTATTTATGTTCACTTCAACAGTATGTAAGATTGTCTCTTGCCTTGTGTCTTTATCAGCATTTATTGAGTTTTACTTTCTTGATAATAGCCATTCTGATTGGGATGAGATAGAATCTTAGTGTTATTTTGATTGGCATTTCCCTGATCACTGGTGATACTGTGCATTTTTAATGTATTGAGTGGCCATTTGTATTTCTCTATTTAAAGATTGTTCAGTTAATTTGCCTAGCTCCCTTTTTTCAGTTGCCCACTTCTCTATGTTTTCTTCACATCTCTGTGTCTCTGCAGATGCCTACTCTACTAGAGATGGCCTACCATGGACAATAGTTTGCTTCACATATCTAATCTTTCATCACCAGCATGCCTGCCTGGAACTCTGGGCTTACATATGGAGAATTACATTTTTCTTACCTAGGTTACCCTCTCATCCTCCTGTCTATTCACAGTTCATTAATTGCTTCATGGCTGGTCTTCTGTCTGCTCTCAAGACCACAGTGGTCAAAATTCTGCATTGCCAATGATTTTATCCACAGTATATAATAGAAACTCAATTCCATGTTAAAAGAAAAAACAGATGATTAAATGAATGACCACCAATAAAGAACATCACTGCTTCACTGCTTGGCTGTAATTTTGTGAACAGTTTTCAGTGATCCTGGAATGAAAGGAAACAAGTATCATGTTCTGGGATCAGTTGTTGACATTGCTTTCCAATAAGGAAGAACACTGAATGAGAAGTTTATTGAGTGACAGGCTCCCCGTGGAGTAAGGGGAGCTCTTCAGAGAAATATTGTGAAGTAGCACCTAGCTTTCCGTATTGAAGACTGGCTTTTCCGTCCACTTTAATCTTCTCTAGTACTTAAAATTTCTCCTTATGCTTTCATAGATGCTTGAACACCCTGCTAAACAAAGAAACAAGCAAAAACCCTCTAGTTTCCTTTGAAAGACTATTCCTAGGTCTGTGAAGGAGTCATTGCTCTATCAGGTCCATGATTTACACATGGTGTACTGTGGCCTTCTCAAGGAATTGGTCAGTGCAGTCTATGAAATGCTTGCTAATGCTGTAGGGACTATGCATGAAAAATTACTGCATAGTTAGCTCAAAGAACAGAACTAATCTTGGTGACAAGCCAAGTGACTGTCTTTTATTGTCTTGTCTCTCTTCAAGCCTCCACTGTGCATGATGTTTAGGGATTATTTTTATCCAGCACAAGATTGTGAGTTCCATATTTGATTTTTTTCAAGTGTATCCTCAGCTCCTACACAGCCCTTGGCATTAATGAACAAAGGAATGAACAAAAGCTCTGAAGCATAATGTCAGCAAACACGAAGTCTAGATGTCTGTGAGAGGGAATCTCTGATTTAGACAGTGGAAGGAAAGCCCAAAGGGCAAG
This sequence comes from Grammomys surdaster, assembly GCF_004785775.1. Taxonomy (NCBI): domain Eukaryota; kingdom Metazoa; phylum Chordata; class Mammalia; order Rodentia; family Muridae; genus Grammomys; species Grammomys surdaster. The sequence goes on from NW_021620763.1 coordinate 1,313,576, forward strand.
AGATGTGGTGTACAGTCAAAATGAATGTACAGTGACTGCCTCGGGCCAATGTCACATACATTGGTGTTTCCTCTAATAGCTTCCAGTCAGCCTTGTTCTGCCTGGATTGGTTTGGTAAGGTTTGGTAGCTAATATTATACTTTGGATTACAAATGGAGCTTTCGCTCAGCACTTTCTTGGTGTCTTCTTTCTTAAAGCTTGCTTGCATCATAGTGGGGAACGTACCTAGCTGAGAATGCTAATGTGTCAGCAGATGAGGCACTGTGTTAGACCCTGGAATATTACACTGAGTCAGATTGAGTTTCCAGCCACACAGATCTTATATCTTACCGTTTAGTAAGACAGATGACTTTGTTTAGGCCAAATAAGCATGGAAAAATGCAAGAGTCCTGCTATAATGGTTAGAACCAAAAACAAAATCAAGGGCATAATAATGTACCGTGAACTCAAAGTGGAAATCTAGTGTGATGTGGCAGTGGGGAAAGCCTGTGTAATATCAGTCTGTATCCATGGAAATAGGTATGCTATGTGCTTCAAGGGAGTTAATAGTCCAGCTACACTTAGGGCTGGCCAGCTTGCAGCTAGAGTATCACAACACTTCCTTCTGGGCACCACATTTGCCACATTTTAAGGGGATAAATCAGAGTGTGTCTAGAGAGGGTTGGTCAGGAGAGCAAAGGGTCTGGAAGGTCTGATACAGGGGACTGAAAGACCTGGTGATGTTTAGTCTGGAAAATAAAGACTTAGATGGGAGACACATATCTATTTTCAAAGATGTGTAATATAGACAACAGTGTGAGTCATCTTGTGCTTGCCCAGAGAGCACTCTTGCGACAGCAGCTGAATGAATGGGTGGAGAGGCTGGGGAGGATCTTTAGTTCAAAATGAGTAGAAACTCACTTGATATTCATCGTCCAACAGTGGACCAGAAATGGTCCCTTTCCTAGGACTTCAGATTCTTTCATCTCCTTTGCCTCCCCTCCCTGGGAAAAATTTTGGAGATTTCTTTTTCTTAACTGTAATAGAATGAAACTATAGAGTCCATGTAAGTGAGAAGTACTATTGACAAACAACACTAGGGCAAACACTTTCCAGAACTGACACTTAAACCACCCATCAAAGGATCCTCCATAAGACACACAAGGAAACAAACCTTAGTCAACTAAGAGGAAGAGGCTGGACTGGTCTTTTAGATTTCTGTTTCTCTACTCTATTGATGTGATCTCACTGCCTCATTGGTCTCTCCATCACTAAAATACACATCCATCCAAAAAGGCAACATGTACAATGTACTGAAGGAGGAAGATATTTTCCAGCAAATGAGTAGAGTAGAAGCCAGCATGTGGCTTCTTGGGTGTGTTGAAGACAGTGGGATTCAGTGTATCCCCAGGACCTGGCAGCACTTGTCATGGCACAGAGTGAACTGTCCATAGTGTCTTTTAGAAATAAAATAAAATAAAATAAAATAAAATAAAATAAAATAAAATAAAATAAAATAAAAAAAAAAATAAAATAAAATAAAATAAAATAAAATAAAATAAAATAAAATGGCAGGTCATTTTTTTTAACTTTCTCATTTCACCGGGGTCCAGTTATTCCATTTTAATCACATCTTTGTTACTGTAAGTAGGACTAAGCTTTACACAATGAATAAAGTAACTGAAAAGCTTCTTCTACTTAAAAAAGAAAGAAAAAACACTTTTGTGACTCACCCAATATAAACCACAACCCAATAAAGCCACGATTAAAGTGGATGTAGACTAAATCTCTCAGTGAATGGAGTTTCGCTTTCTGTTTTCACGAGTCATCCCAGCCCTTTGATGTATGTTGGGCCCTCTTGCTCATGGCCTTCTGTTCTTACTTGACTCTTTTTTTTTTTTTTTTTTTTTACATGAATGTCACGCCTGCCGTTGCTTGGCTCAATCTTGGCTAGCAGAAGATGGAGGGAAAGCTTCCCGGAACACATGGAGCTAAGTCAGGAAAATGACAGGAGTGAAGGTAAGCCCAGAAGAAGGGGAAGATTCACAGCAAGTGCGTGGCCCTTCCAGCTGGAACGCTTTTCTGTGCTGACTCCACGGCTTCTGGGCTAAGTGATCAACACTGACTGGGAGGGACTTTTATCCACATTTTTGTCTTCTGGCTCTTGCTCTGCATAGACTCACTTTGTAAAAATTCAAACAACAGCAGCAAAAATAATGAAACGCCTGTCTCTGAAACAACATATTTTCAGAGAAATGTATATTTACCACCTGAGGCTTATAGTCCGTGGCACCATTTACCTGAATGTAAACCATACAGACTCTCTGAGTGATGTTAATATATGACTTCTGGCACACACAGGCAGGATTTACTTTGATTCTAATGCTCAGAGAAACTATTTACACAGAGTACTCACCCCATCTGGCCTGATAAACTTTGGGTGGTTTGAATTCTTTGCAATATTTTTTCCCCAGCAATTCTCTTCTTAGGGCAGTCATAAGCCTCATTTTTATTGTGTCCATGATCTTTTTACCCAAAATAGTGTTTTTTTTTAATGTAATGGATCAAAGAAAGATTGTGATTATAGCAGGGACTATTATGAAACCATAAAGGAGCCAAGTAGAGGGAGAAGGAATACCAAGGGTTATTTTTAAATGGAATTCTTCAAATATGACTGACTGTAAATAAACTGTATATTGTCCTTTGAGGGCAAGAGCTTGAAGTGGAAACACCACATATGGCCATCGGGAGGTCTGCACACCATTTCTGAATGTTTCAAGTGACTCTAGATATGGTTAGGCTATGGAATTCTTCAGCTTGAGACTGCAGAAGACAGGCTTTTTCGGAGCCTTGGAAACTACTTGTTTTAGACATGGAACTGTGGCATTTTTCATTTTTACAGCCATTGCTGATGTCTGTAGCAAGAATTTTGTAAACTGTGTTGAACACAAATAATCCCTCTGGGAAGCTGGAGGATGGGCTTAAAGTCATCTGGAAAGGATGACTTTTCATCCCCTATTATCAAGAAGATGAACTGAAGAGAGAAATGTGTTCAGAATCATGTAAAGATGGAGAGCCTGCACTTTGTTTCCATGGTGACAGCCTGTTTGCGACCAAGCCTTTTTTCCCTCCAAGGAGGACCATTCTTAGTGCTACGTGGTAGGTTCTGTTTCTCTTTCACCTGACTCACACTGCTCCCTCCAACCTGCTTCTACCTCCAGTTCCCCTTTGGCAGAGTTCTTACTTTAGGGGAACTTGGTTGTCACTCTCACTACCATGTCCTTCCTGGTATGCAATTGGTCAGACAGGCTCCCTTCTGATTTCTACATTTCCAGGACAAGAGGTGACCTCTGAAGACACGGGCCAGCAGATTTAAGATTAGATCCCTAGGACTGCTACCTAAGTCTAACTTAGACTCTAAGAACCAAGGAAAACAAACCTCATGAAAGTGTTTAGGTGAGAACTGAGGAGCAGCTCACTGAGAGACCAGGCATGGTCCCAGTCCTGGCTGTTCAGAGTATGGGCTGTAGAACAACAGCATTGGCATCCTCAGAAGTGTTTAGAATGTAGAAGCTCAATTCCCAGCCCCCAATTACCATATTAGACATCCAGGTGCTTCTGGTGAGCATAAAATCTGGAAAAGTGTATCTTGGAAAATCAGAGGCAAGGTTAGGGGCCTAGTCAGACTTGTTTGAGGTATTAGCCCACAATAGTGCTGAGAATGAGAGTAGGTCAGTAGCAAGCAAGGAAAGGCATGGGAGGGGGCTGGGGTGATTAGTGCTTGATTACTGGCTGTCTTCATGTGCTATGAGTTTGTGGCTATGTGGTATGTAGGTTTATATAGACTGTAAAAAGGGCTTGAATCCTCCAGTCAGCCTTCTATGAGACTGGAACCCGTCTTTCTCTTCTATCTGTCCTGGACCTGCCATGGCACCTCATAGCTCACTGACATGTAGACATTCTTTGTGGAACTGAATAGGGCCCCCCCAGAACCCCTACTAATCATATATTTTGAGTTTATTGTCATAGACAATCACCCTTGATTCTGCATCTCCTTCAGTAATCTCCTGGTGAAATGATGCTTGTGTGTTTTCTCCAGCACCGGACAAAGTAAGACACTCTGCTGGGTTGGAGCAGATCCAGCACCCTATCTCTTGAGAGTTTGGGCAGTGCCCCAAAAGCACTCATGACAATTGACCTGCTAATGTACAATTTCTGCAAAAAGAAAAAGTGAACCTGCTAGCTCCCATGATGCCTGTCTGAAAAGTCAGTGCCCAGACACCAAATTCAGAGCTGAACTTTGTACTTGGAGAGACAGAATGGGCAGCCACCTTGAGGCTTTGGGAGCGGGCTCTACAGACAGCAGCCTCCAACTGGCAAGAGTTAATGCTAAGGTGCAGCTGCAGGAATGTGAAGCTGGAGAGCTAGCTCGGAGAATTGCTATTGCAATCAGAGGACAGCCCAAGTCAGAGTTCCAAAGCCCTTTGAAGGGATGCCAGCTCGGACACATGTTTCCAATTATCATATGCAATCTCGAGGCAGTGTGCAAGCTGCACTTTCATTATGTCAAAGTGAAAGGAATGGTAGAGGGGTGGAGAGAAGGGGGAGAGGCCGCCAGGCTGGAGACCACACTCTGCTGTGGCACCAAATGTGCCCAGGCGCAGAGTGAGCCCCCAATGCAAGTCTGTCCTGGAGGTGTGTGGCACCTATTCTGAGAGCCTTTGTTTTCCTTTCTCATTCTGAGGACAGAGAGCCAGCTGACACCACTATAGGAAGCCCAGTCTCTGGGAAACGTGACCATCTCTTTGGTATTTGCTGTGGCCACAGATAAGATTCTATGGAAACCATACAGGGGTGTCCATTATGGTGTCCAGCCATAGAATTTCAGGTTATTTCCTAAGTTTTTCCACTAGTTTGTATTTCCAGTAGGAGATGATTCCTCTGCCTGATATAACTCAGAGGGAGGTGCAAGAACAGACAGTTCTTCCTTCTCTCCATTGGGCTTTGCGTCCTTTCTCTTTCTGAACTAAGCCTTGACCCAGGAGATTATTGCCCTCAGCTTTGTTTTCCAAACACAGTTCAAGAGATTTTCTTTGAAGAATGCTTCCAGACTTACTCCTTCCACACCATTGCCTCGTAGGACTGCTGCTCATAATTTGAAATGGCTAGTTGGCTAATCTGTGTGCGCTTCTGTGTTTTTTAAGTCAGTGTGCAGAGGCATGGGGAGATAGAATGTGTACTTCTGGTTGATTCTTTGCTCTCAAGAGTTATTTACACAGACATGCACACTCACATATTTGTGCATACAGTCTTTGTGTGTGATATGTCTTTTCATATTATATTTACATACAGAGATGTATGCACCCATGGCTGTATGTCTTTACCTGTCTTATGCACAATAATTGATGCCAGACTAAGTGGTTTGTAAGACAATAACAGAGTTTCCATGTAAGAGAAGGGACATTCAGAGGCAAGGAGTCTGTCAGCACCATTCAGTCTTAATTGGCTAGCAGTAAAGGCTTGGGCTCTGATGGACCTGTCACGATCCTCATAACGCCTCCCTCTGAAAGCCAAGCAGATGTCCCCCATGCTGTGCACCTAGGAAATGTCACTTACAGTATTATTCCATTTATTGCTGACCTAGGGAGCATGCAGGGGAAGAAAGACAGGGTGGGACTAGCAGGTGTGAAGAAGACAAGAACTAAGCTCTCTCTGCCTTACCTGGCCTGAGACTGCTGAAGTACACGCTTGCCTGCTGCCTGCAAGATTGGGTCCAGGTATGGAAGAGACAGAGATAGAATACACCACTGACAACAGAAAGCAGCCTTGCATTGGAGGAGTCTCCTCGGACTGCTGTTGTGTTTAAGTCTGGCCAACTTTAGCCTCCAGACTCTGCTGAGCCTCTTATGCAAAACCAGGAGAACTCTGGGGAGGTCAGAGCTCTTCAGTGCAAATCCAAATGAAACTCAACAAAACACACTCCACGTGCTTGACACGTGGAAACTCTCAGAGCCAGTGGTTGATAAATGTGCCAACCTTGAAGAATAAACATTCCAGAAAAGGCCGCGTGCAAGCCTTCCTGGCTTCATCAGATGGCTATGTTAGCTTCAGAGCCTGGAGGTTAGCTCATAGCTAATCCATACAGGTGTTGAGTCCTGTGCCAGGCACACAATGAGCAGTCTCTCAGTAAGTGCTAATAGGTACTATTAGTAACACTCACTATTATAAGTTGGGGGAACCGATCATATAGTTATTACAATGGGAGCTGAAGAACTTACTTGCCTCATGGATACCATTCCACCGCATTCTAAGAGCCTTGTAGTGTTCAGCTGACTCTAGTTTTCAAAACTATAATTTGTTACATATTTCTTAAATGCTAGGTACATGTGTGTGAGTGTGTGTATACATACAAATATATACACATACATACATACATACATACATAAATATAATCTTAATTATTTCTAGACTTTCCAAGAACAGCATTATAATTAATTATCCCCATTTCACATATGCAGAACTTAACTGATAGACAGTTGCTAACAACCAGGTTTAAAGGCCTGCAAGATGGCTCAGCTGTGCAAGTCTGGCAATTTAAGTTCGATTCTTTTGAGAATCTCCTCCGTGAAGTTGTCTCCTGATCTCCATGCATACTTCACAGCAGGATGTTAATATACAACACATGCACACACACACACACACCAGTTGAAATAAGAACTGGCTCTTCATCACTACTCTGAAACTTCTGGACCCTAGATGATCTCTCCGAGTCCAGACTCAGGTGGGATTTTGCTCCTACCCTCCTGAGCCCAGTTGTATGCATCCATAGTCTATGATGTCCACTGAGCAAGGGCTTCTTCTGTACACTGTCTGCACACCCTGCAGGAAAAATATCCAGTGATCCCTAGCATGGCTCTTCTTAAGTCAGCAGAGGCTTGCTCGCAGCTAAGTGTTCTGACTCTTGCCTAGGACTTAACTGGTCTCATGGCTTTGCTCTGTGTTTACAGCCCTGTGATTATTTTCATGTCACAGCTGCTGGGCTTAAGTGGAGTGGTACCTTGCCAGAGTTTGCAGATAGGACTGAGGGAGTCAGCCCCAGGACTTGGCCCTGCTGCCATCTTCCCAGAACTTGTTCCACCACTGGGGACTGCTTCCTCTCCACCACACATAACTGATGACTTTGACTCTGTGTGCCCCAGTGCCTCCCACTGTTCTGTAGAAAGATTATAAGGTCAATGCTGAGGGTAGCCCCTGAGTTCCAGGTAACCTGTGCTTCCCCATGGTTCTGCTCTTCTTGTCTATTTCTTTCTCCCCAGAATACAGGCAGGCATCCCAGATGAGGCAGAGCCTGCCCTCTGCCCTCTACTTCCCCCATAGTGCTTAAACCTTTGGGATCACTCCTGGGTCCACAGTAGCAAGCCTAGCTATTTGGTGGTGCTGAAAACCCACATTGAACTCTGCCTTCTGTTAGGAGTGCGACTTCCTCTGGGAGATGCTGGTGGTCTAACTGCAGGTGGGGAAGTCAAAGTGACTAACTGGGACCCTAACCCTGAATCAGATCATCCAGTGCTGTCTGCTCCTGGAACCAGGAAGCAGAAGGAATGGATCCTGGAGAGATGCTGGGCTGGGCTAGCAGGGAGGATGGTGGGTTTGTGTTAGTTTTCTGTGGCAGGTTGGAGACCTTCAGATGGAGGAAGCTGCTGAAGAGAAGAGGGAAACAGAAGTGGAAAGTCATAGGAAGACATGGAGAAAGAGCATGGGGTGGGTCACTGCTTCTCTCTGAACTCAGTGGGAGATTCAGAGCTGGCTTTTTCTCATGCTTAAGTGGTTGGGTCCCTGGTCATGCAGTGGACTCTCAGGGAAAGCCAGGGTAGGTCTGCTGGCTGGTGCTCACCTCCATGTAGGGGAAGAGTTCAAGCTGCAGAAAGGCCAGGCCTGGGGGTTGGTTTTGGACAGCTTACGCTCTCTTCAGCCAAACTGATAGCCCCTCATGTGGTGTGGAAACATTAGCTTCCACATCTAGACTCTAGGGACTACCTAAAGCACTGTTTCCCTTTGGGGGAACAGTGGGAGCATTGGAGCAGACGGCCTGTTGCTATTGGGAACTATAGAACTTCTTTTGTGGAGATGGGGTGTCCTCAATCAGTCTCCATTAAAGATGTGGATGCTGAGTCAGCTCTGTAAGCTGGCCAGGAAAGACAATGACAATTTTTCAGATATTCCCAAAGAGTCTGACAGCACAGGGCACAGCTCTCTAGGCACGGCTTTGGTGGTATATCTACTCTGAGGTACCACTGCTCTGCCTAGATGCTTCTAGAATGTCTCCGCTATTGTTACTCTCTTCACAACTAGGACCTATCAGGTCTGCCCCCTAAGAGAAGGGCTTTATATTCTGTTCATGAGAGGGGCTTATACTTTTGAGGCCGTGGAACTGGAGCCCTGCAAAACCCATAGATGCAGGCCGGTGGGAGAGCTCCCTTTATCTGACCCAGCATCACAGCACGGAATGTTCTGGTTAGTGTTTCTGGAAAATAAATCTTTATTCCAGTTGCAGTAGCCCTGATAGGAAAGGCCATCGTACTTCACCAGGCCTTCACCCTAATCTAACAGTTCTCACTGCAAAGTCTCTGAGTTTCCTATTGGCCCATTTGAGTGAGAGTTGGGTGGATCAGGGGAGGGAGGCTTACAGAGGAAATGAAGGCAACTGGTTCCTTTTTTTAGCTGATGGACAATTTGGGATGTTTTTTGAAAAACAGAGTAGGCATTGTTATCCTTGGAGGAGAGGTGTGGTGAAATCTCCCTGTGAGGTTTCTTATTCTAGGAGGGAAATGTGGCTTGAGGGAAAAAACAATAAAAAACAAACAAGATAAAGGGTTGGTGACTTTGACTATGTGGGGCTGGGTCATACCCTGCTCCAGGGAGGATCCTGCAGTCTCTCTGATGCCCTTACTGCTCTTAGACAGTGGGCATGAACATATTTAAAAACATTACCAATTCCCCAAAACCACCCAGGCAACTGGCTGTCTACGAGGAAAGGGAGTTGGTAAAGGATAGAGGGTACACGCGCACACGCACGCAGGCACGCAGGCACGCAGGCACGCAGGCACGCAGGCACGCAGGCACGCAGGCACGCAGGCACACACCTATGAACAGAAAGCAGCTGTGCCATACTGACTTGACCTCTCCTCTCTCCATCTTCCAGAGCTTGTGTTAGTCTTACTATATCTGCTCTACATCAACTCTCTCATCTCCGCAGGCCTTGTCCCAGCCAGCTCTGGTCACTAGTGGAAATCATCTAATAAATAGCTTTCAGAATAAAAAACTTTCAGAAGTTTTTTTCTGACTGGTCCCTGGCTTTCTACTCGGAAGCCGATGCTGGATCGCTGGGGCCACCGACAGTTGCTGCCAGAGCTGTTTCTGTGCGTGGGTGGCAAGGAGTTTGGAAGCCCTACTGTTTTCTTGGGGTAGTGAAATCTTTCTGCAGGCAGCCACAGGGGAATAGTAGAGAAGCAGCCATCAGAGCTAAGGCAGTTTTAAGATGAAATCAGATCTGCCATGACAGGCCTCAGGAGATGATTTTGTTACAGCTCCTACAGACTGCTCATCCAATTGACTGAAGCCAGAAGACTTGTGAAGACTCTACTTATCCACACAGGGGGTTCCCAGTATCCTCCAAGGACCAGCCTGGGTCTCTCAGAGGTGGGAGGCTGCCTGTGTACATAGCAACCTGCTTTCTAACCAATCTCAACTACTCTTCCCTCCTCAAGTGAGGCAAACAAAACTTGTGGACCCATGCTGTGCAGCAGATAATTCAAGGATTTGGTTAGACTTGGCTCTGGAATGTGAACCAGAGCCTGCAGGCTGACTTCCTTTGCTAATCATGCTGGGTGCAGAGCAGTGTCTGAAACTAGTTAGCTAGCCCTCGGAGCAGTGCTGGCTGGGAATGAGGGTTTCAGAAGGGTTGCGGTGCCAAGAGAGGCTGGAGACAGTTCATTCTGCACTCTCTCAAATTCTGTGGGTATTCTTACTGAGAGAAAGGACTCAAGTGTGGGTACACAGGATGCTTTGAAAATTTAATAAATAATGACTTTAAAATTGTATAAACGATAAATTATCATGCAGTCCTTATAATTTAAAATAATTTACAGGCTGAGGTAGGGAGGGGCCCAGGAGAGTGTGGAGGGGGCAGGTGGGGAAGGGGGCTGCAGGCAAGTCAGCCTCTTCTTGCAGTCTTCCTGCTGAGCACACACACACAGGCTGTGTCTATCCGGATGAACCTCCAGGCAGCCTGCTTGTCATCTGTTGTCAACGCCTTGACAAAGGTGTGCGTCGTGGTGCAGTATGAGTTCCAGTGCTTGGAGTCAATGCCCCGGCATCCACTCTCAACAGGATTGGGGGCTCGGCACTTGGTCTCAAAGAAATACTGTTTGAATACACTGTTGTTAATGTTCACCTCGCCCAGCACTGTCACCTCCTTGCCCTTGATGTCCGTGGCTGTGGTCTTATCTCCAACCCACACACTGACACTGTCACACACCGAGAACTCCCCCATGTGGAAGACTGGGTGGGTGGATGAGCGCTTGCTCCTGTGAGTCCTGTTGAAGGAGATTGAACCATGGGCCTGGAAGTCCAGATCCAGAGTGTCCGAAGAGGTGGGTGGGGGCTGGGTGCTGAACAGCACACGGGGTGAGCGGAGTCTCCGTTTCTTAAACAGTCTGGGGTCCACAGTGATGTTGCGAGTCTGCCCTGTCACGCGGGCAGCTATTGGTGCAGCAGGGGCACTACGGGCTCTGCGGAGGGCTGTGTCAAGGGAATGCTGAAGTTTAGTCCAGTGGGCTTCGGGGACAGAGTCTCCTTCTGGGACATTGCTATGTGTGTATGGTTCTGCCTGTACGCCGATCAAAAACGCTGTGATCAGAGTGTAGAACAACATGGACATTACGCTATGCACCTGGAATGACAAAGACAGAGAGGTTATCTAAGTTACACTGGGGAGCGGTGCTAAGCACTATCGGAACGGTGTCGGGCCCCCTCACAGAGTTCTCCCAAGAGGATGCCAGGAGGCTTCATTGGTAGGCTATGGGTAGAGAGCCGGATTCATCACCCAAAGTAGAACACTTGTGAGAGGAGAAGGGGCGCCAGCAGCGATCACATTGGGATCACTGGCATTCACCGGAGCAAGCTGTGTGCGTGTTCTGTTCTGGGAAGCAACAGGGCCCTTGAATTCCTGCCTAGAAACTTGGGGGTCTCACTCACAGAATCCTTTGGGCTTTCTGACTGCCAGCTTGAAGGGCTGGATGATGGTGGTGCCTGCACCCCGAATGTGATTTCCTTGGGAAGGTTCTGGAAGGCACTGCAGGGAGCATGGCCTGAAGCCCCAGCAACTGAATTTTTTCCCTTCACTCAGTAGCTCTGAGCCTGGAGACTAGGCGTTCTTGAAATAAATCCACAAAGCACCACAGGTAATTTAAGATTTGGGCAGGGAAGTGGGGATCATTCTAGTTAGGAACTGCCATCTTTCTTTCACGAGTAGGGAGGCCAGTCCACAAACCAACCTACAGGCAGAAGCTAGGACAGAATCCAAAACACCTCTTACCAAGCCAGCAGGTGCACCTTCCCTCCTTCCCCTTTTTCCCTTTCATTTTAAAAAAGGCACTACTTTCTTTTGATTGTTTGGAGGTGAGTATAGAGCAAATATCAGTCTCTATCAAGCTCACCTCGAGTGACACTAGAGTCAGCTCTGTTCTGGGGACTATTGCCGCCCATACCGAGCACTAGTTCACACCTGCAGATTTGGATCAGAGGCCACCTCCTTTGTGAAGCTTCTGCAGATCACAGCTGGCTCAGAGGGATCTCCTACAGAGTGTTTTCTAAGCCCCCAGTTCTATCTTTTTTCTCATCTTCCGTGCTGATGGATCATTTTGCCTCCTCCCCTATTTTTTTTCAGCCTATTTTGCATATTTCCTACTCCTCAAAGCTTTCTTTTAATGACTAACATACGTGTTCCATCTGTCTGCCTGTCTCTGTCTCTCTATGTGTTGTGTGCATGTGTCCGAATGTATGCATGTGTAATCTTTCCTGCTCTATCTATCCATCCATCCATCTATCTATCTATCTATCCATCCATCATCCATCCATCCATCCATCTATCTATCTATCTATCTATCTATCTATCTATCTATCTATCTATCTACCTATCTGTCAAAAAAGCCTTAAAGCCGTAGCATTGGATCTGAGAAAACTTTGGATAGACACAGCTCAGATATTTGTCAGCATTTGAAAGTCATTTAATCGACTGCACCTTAGTTTCCTTGTGGGTAGTGAACACTATTTTCCAGGCTGAATATTTGGATTAAGCGTGTTGATTCTGAGTTATTACATCTGTATTAAGACACGGGCTTTGGTCTTTAGGTCTATTGCTGCTGTCCTCTGAGCCCCCCTATGGGTTTTCAGAGCACATTGTTGTTCTTCTCTCAGATTTCTATAAAGCCTGTATTTTTGTCCACCCCCTGCATCTGTGGTCCTAGAGAACACAGCCTTGTCTAATCCACCTGGATGGCAGCTTCCTCTATCACTATGGGGACATCTATCTTGTGCATTTCCTTCACCTGGTGATATGGATATTCGTTCTCATGTCTGTCTCCCTCCCAGATGGTGTTTTAGAAGCCACGTGACTTTCATTTCATTCAATCACTGCATGGCCCTATACAGTGTCTGGAATGTTGCAGCTTCACAAGAAATAAATGAAGAATGAGGAAAAGATTGAATGGAGGTGTCAGAGAAGCCCACCCTTTGCTTTCTATTCTAGTCATGCATCCTTTTGACTGTGCCCAAGGCTGCACAGTGCTTTCCCATCCGCATTCAGCCAGTGAATCCCATGTAGTACTATTCTTCTTGGTGGGAGTGAAGAAAAGGAAAAAAACAACCAACCACATTCTTTTTTCTCTTCTAGGAATGTTTTTGTGTCTCCATTTCTCCAGCCACCCGTGCAGAGGAGGAGGCGGTCGGTATACCTGAGGTTTTGATTTCCCCTCCCAGATCTGATGGCTAAAGGTCTTGCTGATAATTGTCTTGCCAACTCTTAGAGGATTGATCATTCTTTTGGCAGCTCATCCAGACTTTTATGTCTGTTCCTTTTCTTGTTCCACGCCTTTCTTCTCGGTACACAGTATCTTTCATCAGGTGAATTAAGGCAGAAGACACAGAACTGAAATCCATACTTTTATACCCAAATTGGTAACACCTGTTAGAACTGGAGCAGGAACTGAAGAAAAGTTGACCAGAGTTTAATGTTTCAATGGAAGTAAAGCCTGCCTTGCGTTTCCCATTTTCTCATCCTGGAGTCTCTGCTGGGGAAGTCCATCCTCTTTTGAGCTGACTGCCAACTCCCATAGCTCCGTCCCTGGTCCACACGCTCCCTTGGAGTCCTCTCTGGACCTCCTGCTTCCCAAGGGCATCTCTCTGGGGTTATTGGCAGTCTCAGTTCAAGACATCACTGAACAAAATCTTCATGCTCAATTCCACCATCATCCCACCTTTGTCTTCTGTATCAGTAGTAGCAGCCGAAGGTTGGACCACATGGTGCCTTCCCAACACAGTTCCATGGTCACTCTCTCTATTGCTCCTGTTTCTCATTCTCCTAAATGGCATCTTCACATTTTGCTTTCCCATTACTAGGACCATCATGCGTATATTCACCAGTTGCAAATCTCAGCTTATCCTGGCCTCTGGCCCCTGCCCTTCATCCAGACCTCTCTCTATGTTGTGTTTTGAGTTCTACTGGAGTAGCATTGCCTGTAGCTGTAACTTCCTTTCCAGCCTCACTTCTGTGTTTCAGGCTCAGATGGTGGGACTACACCACTTCTGATGTTCTGGACCTTCCTCTCTCTTAGTCTAGTGCCTTCTCCCCTATCTTCACCATTAAGCTTCTTAATGCATTGCTCTGACCTCAGGAACTCGATCAAAGCCAGTGGTAAGCCCTTGTCTATGTGCAGAACAGATGGCTCAGCCTGGCAACTGCCCCGCCTCCTTCCACTTTACCTCGCATTTCTTCATCCCACGCACACTAGCTCTTGACACAGCTCCTGCCCTGTGCTTAGCCACCCCTGCCCTTGCTGTGGGCTCTTCCCTCCTGGCAGGCCTCCCCTGCATTCCTTGTCCCCTTTCTGCTCTCTCTCTCTCTACTGTCAGAACCCATCCTGTTGTCTCCCAACCTGTAACTTCAATGGCATCACCCCAATAACTTCTGAGTCTAGGCCAGTGGTTCTCAATCTTCCTAATGCCACAACCCTTTAATACACTTCTTTATATTGTAATGACCCCAACCATAATGCTATTTTTATTGCTACTTTATAGCTGTAAATTTGCTATTGTTATGAATCATAATGTAAATATCAGTGTTTCCCAGTGGTCTTAGGTGACTGTAGTGAAAGGGTCATTTGACCCCTAAAGGGTAGCAACCCACAGGTTGAGAACCAGTGCTCTAGGCATAAAAATTCTCCCTGGTCCACTTTCCTTATGGCAGGTGTGTTCTCTTATCCTCTCTGATGGAGGAAGAGAGTTCCACATAGGTAGAAAGCTGTCTGCTTCATTGTTGTCTCCCGTGACACCTCTCTACCTCCAAAGAGCATCGCATGTGGAGGCACCTCTTTCCTTCTGAGTGTCTTGACTACTCCACCTGAGGGCTGATATTTACAGTGTCTACAGACTCTAACTTTCTTATTTCATGGAATTACAAAGTTTTCTACTCTATATGCTGCATTCTTTCTCTACACAACAGACTCCACAATGTTTTAAACTCTTCATGCTGTCTGTGGATTTTGCTGAGCACATGGTACCATGACCATTCAGTGGCAATGGAGACTTGCATTATGGACAGACAGTTCATTAAGAGTTGAAAATAGCTCAAGTAGATCTCGTCAGTTTTTGATCAAAATGTAATTTGGAAGAACCATATTGATTTGATGTGTTCCTATACTCTTTAAAAAAATATTAGAAAAGTCTCATAGTCATCAGCAAATACAGAAAAAGAGAGAAATAATCCATACTGTTTTCTATCTCCAGGGACAGAATGCACTAGTATCCATTCTCCTTGGATGAAGTGAGGCAGGGAGGGGTTGCTTTATTTATAATGAATCCTTAAAATCTGTGTCCTGAGCAGGTGACAGCCCTCTGTGTAGCATTATGACACATGTCTGAGTGAGACATTTATCTGGGGAGAGAAGCTAGGGCTCACATGAAGGAACACATTCCATTTCAGGTACAAATATTCTTCATTTTGTTATGCTTCTACCCAGAATAGAAGTTAAGTGGCTGGGAAAGAGGAGGAGCCTGTCCTAGGGGTAGCTTTCCCCCGAGCCTCCATCAGGACTCTCTCCCTGGCTAACAGAGTATTCTGTGGTTTACCAGAATTTACCTCCATAGTAGGAGATGCTCCTGTATCAATGAATAATATTTACACAGGTCTGGCTTTATCTGACTAGGTGATGAAGCTGCTAGACAGAGCTAAACAGTTGATCCTAATTAGTCTTTGTCTCAAGTTGCCAAGAGGCCTACCAGCTAGGCCTAGGAGACGTGTCTCATAGAATGGAAGAAGAAAAATCTCTGTCTTAGAGAGAGATGTCAAGAGCTATTCACAATTCTTGGGCTAGAGATTAGATCTGTGAACCTGGGTCATCACTTGTTGGCCAGAAAGACAATTCTTGTGACCAAGGAATCCAGCCTCTTCCATCTCACTGGCTACAATCTGACAGGAGGTCAAAGGGTCATGTTTTGCTTTCAACTTGGTCTCCATTCTAAATGTAAAATGGCTGCTGGCTTCCATTTTAAGACTTGAGAATTCTCCTTCTAGAGCCTAGGAAGAGTACAAATGGAATTCAGTGGCTCTTAACTCCCAAGGGAGGGTCCTGGGATAGTGTCCTGGGATGAACATGGATGAGTGGTGACAGAACAGAGCTTCTGCTGGTCTACACAATACTCATGAGGAGGAACAGCTTGAAAGTGACATCAGACTGGTCTTTCAGGCATCAGATGCACCAGGAGAGCTGTTAAGCCAAGCAGCTTTGTCTACTTGTAGAATTGTTGGTTCTCTAGGCTTAGGAGTAGTAGTAGAAGAAACATGTCAGACAAGTTATAGGTGACACTGATGCTGATGATCCGGGGACACATTTTGAGAGTTACTAGACTAGAACTGAATGATTTGGGGTAATGTGGCTAGTGTGTGCCAGGACCACTCAGTTGCTCAGCCTCTGCACTCTGATTGATAGTGTATCCTGAGATGCACCTAACTACTCCAACACCCAAATGCAATTCTCAGAGTGTGAGTTTCACCTCCATGGTACCATACATTCAGACCCAAAGGAACACACTGATGGTTGATCGCTTTTATGTTTGGCATCTCAGGTTTCTGAATATTACAAAGACATCTAGAATCCAGTTCCAAGAGTGTCTTGATCAAAAAGTACATAAGATGCCCATGATGGTGACACATGGCCAGAGAGTCTAGAAGGTTCTAGACCCCCTGGATAGCTCCTGTTCTTCAGGACAGGTGTGTGAGCTATGGACACAGGAACAGAACGTGCTGTTCTGAGTCCCAGAGTCACATCTATGTCTCATCAGTCATCCCAACCACCTGGGACAAGGGTGTGCTCATCCCATCCCATTTTATGGTTGAGAGAACAGAGGACATAGAGATTAAATCATTTGGTCTTTGACATAGTGTAAAATAGAACTTAGAGCCAGGCCTGCCAGTGTCCAGATATGGCACTCTTCCCTACTCTTCTACTCAGGCTCCAAGAATGACCACAGACTTTCTGCCTTACAAGGACACCTGCTCAGACTGCTCTGGGGAGTGTGAAGTATCTGTCTGTTGCTGTCTGTCTACTCAAGGGCTTGGGTTATATGACTTTTAATGTGTTCCTAGAAGCTACAGAGCAAAAGGACCTCTTTGTACAAGCCCGTTTGCAGTGCCACTAAGAGCTTTGGCCCTTACCAATCCATCAGGTCTGACTCCCCTTCCAGAACCTGTAATTTTTCCACTTGTGTGTCACTGGGAGCTTCCTAGCCTAGCAGCTGTAGAGCTAGGCACCCCAGGAAGGCAGCTGTCCCATAGGCACTTACCTTACAGTGGCCAGGATAGAAAGCTGCGTCCTTGGCAAAGCCTTTATTGGGCCCAGACACTGAGGTGAGCTTGGGTCCAGCATGCCATCCAGCCCCCTGGACTGCACGAACACAGGCCAAAACTCTGTGAAGGAGAGCTGATGTTAGACAAGGGTTATCATCATTCCCTAGCAGATGGGTGGACACCTGAGCCCTAGGCAGAGAGGCAAGCACTGTCTCCACAATTCCAGTATTTTGGCAACATTAGGGTCCAGGAAGGCACAAGAGTCCATTGTCAAGATTTTGAGAGTCCTAGGCTTGCAGAGCTCTGGTTTTGCAGAGCTCAGGTCTTGTATGGTCCTGCAATGGTACTTGCCTTTACCAGTTCCAACCTAGACACAGTCCACAGCAGGACTGCACCTAGTATAGTGGCTTCCAGATCCATAGTAGAGTTATGCTCCACTGATGCCTAAACCAAAATGAAAATTATTTTGCACACTGCCAGAGCACAGATGTAGTAGACCTGGCTCCACCCAGTCTTGATGATGTAATAGTACAAGTTCAAAAGTCCCGGGAATTCCAACAGGCCAATCCTCTGATGGAAATACAAGAGAAGCAGTGGGAATGGGACAAACTACTTGACTCATCACTTAGACCTCTTGTTGTACCAGGACAGGGGTCATGGGACACTACACTAAAAATCAAACTTCAGAAATCAGAAGCTATGGAGATGACACAATGATGGGAAAATAAGCTTTAACTTACAGCTTCTAGAGCCGCTGTTTTCCTACTAATTCTGTCAACCTGATACATGTGGGTGCTTCGTTCATTCATTCATTCATTCATTCATTCATTCATTCATTCATTTCCTGAGCATCTACTATGTGGCAAACACTATTCTTGGTGCTGGAGGCACAACAGTATACAAAACAGGCAAGTTCTCGACCTCCACTGTGGACCTTCCAGTCTAGTAGAGATAAATACTTTAGACTCTGCTTATGCCATAAAGAGAACAGGTATGGTGTGAGGAGAGAGACAGGAATATGGGGGACCATGTAGACAGAGTGCTCAGTAAGGAGCTCAACTAGGAAGCTGCCCTCCAGCTGACGACAAGGAATGGTGGATAGAGTATTCCAGGTGGAAGGAAGAGTAAACCTCAAAGTCCTGGACATAGATAAGTCAAAGTATCTAGCATGAAGGAAGAGACCTGTGAGCTGAGCTAGAGAGAGAGAGCAATTGGGTCTTTAGAATGAAGCCAGAGGCCACAGCTGCATCCCTGGGGCCAACAGGAAAGGAGTGGGCACTTTAAGCACCAGAGTGTCATGGTAATGTTGAAGGACAAATGGACAGATGACTAAGTCTGTGAAGAAAGTCTGTAAAGAAAGCTTGAGAATCACACCTTTGTCCTTATTGTCTATACTTTTTTGAGTCCCATAAATCCTTCTTCTGGCCATGCCTTGCTCCCCTGTGACCATCCCCACTGCCCCTTTTTCCTGTGGCAGCAGATGTCATGGAAACCTCCCAAGGGGCAACTGTCTTTCTGTGAAGAGTGGTTGGAGGTGAAAGGGGCCCAGGAGTGGCTTCTGTGTTACTGGGAAGCATGGCATCAAAGGCTGGGATGTTTCTATTCCTCTTCCTTCCAAACCCTACTCAACACACTCCCTTTGTGTTTCAAACACTAACAGAAAAACAAGGCATGGAGAAAACCTTACTCTAATGCTCTTCAAAACTTCTGTGCGATTCTGTGACAAATAACATCTCAATGATATGCCTGGTTGTGCTTAGCCTGGGGGAGGGAGGATGGCATGTGCCCTGGTGTAGGAGGTGTGTGTGTGACTAGCCTCATCACTCAAGTGGGGAGCTCATCAATTCCCAAAGCCCTTCTGCTGAACTGCACAGGTTGTAAGGTTGGAAGCCACTGACCTGTGCCCCAACTTAGTTCCCTCTGATTCTTAAGTAAGACATCTGAATATCTCCGTGTCACCTAGAGGAACAGGTCCCTCCGACTTGGTCCTCTGTGAGACTAAGGCACTATGAGTAAACAATCTTTTCACTACCCTTACATTGAAATTCATTAACCTCATCAATTAAACATTGGAATTTCTGGCCCTGTGCCAGACACTGTGCTAGGTGCTAGAGACACAGAGAGAAATAAGACACAGTATTTTGCATAGCAAATCATCTAGAGGGAAGGGTCAATGCAAGTTAAGCATTTAAATTAGTGTGATGATCAAGGTGTACATTACTCATGATGGGAAACATAATGAGCCTAGGAAACTATTTGCTCTATCCAGGCTAGTCAGAGTCATGTGCTCACGAAGGGGTAACATCTGAGCAGGGTTCTTAAGGATGAGCAGGAACTGCAGAAGAATGAAGAGAAAATCCACTACACAGCCCTGCAGCTCAAGAGCTGGCTGTAACAAGGGTTGGAGAGTGGGCAAGAGTGAAAGGCATATGTGGTAGGCCTTTGTATCAGCAGGGGATAGTGAGCTTGGGGATTCCATTGCTGCAGCCTGCCCACTTGCTTTCCACAATACACAACAAACGTTCACTTTTAATCCATGGGACAACCAGAGAAGGAAAAGTAACTGTAAATATTCTAGATATTCCCCTATTGAATGCCTTCTAATGTAAGTGATTGGAATTAAAGAAGCTGCCTATGTAAATTATATATACATAGTCCACAGCTCTGTAGACTTGCCCTCTTGGGGAATGAAGTCCACACACTCACAAGTTTCTTAGCGATAATATCCATAGCCTCTTGCACAGGTAACCTTGGTGTACTCCAGTCTCCTGCCCAGACCATTCCCGTGCCTGATGGCTAGATTTGAGACTCCTTCCAGCATCTTCTATGCCCTTGGTCTTCTCTCATCCAGTGGTGGTACAACAGTTTGCTGCAGGAAAGAGAATTTCCTGCCAAGAATATTAACTGATTTTTATAGGTGTTGTTGCTTTAGTCTTGTCCTAGGAAAAGCTGAGGCTCTAAAATTAAATCCAATTTAAATATTGCCAATTTCTAATGCAAATACATCAGAGACAAGCAAACTAAATGGATACCTATTTTTAAATCCATAATTGTTCTCATAATTACTTAAAAAGATGTCCAATGGCTCTCACACTCTTGATAAATGTGTGGAAATAGAACACAACTCATTTCTAGACTACATTACAATCCTTCTTATAGAACACAAGGAAATTCTATTGAAATCTGCTGCGCCTCTGCTGTCTGACCTGGTCTGATGCATTATAGTAATGGTACAACAGCATCTTAAAACTTGTTAATAATGTCAAGTACTGGGTACTATCCTGAGTACTAGAAACAAGACAGCTTGGGATTTAATATTTACTATATTGTTATTTATCACCCAAGTTTAAGAATAATTAGGTCCCGTGCTGGCTATCTTGATCTCTGAGGGACTGGATAAAAATCACCTAGGAGATTGAGATGGTCCTCTGGGCACATCTGCAGGAGATTTCTAGAGAGAATTAACTGAAGTAGAAGGTCTGTTCTCAGTGTGGGAGGCTCCTATCAAGGGTTTGCTCAGACAGAAAGAGGTTCAAAGAAGCAGCAGTGGAACATGCCTTCCTTTCTGCTTCAGGGTAAGTATGTCTAGCACAACTGTGTCATCCTCTGGTGACTTCACACTAACATGATTCTGTAACAGTGGCTCTCCAAGGAACTTCCATAGTTTCTGGTTTGAGACTGGTTTGAGGACTTCATGGACTGAGCAGTTAGTTACTGGGTTTTTACCTAACAAGCAGATAGATGTTGTTGGATTACCAGGCACCTGTGTGCAAGCCAATCTAACAAAATTCCCCTTTACTATTTATGTTCTATTGATCCTGTTCCATTAGAGAGCCCTGCCTAATATGCTTTCTATAGAGTGAGAGATCCAAGCCAAAGAGGACAAACTCAGAGATGACTTGCTACTGTGGACTGCCTACCTGACTGTAGCCTTCCATGAGACCCTTCACCTTAGAACCCATGAACAACAAGCACAGAGTCTTCTAGAGCTGGAGGATGAGAGGATTCTTCTGAAGACCCTGGAAATAAGGCTGTATGTTTGGCTCTCTGATCATTGTCTCTCTACCTCTCCCAATCCCTATTTATTTTCTTTACATATCAAAAGTATTTTGGCCAAACTGTTAAAGTTGAGTCAACTATCCAAGCCCAATCAACAACCCAAGCAACTTGCTTCTGTTGGTAATTCATGGGGAGTGGTGGACATTCCCATACGTCCTTCATATGCAAGATTCTATCTAGCCAGTTGGTCTCTACTTTCCAATGTCCTCTGTAGCAGTGATGCTCACATAGCTGACTCATCAAGCGAGCTTTACACACCCACCATTCTGCCTGTGTCCCGACTTCAGGGAGCCTAGTTTCACTGGCTTGAAGCAATGTCTGTTAACTAGGAGTTTTCAAAAGCCCCCTAGGAGATCTCAATGTAAAGCTAGCTCTAAAGTCATTCTGCATGGGAGGAAGAAGCAGCTTGACAGTACATTTGATGAGCCAACTAAGAGAAATTCATTATCAAAAAAGCAATATATCTTAGAGAATATAAAATACAGGTGCAACCATATTTTGAAAAACAAGGAGATATGGGGGGGAAGTCATATTTGTAACCCCTCACTGTCTAGATACAAGCGACATCTGTGAAACAGTCTTTTTGACTTTTGCAGGCTACTTTTTAAAATTCTTCAATGTTGGAGCGATGGTGGCTTAATACTAAAAAGTTCAAGAGCTATATGCTTGACTTTTTTTTTATTTCAAAGATTTGGGAACAGTTGACTTAAAGAACCTCTTACATGTCATGCACTCCAATGAAGCAATGGACAGTCCCTAAAGCAACTTACATTGTTAAAGAATGCCAGAAAGCTACGTTTCTCTCTCTTCTGCCTCTACCTGGTGGAGTTCAGAGTGAGGAAATTTCATTTTAGGTCAAGCATTAAGAACATGTTCTTGGGGTGTAGTAAGTTTTGGTACTGCTATTGCAATTTCCATTGCTATAGTCATTCTTCTTAATTTTACCCCTGTCTGTCATTTCTTACGCTGTGCCTGCATACAAAGGGAGGAGAGCTGGAGGTCTTTTGTGCTGTCAGTCTGTTTTTCTAATACTTAGCCTAATCAGTCATTTTCTAGAAAGAAATTTGACTGTAAGGTTTGCTGACTAAGAGTTCTTTTGTTGTTCTTTTTTTAAAAAACGAATTTCAGTTTAGGCCACTTTGAGACTATTTGATGTCTTTTAACTATTTAGTGGTTTTGGCAGATCCAGTAGGAAAATAGTGCATCTGGCACCAAGGACTTAGGAAGACATAAAGGTTCAGCAAAACTATTATTCTTTTTCACCAAATGGTCCGAACTGGCAATTCTAAAGTGTCTTGTCACATTTCTTAAAGAGAATCAGCCCTATGGCTCCTTAGGATATGTTGAGGTAAATTACAAAAGCTCTCTCAGCGTTTCTCCAGAGCTAAGCAGATCAAAGAAGAAGCCATTGTGGTTGGCTGCCCTTCAGCTTTGGAAAGAACATTCTCTGTAACTGTGAGTAACCTTCTATGGTGTGCAGCTGTCCATAGAGAGCATGGTGTTTACCTGACTGCAGTAATTCATGAGCTCTGTAATGCAACGTCACAGAGAGGCTTTCAGAGTACGGCTAATTACAAGGACATTAGTGCTGTAGATAAGCTATCTAAACACAAAGCAGCCTTCCACGACAGAGAGTTGAGGGCAGAACAGTTTTACAAGAATGTATTGCTAAATAGCAGTCCATATAGCCTAGTTCATAGGCTTGGTTAATACTAATGATATATCTATAATCTGTGTTTAACTGCCAAAAACAATCCAATAGTTTTGCAAACTTCTCTGCAACCTTAAGAAAACAGCTCTTTGGTTCCAACTGGCTGATCCTTAAACCACAAGAAAAAGATCTATTTCAACTATGCTTTTGGTCTTTGCCTGGTCTGTTCCATGCTTCTAACTATGTACAGACAGCAGTACTTGGAATAAAGGGGACTCTGGTTGCTTGGAGTCGAAGTTCACATTGAATAATAACAGTCTCCAGGTCACAGGAGATCACAGATGACAACCTGGAAGATGTGATGAGAATAAATGGTACCAGTGAATGTTAACTTAGACTGGGGTACTTTATTCAATTTGCGTTATGGGGGCCCATGTCCTCAGTTCTTCTTGAGCTAGCCTATTCCTCTCAGTGTGTGGCATGTTTTCCAAGCAGTAGGACAAGAAATGTTACAGCACATGACTCTCTAATGCAAGTCAGATGTAACTCCAGGAATTAAGCTAAATATCCATAGCTCTAGAAAGACCTGGAAAGATCCCAGCTTAAGAGATACAAGGGGGTGGTGACGGGGTGTGTGTGGGGGTGGTGTCTGATGCTTTTTAAAAGGCCAGGCAGCCTTTCCTTCAATCAGGGAAGGATAGCAGAGAGTCAGAGACTTGGATGTATGGGTTCTAGCAAAATGCTGCCTTAATGGGTAATGTATCCATGCTGAGGAAGTTTCTGTTTAAGAAGTTGTACTGTGGGTTCACTGTAAGAATTATCTTACCTACTCACCCCATTTCAAGAATACAGGGATCACAAATCCCTGGGACCAAGTATATCACAGTGGACACCGCCTCACAACTCTGGAGTAACAGCTGCCACTGATTTTGACCCCCCCCCCAACACACACACACATACTCCTCTGCACTGACATTTCCTGGCTTGTCTGCTGGTTTCACACCCAGAGAATCCGACTCAAGGCATGAAATAGATAACTGCCAGCTTTGCCCAGGCATGTCACACATGAAGATCCCCAGTTACCCCAGGCTAAGACAGCGCTGGAAATGAAGAATTGATTCCTGGGTTTGTTTGTTGGTGTTGGGGGTGGGGTGTGGGCTGCTGTTTCAGCCACTTCCTGTGTCTGGGCTCAGCACTCCAGTCCCAAGTTGTGAATGGTTTACTCTAGAGAAGGGCCCTTGGATGTGTATCCACGAGCTATGTTAAGGTGACTGACTCATCTAACACAATATCTCAGGAGCAAAGGTCAAAGATGATGGAAAGTTGCTGTCTGTTGAGGTCACTTGACTTTCATGTACTTATGTTTTAGAATATTTCCCATCTTCTTGTGTTTCTCTTCTTAGGGTTTACGTGACCACAACAATATGCACAAGAAGAAGGCTTCCCACTGAGGAAATTCACTCCAGAACCAACAAAAGAGCCACAGAGTGCATCTATCTCCAGAGACCCAGAACACTGTGAGTAATTAGAAATTCCAGGGAGGAGGACAGTTTTCCACAC
>NW_021620763.1:1342946-1368877 GCF_004785775.1 Grammomys surdaster
CACACACACACACACACACACACACACACACACACACACACACGAAGCAATTAAGAAAAGAAGAGATGCGAGAATACCACCAAGGATGGTGAGAGGAACAGCAGAAGGGGGTTGGCAACTCAAAAGAAGGGTGGAGAAGGACATTTGGAGGCAGAGGGGCAGGAACAGATGGAAGATGAGATTCCGGAAAGAGCCACTGGAGAAACAGTCAAAGAAGAGTAGGGTTCAGACTGAGAAAGGACTTTGAAGATGAGAGAGAGAAACAACTGCACAAACTCCAAACAGAACCACACTCTTTAGCCTGTGCTGCTGAGATGTGATTTCTGAGTGCCCCTAGAGAAAAGGCCCAAAGAGTAGGTGATTACAATCATTCGTAATGAGTAACAACCCTGCCAACAAAGGCAAGTTCATTGAATCAGCTTCTGGTAACCTTACAAGACAATCTTGGTGATGTTTCAATGAACAGTCTATCACAATGTGAGTTCTGCTGGGGACGTTCCAAATCTGAGCCCAAACCCAGTGATAGCATTGCCTTGACAGACTGATTTCATCACATAGGTTAGGGCAAGGCCATATCCCAGACACACAGCAAGTTCAACACAAAAGCCCTTCATCCCAGGGCTGCTGGGTCTGGATGAGCCAGATTGGTCCTTAAAATAAATGAGATTGTATGACCTCACTATTATCAGCTTCAGAGAGAATGCTTTGGAAAGAAACCATGAGCAGAAAAGTACAAAAGGACATCATGGGAATTGGGGTTTCCCACTGATGCTTGGGTCCAGCTGGAGCTGGTTACAGTGTAAACTTTGTTTAATCAAATCCTCTGTCATTAATAAAACTCAAAACAAATCCAAACAGAGATAGATGAGGATGTACTTGGATTTCACATTGGGTTTGCATCACTGCTCCACCAGGTGCCATCCATAAATCTGGGATCAGGCTGCTGGAACTGGGGCTGCAGAGAGGCCATCTCAGGCACTTCCACTACTTCTCTAAGCCACTACCATTTCCATGTCCCTGTTGCTGCTCTTCGTGGCTGAGAGAAGCCTAGGATCTCCTCAAGACCCATTGTCCTTCTTTCCCAGAGCAATGTTAATGGCCAACTAGAAAATTGAGACACCTGGAAGGTGCCCTGGAACAAACATGGCTGGAATTCGGGATGATACATATTCATCAAAGGTGTCCACATGGCAAGGGAGAAGAGCTTCTCTTCACTGTGGCAGGAAACACACCTGGCATGAGTGGGCAGAACTCAACTCTACTGACACTCAGCAAGAAGAATGGGCCATGAATTATGGGCTTCCACATGAGATGGATAGCAGTAATATCTGTCTATAGAACAAACTTGTGTGCACATAACTCCATGGAAACATAAAGAGTAAACATGAAGAGGGAAAGAGGGAAGAAAGGAGAGGGAAAGATGAGGAAAAGGGAGACAGGGATGGAGGGGGAAAGAGAGAGAATAACGCCATTCCATCCAATAAATGCTGGAGATAGAAACTTGATTATATAAATATACATCTGTACAATGCATTCTTCCTTTAGAGTTAGTTCCCGTTAGACCATCATTCTGTCAGATATTGTAATTAAAGATTTGTATGTTTTAGGCAACATGGTCTTTTTGCAAGCCATCTGGTGCTCAGCTGAAGAACATGGCCCTCTCCCAAAATGAAGATAAAGTGAACAGGTTGGAATTACAATGCTCTACCCAAGCCTGGACCCTCCCAAGGAGTGTCCAAGGTCATTTTGGTTACGATTTACAGACCTCTTATATTCTGGCAGCCCTGCCAGATTCCATCGAATGGAGCTACTAGAGATGTCCTGTTGGCAGGGAGGATGGACAGATGACTTGTGACAGAATGGTAAGACTTCTGTGTGTGTGTGTGTGTGTGTGTGTGTGTGTGTGTAAGGGATCCAATAGCCCACAACCACCCATTCTTTGCACTCTAACAAGACTAATTTATTTTGCTGATTATATCTGCCCACTAACTGCCTTGTAGACTAATATGCTTCATAGCTTAACAATTAGTGACCCTAGTTTTGAAAATGTTATAATAAAACTACATTTAGATAGATGCACATAGAAAAGATAAACTTGGAGAAAAGACTGAAACAAAGTTAATAGTTGAATTTTATTTCTTATGACTTTCTTATTTTCATGCATACATATTTTATTGTAATATTCCATAATTGGCTTTCATAATCCAAACAATGTATTCTAAGATAATTTTATAATTCCATATTTAAACTATAGAATGTCTGTAGGGTTTTTTTTTGTCTTTAGAAGGGAGAAATGTAATTCCTTTTTCTTTTTCCCAAAACTGGAAATTCTGAATCGCATAACCAGACACTAAGAATTCTTCAATCAAAAGGTAGTTAGTTACTTTGTGGAAAGTCTTCTTTGTGAGCATCTGTGCAGTCATTAAATATGCTAACTGTGTGGACAATGGGCATGAAGGGGCACTTGTAATCTAGTCCAGAGTCAAGAGCCTAAGAGAGGGTGTGTGAAATAGTGGCAGCCAAGAAAATCACATGCACATAGGAGTTGGGTCTGGAAGTCGATGTATAAATGGAAACAGTTGTACTGAGTGTGAGATCTCTGGGTGAACCCCACCCGCTCTCCCTCGTTCTCCAAGTGGCTAGTAATGTTGTTATAATGCCTTCATAATGAAAATAAGGTTCATAAGCCTTTCCATATGTCTTCTTTCTGGGTCCCCCAGGCTCAGGACTACACCAAATGTGTTTCTACCTTTCACCTTCTCCCCATGTCGCCTAGCTGCTTCATTCTGCAAAGGCTCAGACAACGTTGCTGAGTAAGTAACCAGGTCTATTTGACCAATAAAGATGGGTTTGGGTGGAGGACAGTACTGGTGCCTCTGTTTAGGCAAGCTACAATCTTATCACATTGAGTACTGGGTGAGCCATTGAAGAAGGGTCACAACGTGTGTGGATGTATTGCTTATATTAGAAAGTTCTTGTATGTGAGTGAAAAGAGCTGTGGGCTCAGGATTTCATTTATCCTTTGCTGACTTAGGCCGTTCTGTTCACCAAAGCTCACATAAGGTTTGGATATAATATTAGCTCCTGCAGATCTGTTCTATAGGAGGGAAAATTGGAAATAAACCACCAAGACATTTGTAGGGCATAGAATTTGGCTGTGTTCATTCCAGACATCAGGGAAAGGGCTAGAGGGAGTGAGGAGGAGAACAGCAGGAGAATAAAGGGAACCTGAGTATCTAATGAATTCCTGCTACTTCCCGGGCATCATTCTAGGGGGCTTCTTGCAGAGAGCACAATTCGCTACTGCTTGCGAAGGCTGTGGAGCAGGTGGTCCATCTTTCATATGGATTGGGAAAATGTGATTTGAGAAGATAGATACTTGTTCTGAGAGATTTCCCCCCACCTCTTCCCACCCCAGGGAACACTGTACAGTGTGTGGAGACATTCTTTCCTATCAGTAAGCAGGCAGCAGGGGTGCATCCAGTGGGTAGGTGCCAAGGATATTACAGACTTCCTCTAATGCCCAGAGAACATTTTACTATGGAGAATCATCTGACCCCAGATGCTAGTAGGACAGACAGTGTAAGTACCATATTGCCATTTCATAAGGGAACACAATGGAAACTGTCCCCTCTAAATTCACTTTTTCCTTCACTTATGAAATTAAGTTTTTGTGGCTTTGAAGAATTCTCAAGTTATTAAAGCATCAGAGGTGCTTAATGGCCATACAATTAGAGACTACCCAGTGTATATAAATCAAATAAATGTGCATAAAATCTGGGTGACAATGCCAAGCACAAATCTGAAGTTTATGTAGGAAGTTTACTGTGAAATTGCCAGTAAGAAATTAACAACTCCCCAAGTGTTACCAATTGTGGCTAACCCTAATCTGTACTAAATTCTACAGTGAATAGCTAAATATTCACTTGATTCCCAATGCCCATATGTAAAGTCAGAAACTTGGCCGTTCTCTGGTTACAAGGTCAAGTTGACTATGTGCCCTATGTTCTAACACTGTAGCTGTGTCCATGGAGGACAATAATTGCTTCTGTTTGCCATGGCTTGTCCTCTGAAGAGACAGCATGCTTTGATTTTGTTACTTCTGTGGATAAAGATGGCTCCTAGAAAAGCAGAGCCAAAGAATTGCTCAATAGTTTTGTGATAATTTTGTCTTGTAGGCACAGGACTATTCCAATGTTTGAGAAAGAGTTTCATCATTACAAAACTTAAAAAAAAAGTAGGCGATCTGGTTCAGTAGTTTAGACTTGAATCAACCAACAAGTACCCATTTGATGTATTATTATATAGTTATTCCATGTTAGGAATCTGAGGGAACAACAGACAAGCGCAAAGTCTGAATCTTGCCTTGAGAATAGGGGGAGGGAATAAAAATGCACAGGGATAGTCAGCAAACCACTTAGACTATAAATGAGGGAGTCAGATAAACCTGTATCACATGATATTGCAGATACTGCATAAGTGTTCATCTCTCCCATCGCACTAACAGCTACCAGCAAGCCAGGACTTGGACATTTCCTTCTTTTTACTTGTCTTGGTATCTAGGCAGGATCTGGCCTATAGAAGCTTAAATGTTCATGTGAGAAGTCAGTGAATGAACAACAGAAAGTGGGCCTAGGCTTAGATGTCACAGGAATGTCTAACCAGTGTTTCCCAAGGTTGAAATATCAAAGAAAAGGTTTGGTGAAGCGAAAGTTCTGCTCTGGGTTTCATATGAAGCATCTCCTACAAAGACAGTGCTGAAGGGAAGGGTTCAGTCATTGTGAGGTAACTGAGCTATGAACAGTCTGCCTCACCAAATGGATTGATCCATAAATGGAATTAATATTTGATGACACTATTAGGAGGTTATAGAAAGTTCTAGAGTCAGAGTCTACTTGGAGGAAGTAAATCACCCAAGGCACATTCTTGAAGGCTATTGCTTGTTTTGGATCCCCTCCCTGCTTCCTGGCTACCTCGTACTCTGTGCACTTCCACCTCCATGTCATGTTTGCCTCAGGCCCAAACCAGTGGCTCTACTGGACCTCTGAATGCATTTTTCTGAAATCCTGAAGCAGAATAAGTCATTCTGCCCTTTAAGCTCTTCGTGTCAGGTATTTTGTCACAGCAATGAAGGGGTTACTCACACTGGTTAATAGTCAAAACACATTTAGGAACCACACTGGGTTAGAGACAGCACTTGTTGCTCAGAGCTCCCCATACGCCAGCCAGCATTGGGCTTCTCTAAGATTTCATTTGCTTGGAATCAAACTTACTTCACTATGGGATCTTTTTTATTGTAATGAAAAATTGGCAATGTATACTTGAATCAATACACCAAAACATTCACTCAGAAACTAATCTAAATCATCCAAGTAAATGGCTTTTTGCATTGATCAGAGCTCGGGAAAAAATATAGATGTACGTGCACAACTGTAGTCTTGGGATTTTTCTGGAGGGAGGGAGAATGTCAGCCCCCCTAAGCCAGTCAGTATGAAGAACAGACCCATGTGCTTTTCCTGTCTCGTGCAGCTTTGGTAAGTGACTTCTCTTGGTCTAAAGGGTTCTGCTTTAGCCTACTGGAACTATTTGAGTCCTTGAGGTATATTTTTAAAAATTCTGGACAAGTCTTTTTCTTAATATTCCCACTGGGCTTGTATTTTTATTTTTTAAATGTCATTTGCCCTAAACCACTCAATTGGGCTTGATGGATTCTCAGCAGACAGCTGGCCCCAAACCCCAGACAACTGCCGTTTGTTGTTCTGTAACTACAGTGGCTTCAATTCTGGTGGGCTTCTGGGGTGGGCAGTGGTCCACTCAGTTAAGCCAAACTACCCATCATATCAAGCTTGCTCCTTTACCTTATTTAACATTCTCTCGCTCTCTCTCTCTCCCTCTCCCTCTCCCTCTCTCTCTCTCTCTCTCTCTCTCTCTCTCTCTCTCTCGCGCTTCATTTATCTTTTGGATGTATAATTATTTTTCTTTTTTTAAAATCAAGTTTTGAAACAAGTCTTCCAGATGCCAAAGGGTTTTATTAAATGATAAATCTGTCCCCAAATAACTAATGGTGACCTGGGGACTAGAAAAACATTCTATTATCATCAGAAGAAAATATAAACAGACAGGGACACATCATGTGAATTATTACTAAGTAAGAATTTGAGCCCAAGGAAATAGTTGAATGCAAAGTTAAGTTCTATTTTTTTTTTTAACAAGAAGCTTTGATTTAGGACGCATTTGTAGAATGATACCCAGCACGCTGCTTTGTGATATAGCTCCACTCACAACCCTGAGTTTTGTGTAAGACTCCTTCAGCAAAGGATCCGTTTAACTCGGAAGACCTTATTATAGCAGTCTCCCCGATACTGGGTGTGAGCCCCAAGGATGGTGCAGTGGGAACCCCCACTGCCACACAAACAGACAGGTGTGATTTCAAAGTAGAAGAAGCAAGCTGTCTAACTCTTGTGGAGTGGAACAGAATTGGACAGAGGCAGAACTCTTCAAGTGTCTGACTCACTGTGGTTTGTCTACACGGCTCTGTGTCAGACAAATAACATGAATGTTCCCCTCTAAGACAGACCCTTTGACCTTGGCTGCTCCCATCCAATCAACTCTCCCATTGCATTTGCTTCTGACTCTTTCCCCAGAGCTTGGCTGTGCCTGTTCAAGCCCAGGAAAGGTCACCACAGACAGCCCTGACTACTAACGCGAGCCAGCTGCCTCCCCCTTTCTCAACCACACGTCAAGCCATTTGCACCGCTCCTTTTCCCAAGAGCTGTATCCCAGGTTCTAATCGAACACTGGGACTATCCTTACAAATGAACCTTTGGGTACAATGCTTCTTGCAGATGATGTGTGTTTTAGTTAGTTTTATGTCAACTTGACACAAGCTAGAGTCATCTGAAAGGAGGAAACTTCATTTGAGAAAATGCTTCCATAAGATCCAGCTGTAGGTCATTTTCTTAGTGATTGATGAGGGAGGACCCAGCACATTTGTGGGTGGTGCTATCCCTGGGCTTGTTGGTCCTGGGTTCTATAAGAATCAGGCTGAGAGAGCCACAAGGAGCAAGCCAGTAAGCAGCACCCCACCATGGCCTCTGCATCAGCTCCTGCCTCTAGGTTCCTGCCCTGCTTGAGTTCCTATCTTGGCTTCATGAATGATGGACTACCATGATGTCCAAGCCATCAAACCCTTTCCTCCTCCAGTTGCACTGGTCTTGTGTTTCACAGCGGCAATAGTAACCCAATGTGCATTAGACTGAAGCTACAAAATTTGTTTACTAGAACCTGACAACCATTTGTAAGAATCCATCACACAGGCAGGGAGTATCTTTTCTCCAACAGGTATACTATGCTAGAAACCACAGGGATTACATAGGTTAATGACACTGACCTAAGAGGGGCATTAGACAAGCACAGATCACTCAAATGAATTATGGTAGGAAAGTACACTGCTGACTCTCTCTTTCATCATTTATGTATTAAGTACCTACTGTATGCCAGGACATTCTTCTAGAGATGAGATACAGTTCCGAATAGAACAGTAGAGTTCTCTGCTCTCAGGGAGCTTAAATTCTAGCTTACAAAACAAAGCAGTAGACAGCAAAATGCCAGCTGCCAATATGATTGGGAAAAGCAATGGATAGGAAGCGATTTAGCATTACGAACAGGCAAAGTACTGATTTAGTCTTTCTGTGCAGTAATGGTTACGGGGAGGCCGGAGGGGAGTTCTGAGAGTGAGCGAAGGCAGTGTCTGAGAACCATGGGTATGTCTGTATGGCTCAGGAAGAGTGGTCAGGAGTCAGATCTGACAGGCAAGTGGGACTGGCTCTTACAGGGCGTTGTAGTCCTGGGTGAGTTTGAACTTCGTAATGAAGGAGGTAAGGAAGCCCTGAGAAGGTACCGAGAAAGAACATGACTGAGCCTGGAGCACTTAAAGGGAGCACATTAACTGAGTGTGCAGAATGGGGAGGGAAGGACAGCCGAGGCAGTTCCTGCAATAATGAGTGAACGGTGACTGTCATCCGGGCTGTAATGACACTGGACGTGAAGAAGAGAACATCCTGCACAGATGCATGGGGTGGGAGTGTGGAAGGAAAAAAGGCCAGTGGGAGGTTCTGATGGGCTGTGATGTGCAAGGATGAGAAATTGAGAAGTGAAGACTCAAATGTTCCAGCATCGCTGGATAAAGGGCAGATTCACCAAGGTGGAAACCACTGGGAAGGGGCTGGGTGGAGAGGCAGAATCTAGACCTAGGTTTGGGCATGCTAAATTCAAACATTTATGCAGTAGCATGCTTGCACTTGAGATAGTTCATGTTGGGCAAATGAGCATGAGGAGGGGGCTGAGACAGAAACCTGGGGTTAAAGGGGAAGTCCAAGGACTGTAAATGTAAGCAAGGAAAAGAGCTACCCTAAACCAACTTTATCTGGGGTAAGTAAACCGAAGCTCACTTCCTGGAAGCTCACTGGGCAATTTCTTTCTCATGTTTTTTTATTTTTGTAAATTAAAGTATACAAATCTCCCCTCCTCAAAATTCCCACAGCCCTGCTGTGCCTTTCCTGGTAAGTATTTGGGAATGTTTTGAGGGCAGGGACTTTATGTTACTTTCCAATCTACAATGCTCAGTGTTTACCTAAGCACACCAGAGGACTGATTGAGCCATTGTCATGTGCCTGCTGTAGGCCCAGGAGGGGGCTTCTGCCTGTGTGACGTCACGAGACATCTAGGGCATAGCAGAGGAAGGCAACATCATTATAAATTAACCAGGAGCAGGACCACCTGTCAGAGTGGATGGACAGATAAGCAGCAAAGTCTGGACTAGCCATGTCTCCCCTTCCCTGTGACACTGGGCGAGGTATCTGTAAAACGATGAGATGAGTTGCAAGTCCTCCCCAGTCCTTACTACCTGCTATGCCATCTTAAGCATAGCTTGAAGGGCAGCTGGGAAGAGAGCTAAGCGCTGACAGAGGCTAGAGGGCCTTGGCAGGGCCCCTGGTGCACGTTTTTTTTTGCATTCACATCTATGTTATAGACCGAGAAATTAAGATAATTGAAGCTGCCCTGTCTCCATTTTTGAAAAACTTCTTAGAGGGCTGGGAAAAAAATCAGTAGGTAAAGTGTTTACATTATATGCATGAGGACCTCAGTTTGATGCCTAGAACCCAAGGAAGACTGGATGAGGTAGCACACATCTCTATTCCAATGCTCTTACCGAAAGGTGAGAGACAGAGACAAGACAATCTCTAGTAGCTCCTGGGCCAGCGACCCTGGCACACAACAAGAGAACCTGTTTCAAACAATGCATGGGCGGCTGACACCCATGGCTGTCCTGTGACCTCCACAAGCACGCTGTGATGTGTGCTTGCCCACACTCCCAGGTGGAGAGGCACGCACACACAGTACAAACATCATTTTAAAAAATAGATCTTGGTGTTATCTTCGTAAGAAGACAAAAATGAAATACATATTAGATGCACACATGGGGGGGAGGGGGAGAGAGAGAATGCTGAAACGATAGCTAAAATGTTTCAAGTATCTAGTGTGTTTGTTGTTATGGGAAATATTTTTAATGCATTATCTATCTGACTTAATGCTCACAATCGGCCCCAGTTATTTACTTTTCATGGAGAGGAAACTAATAGATAGAATTTGCTAGATTCCTTATGCAAATCTCCAACCACAATCAGTTAGAAAACCTATTCTAATAATCTTTTACCCAGATAAAAAAAATTTCTTGAAGTTAAACTGAAATACTCAAATTAAATACTTTATATATTTCTACACAACCTCAGAATGTTTTATTGGCAAGTTACAAATTAGATGATTAAATATAGGTTGCTCCATTAGCCTTACTGTCTTTCATTCCAGTGCCATATTGATTTTTATTCCAATCCCTGCTGGGCAGAGATAACTACTATTAGCATTTAGGACGCATTCCAGAATTATCTATCATATCACAGCTCTTATCCAGTAATCACCCCTTCTTTGTTCTGAGGTACTCCCCTGCTGCATTGTAGCAGCCTGAGACGATGGTAATGTTGAACCTTCTACATGCCACGCTTCCCTAGTCATATGGTTATGAAAAAGCTTAACATAAATTAAATCAGTAGGAGACTAACATATCTAAAAACAAAATGGAAAATTATAACAATATACTGCAATAAGTTATGTTCTCTCTCCTTCCCTTCTCTCTCTCTCCCTCTGTCTCTTCACTCTTTCTCTGTCTCTCTCTGTACTGTACTCACGCACACTTCTTACGATGCTGTGATACAAGGCCTGCATGATATAAAAGATGAAGTCAAGTGAATGCCCCAGCAATGTGTCTCTTTATTAGGCTTCTCTACACTTAATCTGGCAATCATTTCAGTTGCCAGGTGACTAACAGGTAGGGGTAGTCCATACAGTATAGATAACGCCAGGCAAAAGGGGTGACAGGCATCCGGGCAGGATGAAGTGAGATTTTTATCAAGCTACTCAGAACAGCATGCAATTTACAACTGAGTTGTTTATTTCTGGAATTTTCCATTGAATACTTTCAGACTGTGGTTGACCACAGATGACTGAAACCATGGAAAGCGAAAGTAGATCAAGGGGCAAAGGTGCGGCTTTAGCTATCTACAAGTGTTTTATTTGACAGAGGTCTCGCTCCTCAGACTGTGTGCATGGAGAAGGGAGAAGGCCTCTCTTCCTCATGCTCTTGGTTTAAAAAAAAAACCCACAAACCACAGTTGTCAGAGCACTAGAAGATGGAAGCACAGCTCTCATAATTTTCTGATGGCGCTCGCACGGAGCTGCCATCTGTTTGTAGGGCAGTTCTGATTGTCGTGCATCTGATTTCAATAAGCCGGGAGAATAGTTCCATCCTCCATCGCATTAACAGGCAGGCACATCTGCTCTGCCTCGTGCTGCAGGAGCCAAGAGAAAGCCGCTCTGGTGGAGCCAGTGGTCCAACTTGACAACAGAAGACAGTAGTTGCTGTTGGATCCTCTCCAATCCCCACGGAGGTCACGTTTTGACCCTGAGCCTTTTGGATCATGGAAGCCAAGCTGGTACTGTTCTTTATCATTCGTCGTGTTGTCTTGATCAGAAAAAGGAAATCTATGAAGTCTGGACACAGAATTCACAAGTCTGGAATTCCTCCCACACATGGAAAACAAGCCTCAGTCAAGGAAACAATGTCCCTGTGTTTGTCACCCACACATTTCGGGATCCTACCACAGAGAAGAATTTACTCTTCATCAGAGTGCGCCTCACCTGGGATTGATGAGCAGTCACTGAACCGCAGTCAAGGGATGCCAGCCAGGTGACTATGTGGCAATTAAAGGAAAAAAGAAAAAACACTCTGGCACTCTGTAACTGCAAATGCATCCCTGGCCCTGGCAGGAGTCCCCCATTTGCTGTAATGTTTGGATAATTATCAGCAATAAGATGTTTTATTGGACAATATTTGGACAATGAAGACGGAAAACTAAACATGCTAATTATTTCAATGTCAATAAGGGAAACATCCCTTCATCTTCAGACCACAAACATTTCAGCTGTCCCTAGGCAATATTGTAAAGTTGGTAACAAGAGTGTCCCCTTTCTCTCCCCAAAGAGTTACCCTTCTCTCAGACAGGGACTCCTAAGGTCAGGACCACACAGAATAATCTCGTGAATTAGAAGGACCCTTTCCTCACACAGGTGCAGCCATGCCAGGGACAAGGTTTGGAGAGTAGATCCTTTTTCATCTCCTTGGCTTAATGCCTTGACAGTCTGCACAACTGTGATCTATGGTGGGCTTCTAACCCTGTCTCTCCACCACTGATGGAACAATGCTTTCCCTCCAGCCCATCCAAATGACTTCTTGTGTCTGGACCAGGAACCTCAAAAGACTGTACTTTGCAAGAAGGGGCAGAGGATGCCTGTGGATCCCAGTGAAGAATCAGGAAAGGATGCTTTGGGGAGTTGTACTGGTAGGCTGTGAGTGGAGCACAGCAGAGAGGGAACCTGGGACCCCTTGTTCTGCCCATCGGCCAGGCTGTGTTGCTTACTCCTCTATGCAGTCTCTTTCTCTGTAAACTCCAGGCTCTCTAGCCACTCTCTCTTCCTCATTGCCTCCTTCAAGAACACAAACCACTCAAACAGCAACCATCATTGCATCTGTCCCCAGCCACCCTAGCAGCCATCTGCTGGCCCTTACTCACACAACACTTCCTGTGTTGTGGAGACTTTCTCCCCTCTGTACCCTGAAGCTCTCAGTTTCATGACCGTAAGAGATGACCTTCAAGATCAGGTGGTAGTAGTTGAGGGTACCGTCCTGACCATGTCTGAATCTGCCCTTGAGTGGAAGCCTACTGGGAGTGCACAGGAAAGCAAGAAAGTACTAACAAGCCCGTGCATGTACATGTACATACACACATACTTGATCACATAGGTGTGTCCACACACCACATCCTCTTGAAATATACTGCCACAGCAAAACTTGAACCTCAGGGGTGGCTGCCCATCCTTATTTCCTGCTAGTCTTCATTAAAATAGCAAAATCTTTTTTCTTTTGGGAAATCCCTCTATAGAACTATGACAGTAAGTGGATATACACAGGTGGTAGATTCTGTTCATTTATAATGTTGCTGTCACATGTGGTCTAACCTGCAATACCCACTCACCCGAGGCTACTTGTTCTGAGGAACAAAGAGGCAAAGAGCAGCTGTGCCATCTCCTGTCCTGTGTCCTCAGTTGGGCTCCCAGTCCTGACTCGTGTGCCTCAGAAACCCATGTTATGTTAAGGAAGAACAATGCGAACCTTGCAGCCTCAGCCAGGCCTGAATTCCTCAGGGGTCACAAGCCTGACTCGAGATCTGCCTCGTTAAGTGTCTTACACAGTGCTGGGCAGGCGTGGGTGGTTGATAAATATCATTAGATGGCAAGGGGGTGACGAAGATCACAGAATAGGCCCTTTCTTAGAAGCTTGGTACTAACTTGTTAGGATGTCCTGGATCCTAGTAGATGCCAGATGGCCCAGGGTCTGAAATAAACAGCCCCGAGTCCAGTGGCACTTGTTGACTAGAACAAGCACTTGGTTTCAGCAGGAGGGAGATCAGGCCCTTGGCTTAAAGGGCAGTGTTTGTGCTGCTTACAGCCAGGAAGCAGGTGGTACGTCTGAAACCTGCAGAGTACTGGTGAAGTGTCTTTCCAAACTCTGAGGAGGAGCCCCTAATTTGTGGCATCTGCAGCTTTCTGTGGTGCTAAGTACATCCACTGCAGCCAATTGCAAGTACATCCACTGCAACCTCACAAAGCCTGGAGATGGTAGAGCAGTCTGTGGTGGAGCAGGTGTGAGCCAGTATGAACTTGAGATAGCACTTCTCAAGGACACATTTTCCCGGATGAGGAAGGAGGATTCCCTTTCATCGTTGGAGCAGCCGTCTTCCACCACCTTCTGCCTGCCTTTCAATATTAGATGAATCACGTGCTCTTTCAGGAAATCTGCCACCACCTGAGACAAAACTTTTGGTTTCACTGTGGCATTGCTCATCATGGACTGCCTTCTAGACTGGTCTGCAAGCCCCATCAGTAGGTCAGGAACTGCAGGAGTTTATTCACCAATATCATGTGTGTTCCGCTAAGGTCTCAACACAAAGTGCTGGTGAAAGAATGAAGGGAAGTATGCTAAGCCCTAGCGAGGCTCTGCTGCTGCTTTAGAGAAGGCACCTCTGCCTTTAACTTTGGCATTTTTTTTTCCTTTTGAGACCCATAAGGAGGACCCACCCACCTTGCTCTAGGGTACTGGGCAGGAATTAAACACGGTTACAATTGCTATTGTGTTGATGACAGGTTCTTATTGTGAGCACTTTTGGCAGTTCATTTTCCTGTACATAAACAGAGATTCTTGGGATGGGATAATTTGACTCACTATTTGTAGCCGTTGGACTTGCCCTTGCTGCTCTACTGCTGCAAAAGGACTATCAGTCTGTCAGCTGGACTACCTTATTCCAGCCTGAGCAATCTAGAATACCCCATGGTCATCTTGAGACAACCACACATAGATAAACTAGGCTGATCACCTAGGCTCCTGATGGGGAAGCCCCAGCCAGGGCTGTTTGCAACAGTTTGTATCAGACCTTTTGCTATGGCAAGCCTTCACAGAAGATGTCTCTGTAACTATTTCTACCTTGGCCAGAGGAGAGAGCACTTCCCCCAGTTGCCTAAAAGAGAGTGCTGCGAGGGTGCTGAAAGGCAAGGCTGTGAGTGGTCCAGTAAATGGCTGGGATTGGTCCAAACATCCATGGCTAGTTTATATAAACAAACTTCTCAGGCTCACTCAGTGAGTTGACTGGCTCATTCTTCTGAACTTCTCCTGGTGTGGCAGCATTAGGCACAATTAGGTTTCTCTCAAGTATCTTCTCATGTCTCTCAGTGCGTGTGTTGAGTTGGTAGCATAGGAAACAGCAGGGACACCAATGGTGGCAGAATGGCCTCAACTGCTTCCCGGTGCAGGCCAACTGTCAAAGAAGCAAGGCTGACATCTGCTTGACGGCAGAACCTGTCCTTCAGTGCTTCAGGAGGTAGTAGCACTCCACTAATTTCCTCAATCATCTTGACTCCTGAGCATTATGGTGTCTGACTTTTGAGTAACCGGCCAGGCTTCCTGATTCCTAAGTAGACTCACCTCCTAAGTAAGTGGTCCCAGAAAATATTCCAGACAGTACTGCTGGAGGTAGTCCCAGCCACAGCTGAGTTGTGGAAGTCAAGCAAGCAGCTTTCTGCAGGAGCTGTCCAGTCTTCAAAGCCAAGAGTCCGAGACCACTGGCTTAATTCTTTAACATTGGCTGCTTCCTGTACCCAAGGCTGAATAGGAACTGCAACACTAGGGAGCGCCACTGGCTGCTTCTGCTTGCATGCAGTTGCTGCCAGTTACCAGGAAAAGAAAGAAAAGAAAGTTGCCAGACACCAGCCCTGAAAGCTATCTTCCTCCTTTCTTTATGGCTACAGCACAAGAACTTTCAGGCAGCTGATGGGTAACACTATTTTTCCCTACTTATAAATTAAAAGACTTGTGGTTTCTCATGATTCTTCCAACACTACAATTTCATTGAACTTTGAGTTGAAAGTATTGTAATTCTTTAGTGTTTGCAGTTTTCTCATCAATTACAGACAGATAGACAGATACAGGGCCAGATAACTCAGGAAGCATGTGATAAGGACAGGAGGTTTCTAATAAAGTTCTTTTTTTTTTCCTTTTAAATTATGTTTTCCCCTAATGGCCAGCCCTGTGGCATTAGGTTTGTCTTGGTGGTTCCCTCCCTCAAAGGATAACATCTTCATTGGATTTAAAGTTAAAATAAGAAGTGCAAATCAGAATGGCAAACCCTTTAGCCCTCCATAGGCAGGTGCAAGTCTTAAATGTTCTTTTGATGCTTAAAGCCCAGAACAGTGTGTGCACACAGTTAGGACACGGAGATTCCTGATGAATGATTGGGCTTAAGACAGACAATTCTCTTGCAGTAGAAATTATTTATAATTACCAATTTTGGTAGGACCAAAAAGTGCCTCCATTTTAATGCTTGCTTAGGAACACGGGGAAAACACTCTCATGCTTCTGTTTTGGTAGTTCTCATCCAAAATGGGAACCCCTATGATTTATTTCAGTGTCTAAGGAAGATAGACTACCAGAATTCCTTCTCTGTCCTGGTCCAGCACGCTCGTACAGGATCAGAAGTGAAAGATATGATCTGGCTCCTTGCCCTGAACTGGTTGCTGAATTAAACTTCCTTCAGAGGACGTGGCTCCCATGCTTTTATGCCCACCAAGGAATGAGGAATGATAGCTAAAAGACCAGTTGTGGAAAGGAAAGGAAGGACTTCAGGACAAGCCATTGTTGGTCCATGTGGCAGGCCACTTGGAGGCAAGAGGTCCCTACAACTCCATGACAATTTTGGTGGCTTAAAAGCCGTTATGAAAGGAAGAGCCCCTTGGAGGAGAGGCTGTGTATTCTCTACCTACATGCTGAATCTAGGCAAAGAGGTGGCTGAGGGCCTGGGTGTGTGTAATAACAACAGCAAGAACAACAGAGGCTAGCATGCTGTTTGTTGAGGTTAGCATGCTGTGTTAATCATTTTATAAGCATTGTTGTCCTGGATCATCACAGTGATGTGATCCGAATCTTACAGATGGTGTTACTGTGGCTTACCCCACAAAGGAACATCAAGTCCCGGGCTGAGACGTGGACACAAACCTTCTACTGTCCTTGTTTGGGGATGTCTTCCTATCCCATTCACTTCCTGTACCTTAAAAAAAAAATACCTCCAGCTCCAAAATATTTTAAGGACTGATGTCTGCATTTCACTTTCTAAGATTTTGCAAATGTAGTGAGGATGGCAGCTATTTCTCAAACAGCTTTAGGGGCTAAGTACCGAGCCAGCCGAGTGTTATATGACCTCTCCCCTTTAATCATTTTATAAGGGAAGTATTGTGATTAATCTGCTTCCACAGCTCAGGAAATGAGATTCAAGGAGTTTATATAACTCATTTAATGTTACACAGGAAAAAGGGAGACTAATTCTGGCCTGCTGGATGCCCTGTGGGTGAGTGGCTTGTTGCTTTTTCTAATGGTGAGGATGTGATGACTGCTCACAGCATTTGCCCCTGGGGAGAGGCATTGCTCTTAGCCTTTATCAGCCATATTACTTCCTAGTATGAATGAAGGCTCAGAGGTTGTATGTTGATAGGAAAGTTTAAGGGCATCAAACCTGTGTGCACCGAGAAGGAGAAGGCTCAACATGACAAGCTGCCAGATGGGTTCTTATGAATGAGAAGCCAGAGATGGATAGTTGTCCTGTGGGGGTGAAGCTCGTAACTTCTGAGCCTGGGTGACAGACAACCTCATTGCCCCAGCCCTACAAGGCACACAGTACCCAGGCAACTATGAGGCTATGTCTGCAGGAAAAATCCATGTTTCTATGGACTGAGTCAGGACTAAATTAGACATGAGTCTTCCAACACATCTGAATTTCATCATTCTTTAGACCTTGTAAATTTTCATAATAATATTTTGGGGAGGTTGGAGTAAGCTGTCTCCATCTGAGGTGTGTAACTTTAAATCTACATTAACAGACCAATAAAACAAGGTGTTGGCCAGCTAATCCCATACAGTCATCTCCTCATAAGTATCCAGGCAGCAAAACCAGCCAGTCATGAGTACATGTCCTAAGGTGGCCCTGTAAGCACAGACCCTGACCACACACTTTCTTGACTAAGGTTTTGGGGTGGCTGGTGCTATGTGCCTGTGGTTAGCATCCTTCCTCAATGGGGACCTTACTATCTTCCCATCCCAGAATCTGTGTTTCCCTAGAGTTTGGGGCCTGGAATATGTGCACTTTTAAAGCTTCATCTTTGTCAAATGTCATCATTGTGAGATAGTGCAGGGAGCTGACATGATGGCAGGGGTGCGGGGAGGCTCCCTACTTGTCAGTGTCAAGGACCCACCCCTCCAGCATGATGCTGCGTAAGGACATCTGCACTGAAGCACAGGTGTTGGGCAGTGGGTTCAAGCATTTGGAACTATTTTTCATATACTTATACCCAGTGCTACCAACTCTAAGGGGGCCAGTGCGCCTGTACAGGGAAGTTCTCTGTCTGGACACCCTCTTCTCATTTGCCTTCCTAATGTCCCAGAACCAACGTCCATCCCTTTTGTTTGACTCCTTCCAGACAGTTACCAGAAGCACCTCCATCCCTTCCATAATCCTGGAACAGTGGGCCAGAGACTTGTTTGGCAGAGACACCAGATATTCTCTGGGCCCTCCCTTCCATCTACCCTAACCACCCGGAATGTTCCTGTTGGTTCGGATTTGCTCCCATCCATTCTTTCCGGAGTCCTCTCTCCAATGGTGCCTTGAATCCTCAGACTTCAGCTTAGTCCTTCATCCTTTTAAAGATTCAAATCCACAGCTATCTCTAACTTATAAGATAGCCACCCACAGACATAAGTCTCTGAAGGGGGTATGTGTGTCAAATCCTGTTCCATTTTAGGATAATTGCATCTAGAAGGAGAGGTGGTGAACCAAGAACTTGAACTGCAGAATATGGCCACCTCAAACTACTGAAGATCGCTAACTGCTTCCTCTTCTGACTTTTACAGTAAGTCACAACTGTACCATGCTTATTAACTATTTATAACTATTTGTTAAATCACACATCTGGCAAACACTTTCTGGGATCCTACTATGTGGAGAACTTTCTAATGAATATAACAAATTCCTTCATTCTCTACTCTTTTGGAAGAGGCAGTAAAAGAAGGAAATGTACAGAACACTATGGAATAAACAAAGCAGACAGCAGGAGGGAGTGACCGGATTTGGTGGAAGTGGAGACAGATTCCAGATTAAAATGATTAGCAGGTGACATCCTGGCAAACTTAAATGACAAGCAAAGCTAACCATACACAGATGAGTGGGTAGTGACCCCATTAGCAGAAACAGCACCTGACAAGATCCTGAGATGGCTGCATGTAGTTATTAAGTCATAGCGTGATTCCTGGGATAGCATGTAAAGGTAGGAATGAACAGAGAGGCTGGGGACAGCCAATCTGGCTCAGTTAAGACACCATTTTCCCCTACCATCATTTGGAGCCAGACCCTTCTTTATCTGGGCGACTGTCTTGTGCATTGATAGTGTGGGTCCTTAGCAGTGTCTCTGGTCTTCTCCCAGTGGATGCCAGTAGTAACCCTACTTTGTGAAAATCCAGACTGTTCCCAAGTACTGTCAAACATCCCCATGGAAGGAAAATGAGACTTGTTGAAGAAGCCCTGCAATAAAGTCATGGCAAAGATGTGACTTTGAGACAAGGTCACACAGTCCCAAGTGGCTTCCTTGAATTCCTGATCTTCCTGCTTCCACCTTCCAAGTTCAGGGATTATAGGTGTGTACCAAGAATGTGGATTTTATTCTATGTCTATGGAGAGGAATTAGAGACTGAGACACACCACAGCATGATTTCCATCTGCAAGGGGGTATGTTGGCTGCTTCCGGATAAAATGCTGTACTCAGGGGAACAAACTCAATCGAGAGGGGACTGCCAGGGGTGAGCAGCAACTGTGACTCAGACTAAACCTGGAGTAACACTGGCAAGAGGTGGGTAGACTATGCAGGTGATGCCAGCAAGACTTACTGGTTACTGGGATAGGAACAGCGAGGAGTAAAATTAAGGACAGTGTCTACATTATTCTGTGGGAATAAAGTAAGACTAGGTGAGTGGCTGTTGGGGGGGGGTGAGTCAAAAATTCTAAATTTGAGATGTCCACTATCTATCCGAGTGATCCTGCCTGTAGAACAGAAGAGCCTGGGGCCCTGGGGATCGGTCCAGAACGGAAACAGACATCCAGCATCTTAGGCCGTGTTTAATGATGGGCAGGATGACATCATCCTGGAAGAGAATGATCTGTAAAATAAAGAGGATCCTGAACCAAGCTCTAGGGACTCTCATTTAGAGGTCAGGAGGAGACAGAGAAGTCAGAAAAGGAGACACGGGAGGAGCCAACGAAGGGTAAGGATAGGAGTGCTTCCTGTCTTCAGGTCATCCTGACACCATGGTCGCATCTGCCTTGAGACTTCCTCAGCCAGGCCACTGGGTCCGCAGAGAATTGCTCACGTTCATCTTTGCTCTGCATCCATGCCACACCACAGTACCCGTGCTGCAGACCAGCAGATGATGGAATCCTTCCATGAAGAAGTGTGTGCTAGCAGCCTCATCTCAAGCCTGACCGTTGAGATTAGAACCTGAAGACTCTGCTTCCTTCTTCTGGCCTTTCCCTCAGAGTCCCTGAACTCTGCCTCCCAGGTGTCTGCTTAATGCCTAGCACAGGCTCCACCCAGGCACGGCAAGAACACCTCACTACTTCCCAGGCCTCTCAGGGTGCTTCCGCATTTGCTCTGCTCTTGAGATGGATGCTTACTCATCTGGAACCAGTGATTGCCAATGCCTCTCACCCCACTGTGTGTCTGTAGGTCAGTTCTTTTGTACATCTGAGCTATAGATCCATAGGACAGAAGTGAAG
The DNA here is from genome assembly GCF_004785775.1 of Grammomys surdaster. Lineage (NCBI taxonomy): Eukaryota > Metazoa > Chordata > Mammalia > Rodentia > Muridae > Grammomys > Grammomys surdaster. The sequence goes on from NW_021620763.1 coordinate 1,362,983, forward strand.
GCCTGGATGGGGGAAAGGTGGGACTTCAGCATATACAGACTCTGTTCGTCGTAGGGTGAGAGGGATTGTCAACCACTGGTCCCAGATGGAGTCTCAGGACTGCTGGTAATACTGTTATCTTTATTCCATGGCTTAGGAAATAGGAATAGAGAAGTTCTGTGGTTTGCCCAACCTAGATGGTATATGGTAAGAATAGGTTTTTCTGAATACATGCTAATCTCCCATCTCTTAAATGTGTTACCAAACTCAGATTATATCTGAATTTTTCTTTCTTATGTAAAATATTTCCCAACTCACAAAAGAAAAATCTACAGGCAGGTGTGTTGGAGATTCTCCATCACAAACATTGCAGGTCAAAATTCTACCAACATAAAGAACCGTGTGGAGACATACTCCCTGCTTCATAGGTTCCAAGCTTCCTGAGACATCTTACTCTATTTTTTTGGAAAAACTCAAAATCAAGGACACTTAAAAAAAAATAACCCACCCCTAATATATTTTCTTTCATTTCCAAGATCCAGGGATGCTGACGCATGGGCACAAAATCCAGAGCTGGAGCTTTGGCTTCTGAACTCTTCAAAGGGGAAAGGCAAAGCCGTGCCAAGTGTTCCCACGTTCCCTGTGGACAGCTCAGAAACAACACCCTTGAGTGCAGATCAAAAAGAAAGGTAATTTGTTTCCTTCTTCATAGTGTGTCAGTTTTGGGACAAGTGATCCCATTTGTCATTGCGAGTTTTAGAAAAGGCAGAAATACACTCCCCCTCATCCCCATGGGCACAGCAAAAGTTAATCAGTGTTTGCTTTTCCCGAAACCCCAGGTGCAGCAGCCTGGTGTTTGGTCCACTCCACTCCAGCTCCCAGGTGCCTGGCTCTGTATCGTCCACCTGCTGGGGGTGGATCTCCATCTGATAGGATAAGTGACTCTTCTGCTATGACTATCACTTTAAATGTGTCCTTGCTAGGCTAGTGCCATTAGTTATGTGGAGACTGAAGTGTGAGTGTTGAGTACCCCTAAGACTGGGTCCACTTCCTTTCTGCTGGCTGCCCTATCATTCTGCAACCTCAATTGGTTTGGAAGGAGTCAGTGTCTGGTCTGGGCAGGAATTCAACCTTTGAGATGTCACAAATAATCCTCTTTGAGTCTCCGTGGTGAAAGCTGTGCCTAGAGGAGGGACATTTTACAAGAAGAGCTGGAATGAGCCCCAGGGGAGCAAGGCTTCCACAAACAAAGAGCCAGGCAGTCTGTTATCACTGATCAGCCCACAGGGCCACAGCTCCCAGGCACTCAAGGAAATTGAGACAGCCACCTTTCTGGTTTAAGAGTCCAATCACAGTGGGGGTCACTTTCTCCTGTGCCCTACACTGAGAACCTGAGAAGACAAAGTCAAGGACCTGCTTGGGCTGAGGGCAAAGTTGGCCTTAGTCTTACCTGAAGGTGTCACCTCCAGTGTGCACACTGACCTTCCAACTGCTTCTATTGCGAGAGAAACTTAAACCCTCCGAGTGTTCATGAGAAAATCTTCTGCCCTCTGCCCTGGGCAGGAAATACTTCTGCCAACATTACAATGGTGTTTCAGGACTTCTGTCTTTTAATATCTATATCTATAATTTTATGTTTGTGTGTATATATATATATATATATATATATATATATATATATATATATATACCAGGAGTCCATGTAAGATGACTCTGCACACATGAAATGTAAAAGAGGGGGAGGAAGCGAGGCCAAAGACTATGTGTGATCATTAGTGCTTCTCTGCCAAAAAATGCAAACCTCAGGGATAAAAACATCACAGCTTTGATGAAGATAAGTCATCACAAAGCAGACAAAGAGAAGGATGGAGGGCAGTGTGGCAGGAGAGGAGATAGAGGAAAGGGTGATGAGACAGGGAGGGTGGGTGGAAAGAGGAGACGGAGGCTGAGCTACAGAAGCCCCAACTTACTCGGGGCCGACTCAGCACCAAGGACGTCATTTACTGCTGGCATCTAATCTATGTAACATCTCTGTGACGGGACCACTAGTCTACCTAATAGAAGACACCAACACTTAAGGAACAAGGTTACCTAAGACCATACAATGAGAAATCATGGAGCTGAGGCTGGACTCCAAAGCTGTCTGGTTTCAGAGTTCTACTCTTTTCTATAACCCTTTAGCACTCTGTCTTCTACACCAACAGCTTTCAAACAATATACCTCATAGTTTAAGTAGAAAGCATTTTCCACTATCAGCCAGTCTGAACACTTCCATGTGTACAGGTGTACAGGAACATACAACTGATAACAAGATTTCACTCTTACTCCCAATGCGTATTGGTTTTTAAATTTTTTTACTCAAATCTATCTATCTATCCTTCCTCCCTGCCTGCCTTCCTCTCTCTCTTCTCATCTCTTCCCCCCACCACGCTTCCATTTCTCTCTCTCCCTCTACATTAATGAGAATGGTTGTACTATATTTATCTCCCTGTCTGCTAACAGGTCTCATCCTGTATTTTGAAAGTCATTCTTCTTCCTCTAGGCAGGTGACCTGAACTGTTTCTCTGAGAGGGTGTGGGCAGTGTCTTGCACTGAGACACACTGCTAATTGTGTACTCTGAGCATCCCTCTGCCAAGGGGACATCATTAATAAAATATCTCAGAAATTAGAAATATCTGACAAAGAGCCACTGCTTGGAAACGAGTCAGCCCAGGAAATCATCCAGAGGACACAACTGCGGGCTCTAGCGGGTGATATTTTCGGCAGTTGGTGCATGCTTTTCTGCAAAGAGACTATTTCCTCTTCTTTCAGAAACTAAAGAACTCATCTGCCCTATCAGGACACACGTGGTCACCATTTAACAAGACATGCTAAGGGCAAGCAAATGCCAGGGCTTGTGGGACTCTGCCCCTTACAGCAAGAATAAAATTGTCCCTCTTAATTCTTAGAATCTGAAATTGGGCCTTTATTAGCGGGGTGTGCTTCCCACCCTGGCTTAGGATTTGGGGGTGAGTCTGTCTGGTACTGAGGGGCAGTGGCTAGGGTTGGCGGAATCAGATTAGGTAATTGAAAGTACAGTCCAGGTCAGGTGTGGCCGAGCTGAGATCCAATCCTGATGAGCTGAGGACTGGTGACTTCACTTTAGAAATGTGCTCAGTAATTGAGAAAACATGTTCCTGTGATGTCCTCACGCAAAAATCCAGATTTGTGATTTTTTTTATTCCTAAGAATTCCTTGAATATTTGCTGTGCGTGTCTGTACAGACTCCCGAGCAACTTCTAACTTAGTACACTATTTTTTTCCTGTGGTGGCCTAACTTAAAGGGTAGGATTCTGATGGGGGAACTTGAGCAAGCACCCACAGGCCCTGGAGAGGAGCAGGAAAGGGGAAAAGAGCCTGCACCTTTTATGCTTTGTGTGTGTGTGTGTGTGTGTGTGTGTGTGTGTGTAGATGAGGCAAGGCAGCCTGGATCCCCACAAAGCATCTAGCTGTATTCTGAGGGGTGCATTCAGAGCCAAGCCAGCCCTGTCTTCACACCACCCTCAGCTTCTAACACACACAAATAGCAGCAAAGCACTGACTTCCTAGGCTTCTTCAGAAGATGCTTCCCAGCCATTTCTCCACACTGGTTTGACTGCTCACTGTGGCTAGTACTCTGGTGCCTTATGCCTTAACTAAACCCCTACAGACCACCCACCCCAGAGCTTTTCTGGGATTTCCTGGCTATTCACTTCTCTCTCCTTTAGAGATTATGAGGACACAATTTGTACTTCTTTAGGTGATGGTAGCTACTCCAAAGGTGAGAGTTTAGATCAAAAGATAAGGAGCTTTATTACAGATTTTGTTTGAGTCATTGGGATTTATTTTATCCCCCTAACACTGGTGTGGTGGATTGAGTAAGAATGCCCCCCATAAACTCATGTGTTACAATACTTGGTCTTTTAAAGCACGTTTGAGACTGTTATAGACTATGGGGACTTTTGAAATGAGACTGAATGCATTGTTACATTATGTTATGGCTACAAGCTTATGGAAGTCAGGGAGTGTAATGTGGTGGTTTGAATAGGAATGACTTCATAGACTCCTGTGTTTGAATGCTTGGCCCATAGGGAGTGGCATCATTAGGAGGTATAGCCTTCTTGGAGGAAGCATGTCACTGTGGACAAGGGCTTAGAGATCACCTCAAACTACATCCAATGTGCTACAAAGTCTCCTTCTGCTGCCTGTGGATCAAGATGTAGAACTCTTAGCTCCTTCTCTAGCACCATGTTTGCCTGCATGCTGCCATGTTTCCTGACATGACAATAATGGACTAAGCCTCTGAAATTGCAAGCCAGCCCCAAATAAATATTTTCCTTTATAAGAGTTGCTGTGGTCATGGTGTCTCTTCATAGCAATAAAACTCTAATGTTTACAACTGGAGAGTGAGCCTAGGGCCTTATTCCTGCCCATCTCTGACCTCTAACCCTCCCATTACACTTCATTTCACTAAGTTGCCTAGGCTGGCCTTGAATGAGAATGTGACCCCAGAGGCTCAGCTGTTTGTTTACTTGGTCTCCAGTTGGTGGCGCTGTTTGGATCACTATAGGAGTTATAGCCTTGTTGGAAGAAATATGCCAAAGGGAATAGGTTTTGAGGTTTAAGAGTCAGATGACAATCCCAGTTTATTCTGCTTCCTGCTCTCTCTTGGGGATGTGAACCCTTAGCTGTTCCTGATGTCCAGATTGTGAGGGACATTTATCCCTCTGAAATCATAAGCCAAACCAACCCTTCCTTCTAGAAGTTACTTTGACCATGGTGTTTATCACAGCAACAAAAGTAACTAATACAGCCAGCTTCAAGGGGACATTTTGAAAAAGAGGAAATAAGACATCCAAACTCAAAGATTTGATTACTCTTGAACAGTTGTAAATGTTGGCTCCATTGGATCTACAATCCTGAAAAATAGTGGATGGCCTGTCCCCTCACAGTCAGCCATTTTTCTTTGAACTTTCCATGTTTCCTAGTCCTTTGTGTCTTGAGTCCTGTGTATGACATTGTGAGCAAATGTTCTCTTGATTTCTGAGCAAGCTTCTTGTTACAGCATTATGATTGTATTTGCCCTGCATCTCCCACAGTGCCCTGCTTCCAGGAGCATGTCAGCAAAGAGGCCAGTTGAGGGAATGAAGTCAAATGGTTAACTGTAGGGGTAGCAGCTGCCCACCCTGGCCTAAATCTTGGAGCACATACTGAGCTGCAACATCCTTCTTCCCCTTGGAAATGTGACAAGATACTTAGACTCTCAAGCATGCCGAAGAGTTGTTATTCAGTAAAGGGAACCAAACTGCTCCTCAGCCTGCCAGCAAGCATGGCCCTTCTCTAGGAAGGCCTTATTTTGAGAGAACTGTCTAACATTTTCTGACAGCAAAATCTGAGAACTGAGGCTCCAAAAGAAAACACCAGACAAATACCAAGATATGATGAGAAAGAAAGAGATGAGTAAATTCCTAGAGAAGACTTCAGGGCCATTAAAAGATTTCTTGCCCCCGATGAAGCAGAAGTGTTATATATACAGAGACATAAGAAGTACAAAAGTGTTGCTGTTCTATTAAAAATGAAGGCACCACAAGGAAGGTCAGTTCCCCAAAGCCCAGACTCCCTTCCATCCCCACATGGAGAAAGAGCTTTAGGGGAGGAAGCTCCTGTTGCCTTCATGCCTATTTAATGTCAGGCTCTTTGGTGTTCTAACCATCCCACCCCATCAGGGCACAGAGGCCACACCACAGTGATGTGTACTTTGTACACAGGGGAGAAAACTGGTTCTTTGGATCTCTGCTCTCCATAGAGCACAGCCTTCTTCCCTAATTCATTAGGTGAGCATCTTTCAGCCAATGAGAAACCAATATGACTTCTCTTTTTATATCTGTTGCATATAT
>NW_021620763.1:1369277-1373241 GCF_004785775.1 Grammomys surdaster
ATGCAGAGGGAACCTATCTCTCCTGGCAACTTCCACTTGCCACAGAGGACTTAAAACATGGTTATTCATAATGATGAGGCAGTACCTCTGTCTGCTGACCTCTCACCCAGGTCTACTCAGATCCAAAAATGGGGTATCATTTCACCAGACTGAATAGGGAAGAGCTGCAAGTCACCATCATGAGTAATGATGGTTGTAAACCACAGAGCTGGCTATAAACCACAGGACTGATGCGACACTTTCTCCTTCTCTAACGTGGGCAATGGCTGAGTTGTTGCCTCCACCAGGAGGGACTGTTGTCTCCGAGCTTTCTTAGGAACAGCACGTAGAATGCCAACCTTTACTATGAAAGGAACAGCCAAAGGACACAGGCAAAACCATCCGTGGCCATGCATTAATATTCTCTCCCCTCTCAATGACTTAGGAGTAAGCAGCGACTATGTGTTCCTATGATATCGTCCAAGAGAGCAAATACCTTGTGGTTACTTGGAAACTATTCCAGTATCCGTGGGTTGTAACTGCACAGCATGGGATAGCTTCTGTGCCAAACTTAGGCTGCACATTCCAGTCAACTTCATAGCCAGACTCAGCCACTCATCAGGATTCCACCTGCAAAAGCCACCCAGGCCGAGCCAGGGCTTCTCAAGCTGCTAGATTACTGATGAGTTTTCACGGAAGCCCTGACTGTCTAACTCTGACTCACACCCCTACCAATAAAAAGACTTGCTGCACGTGCAAAAGGTTTGCCAAAGTCTTGGGCAATTCAGAAAGCATTATAGCCAGCCCTACCTGACAGATTTTGTCAACAAATCAGTCTCATTTGTAATCCCTTTAAATCTCCCCTACTGCTCCCCACACTGTGTCTGTGTGTGTGTGTGTGTGTACACATGTATGAGCACACACACAGGTGGTTATACATGTGTAATGTTGGGAATTTTCCTCTTCCTTCTTTACCTTTTTTTTTTTTTTTTGAAATGGTGTCTCACTGAACTTGGAGGTCACTTTTTTGGCTAGACTAAACCAGCTAGCAAGTTCCAAGGAACCTCCTGTCTCTGCCTCCCTGGTGCTAGAATTCCAGGTTCATGTCCCCACCCCTGGCTTTTTAGATGGGAGCTTGAGATTTGAACTTAGATCTTCATGCTTGCACAGGACACACTTTATCATCTGAGCCACCCATCTCCTTCCTGGTTCTTCTCCTTTTTTTCTTGATCTTATTAAGAATGGACTCTGAAATCTATGCACCCTACATTAAGTTTGTCTTCTATTTCTCCTAAGTTGGGGATAAATAGAAAATGTGCATTCCAATAGATTCTACAAAAATATTATTTTTTATCCTTTTTTTTTTGGTCCCATGATAACGCCTTGGGTCAGAGGTGAGGATAACATGAGCTGTTCTATTTGAGAATAGTCACTGGTACCTTGGGCAACACCCCTTCCATGCAGCATTGCTAGTTTATTCTTTGAATTACTTTGGATTCAAATGAATTACTGAAATTTACCTCCACAACTTGGCTAGTTGTATTAATTTGATATCAACATGTGCTCATGCTGAATCAAGTGCTGTCAGTGCCAGGGGTGAGGGAATGAGGCTTCCTGCTTTAGGGAGGACACCTCATATTACCAAAGGATAATCCCTTCAACAGGAAGGGGAGGATTTTCCTTAGCCTGGGAACTCCCCAGCAGTCAGTCAGTCTGCCTGTGCTCTCTACAGCATTTGGCTGAGGAGAAAGTTGCCATGTCCTGATACCCTCTCTCCCTCCTTCACTCTTTGTGTTTTTCCTTTCCTGCAGGTCATTTGCAGTGAAATTCCAGTCACAGAAGGCAGAGGGTGACACCTGGCAGGATCACAACACTGAGATCCCCCTCAATGGAAGCACTGAGTCTGATATAGCGATACTCATAGGACAAAGACTGGAGCTTCTAAAGTCCCAGTTCTGTGGCTGTGTCATAGATGCTGCAACAGAAAGAAGAATGACCTTTATTGATGATTGCCGAGGGAATTCTTAACTGGAAGAATCATTTACACACAGAGGCAAACTCAGTTGCCACCATGACCTCTGGCATTTAGTAGGTAAGGCAGGGACACTGGACTTCCTGTGTGAGTAGGGTGGTCACACTTAACCAATAATTGCCCTGATGTGTCAATGGCTCCATTGACAAATGCTACCATTCAATGCACTACTTGGATTCCATGAGGTTAATAACTAGTTCTCAGCCACAGACGGCTGCCTTTCCTTTCTTAGGACTGAGAAACCACCATCAGAAGATTACTCAAAATACAAGAGAAAGTAACCAAGAGGCTATCTCCACTTTTCTATTTGATTCTCTCTCTGTCACACTCCAAGGCCAATAGTTCTACAGAAATTCCTCAAACATGTTGTAGAGTCCACAGAAGAGAAGAAAACATAATCCCAAGCAGTGTCTTCTATGGAGAGGTCCCACTTTTCCAGTCCTGTCTAAATTTTGGGAAAGAAGGTCTATTCCCTTTAGCTCAAATAGGAACGAACATCTCCATGGTATGTGTTCCTGCTGGAAAGCCAGTGATCCCAAAGCCTCAGTTTCCCCATTTTGTACACTGGTCTCAGGGCCACTTTAGTCTCACGATTTAGAATCAGGAATCACAGCCATAGTCTCACTGACAAGACACAAACATCCCAGGAAAGGGTTAGGAAGGGTCTTTCTTTCCTCTTTATTTATCTGGCTGACGTCACTATGACATGACTCTAATTCCCTCAGAGTTAATCTTAGAACTGGCTAAGCTTGAGAGCAACAGTACACAAGGTCAGACGTGCCAGTCAAATGGAGAAAAGAGACACTTTCTGAAAACAAGGGTCCTTTGCCTCAGACAACCAGAGACATTGTATACATCCTCAGCAAACCTACTTCCTGACACTGGAAGAAGGTTTTCTTAGGTACTGAGGTGCCTGGAAGTTCTTATTAGAAGGCAAATGGTCAGGTCTCTGGCTCAGTCTGTTACTGCTGTGTGGGGTCTAGGCACAGCTTGGTGGCATGCCTAGGCTGTGTTTTTTACAGTTCTGAGGCCCTGTGCTCCACAAGTGAGCAGCTGTCATGCTCAGCACTCGTTTAGAAGTGTGTGATTTTCTCATCAGCTGAATCTCAGTAATGATGAGAAACTTCCCTGGGGCTCCAGCCCTGCCCTGCCCTGCCCTGGTCTCCATGCTGATGTTGGCAGCTGGGGCCCCCTTTCTGGTCCCAGCATAGAATTCTCCCTTGAGGAGAATGGAGTGTGGTGCCTCATCCTCTCCTCCCACTGCCCTCAGGGGATGGGGGCTGTAAGGTGAGTGGGAGGAGAAAGTGAGAGTCCATTCTTTGCTAAAGGTTAAAAGGAAAGAACCAAGCGCCAAGCATTGCTAACATCAGGATGGCTGTCCTGAACAAACTCAGTTCTGCAAATTTTTTGATGGGCTCGGGCTGCTTCAGGTGGCTATCCAGGCATGACAGTGATTTTGGCTGACTATTAAACCTTCTGAGTCACTGCTATAGTCTGTCAAATCATGTGCCCCATGCCACAGAGACCCCAGCATCCTATACATGGTACCCTTAACATTTTCTCTTGATGAGGGAAAGTACAGAGATGTGGCATTAACTGGATCCTCCTTCAACTACCCAGCACAAGGGACGGTCAAATTTGCATGTCAGTACCAGCCATGCTGGCCTCATCCCCCAGACCATGTTCTCCTCCAGCTGCTTGTCCCCTGTCAACCTCTGGGAATACCATCTATGATGAATTAGTAATTCAGGTTGCCAGACTGACACATGGCTTACTCAACAGATGAAAACCATCGGGCCAAATGTGACCCATGACTCTGCAGAGAGAGAAAGTTTCATTTGGTAGGGAACTCTAACACTGGTCAAGCAGGGTAGTAGGGGACGACTATACTGCCCTCTGTACTGCTGAGAGAGAGAGAGAGAGAGAGAGAGAGAGAGAGAGAGAGAGAGAGAG
>NW_021620763.1:1373251-1403186 GCF_004785775.1 Grammomys surdaster
GAGAGAGAGAGAGAGAGAGAGAGAGAGAGAGAGAGAGAGAGAGAGAGAGAGCCCTGTCAGAAGTTCAAGACTCTGGAGAGGAGTTATCCATGGGACCTCCGTGGCTAGTTCTGAGCTTGCAAAGTTCAGCTGGCCATGCCTATGGGGAGAGTGGATTGGCTCCACCAGAGAGTACTCTGGGGGATGGAGGGCAATACATCAAGTGCCTTTTCTCCAGGGTTTCCACTGGCCTCCCGTGATAGATGGGGCAGAGGCACCCGGGAGAGCAGTATTTTTGGTCTGCAGATGGGAACGTGCACTGAGTTTTCCTTAATACCCACAGCACCCAAAAGTCTTTGCAGTAATACACTTTAACGCACGAAACACCCATAAATTATCCTTCAAACTGCTACAATTTCCAGCCTGGAACAACTTGGAAAAACCAGCTTAACAAGCAGGCTCTTCTTGAATCTCTGAAGTAAACGTGATGAGAAAGGTCAAGCCAAAAACCACCTTCCTTATGAATCTCAGAAAGTTTTAGGAAAGCAAGAGCATTGTAATCAAACGGGGCTAACTAAGCCTTATGTTTACATTGGCTTCAAGTTGCAACACCCTGACCCCAAAGTCCTCTCTCCCTCCCCTGCAGCTTCTCTTCCTGAACCCAAGAGCGCCAGCTGCCCTTCCCAATCCTGGGTGCCAGCCTCTGCCACATCTGGCAGCAGACAGCTGAATGTACTGGGTGACCCAAGAAGTAAGGCTATGCCTTGGGATGCCCAGCAGGCCCCACCGAGGGACCCGGTGCTCCGCACTTGGAACCCAAGCTTCCAGAATCAACCCTTGGCACCCACAATCTTAGACTCTGAGTCCTGCTACAAACACCGAGTCTAGAGCACCCTGAGCGACAGTCCTCTTACCTAGGGACAGCGTGGCACTCTTGGGACTGTGAGCACTCCCCAGCCGGCGTGCTGTGCACTCGCCCTCCACCGCGCGGGCTACTGCTCCGCCACCCCAGCGCGCTCGCAGCGCGCGCATCCCTCACTCCAGGCTCTCTTGAGTGCTGTCCCCTTCTAGCCGGAGAGCTCAGGCTGGGCAGTGCAGCTTCTGCAGGCGCCAGTGTTGACTTTGGGACTTCTGGTCATTCTGGAACAGGGAATTTCACGACCAGAGAGACCCTCACTCCCTTCGCTTCCCTTGCGTGCCCACGATCTCGTGTTCCTACATCTACTCGGGACACTTCTTTCAAGGGTACGTTTCAACCCACAAAGATCTAGCCAGACAGAGATCCAAGCACACCGTCCCAGGGAGCCCAGCAACCCCGGTCCGCCGCACTGTGCAGCACCCTTATCGGGGCTCGGCTCAGAGCAGCCTGACTCACCGATGCGCTCCCCTCCGGCTCCAGGCGCTCTCTGCCGTGCTGGAGCACAGAGCTTCTGTAACAGGCTTCCTGAATGTATTTTAGCCCCTCCTCCAAGGCTCGAGTCACACCCTCTCCAAATCCTGCCACCCACCCACCCGACCCCTCCCTCTCTGGCCAACCCCAATCCCAGCCCCGCACCTGCTGTGACTAGACACAGGGGTCCGGGTTATAGGGGTCCTGGGGACAAGGGATGGATAGCTCCGGGAGAGCTGGTGGGACCTAGCCAGGAAAAGCCAGTCAAGGAAGGATTTTCAAATCCTAGGTTTAGATGAAAATGCATGGGGTGGGGGTGGGAGGTCACAAATGCAAAGAGAGATTTTCTAGGGCACCAGGCAAGGTAGCTGGCTCCAAATATCAATGGGCAGACAGGCTGAGCAGGGCCAAGTTGATTGGCTGAGTTGGAGTCCTTGCCCTGGCTCACTGCCTTGCTAGCCTCCTGGGGTGACTTAGTCTCCTTTGGTGGCCAGGACATCAGGTGTTACTATCCCTGCAAATCTGATAGCTAAAGGAGCACCCATGAAGCTCCTGGATTGACCAGGGGGTTGCTCTAAAACCAGGCAGAAGCAAAATTAACTTGAATGTCCAGACAGCATTTTATCTGCCCCGGGGTCTAAGGAAGAGGGCCTTTGGTGTCCAGATTATCCCAACTCTCACTCCCACAGCCAGCCTTAGGGCTGGGATTGCAGGAGTCTCCCAGGAGATCTGGTCACTTGGATACTGTAGATAGAACTGTGTCTGTATGTGCTTCCTTCATGTTTCTAGATCAGGGGTTCTGGGGCTTCCGTCAGTTTTTAAGTCAGTGAGCACACACCCAGTAGAAGGCCGAGCCTTCTGCACCACCACAGGGCCCACCTCAATTCCCTTTCACCCCTTTTGTCTACTTTTGAGGGTCCTCAGCTGGTCCTCCGGAATTTCTTGGATCTGATAGATTCAGGGGCTGATGGGGCTTCACCTGTTTGACCTCCCCTTCCCTTGCGGTGTTTCCACTCAGCCTCAAGGCAGAGCTATACCTTAAGTCAGATTTTTCACCAAATGCACAGGAACAATTGTAATCAAGTTCTATGGACTTTGGAAATTAACACACGCACACACGCACACACACACACACACTCATGCACACACTCCTGTGTGAAATGACTTTCTTCCTTTGGAAAGCCGTGTTCTATGCCTCACTCTCACCCTCATGAATGCCTCAGGAAGGAATGGATGCAGGAGAGTGAGTGACAGAGGGAGGGTGAGGTACTGAGTCTCCCTACTGCTGGTGACACCTTAGTCCAGGCAAGAATCATGTTCTATGATGTTGGAATGGACTGAGGCCCAGGTGGTCCCTTCTCCCCATTGAAGGTCACTTGGGGAAGGAGAGGATCTAGGGATGGATTTCCAGCCCTCTGGATTTTAACTTCTCTGACTTTGACTTTGTCCCCCCACCTACCATCATTCCATTCCAGGTACTCAGGGGAGGACGAAGGAAGATGAGACTGAGTTTTTGTGCCTTGCTACTTGCTCCGTGAGGTCCAGACCCGGGCTGGTGGATGAACACATTTTAGGAGTAAAGGTGAGAGGCCAGGGGACACCAGAAATAATAGCAGAAAGCAGAGTTGACATCACGGTGATCTATTAGAAAACTTATCATTGTTAATTAAACAGCTAACAATTTCTAGACAATATAGTACATTTCCCCATTAACCATTTCACATATAACGTTGTATTTTTTTAAGCACACGCCCAAATAATAACTACCTATGTATTTGGGGGTGGAATTACAAGTTACAGAAGCTGAACTTTTGTATGTGTCCTTGTGTTATCACCTTGAAGGACAGAGGATTTCAGTTACTTGTTCTTTGCAAAAGAAGAAATTTTAAAAAGCAAAGTGAGTAAAATCTAAGCCCAGCTGTCCTACCCCCAAATTGTTGATCATAGATTCACATGGCTCAATAAGAGTTCTTTGCTCGCTCTAACTAGATCTGTTTCTGTCCTTGAATTTGAAGGATCTTGAGCAAGCAAGAATATGCAAACAACAATCATTGTTTACTGTGCTGTGTACTGGCTGATGGCTGCCACCTGCTGCCACAGTTGTTTCCATGATGGCTTGATTATTAGGTCCCACCACACTATTAGTCTCCTCAGGACCTGGCACAGGGATATGATATGGTGATAGCCACTTGTGGGTGTCAAATAACGCATCCATCCTGAGTTGGTTTCTGTAACAGGTCATCCTGGCTTCCAATGACCATAATCAGGTACCTATTCTTTCTTTTTTTCCCCCCCTTCCAAGGACTCCAACAGAAGCGTCCTCCTGGGCCACTGAGCAAAGGACCTTAAGGCCTGGCTCAGATACATTTATAGAAATGACAACCAGCTGAGAGGGCAGTGGCCAGAAGGCATGGTGCTGACAAGCGGAGAATAAGAATGTTTTGATGTACTAGATTTTCTCGAAAGAGCTTTTTATCCAGGGCATCAAAATAACCAGCAGCTGATGCACGTGCTGACTTGGAGGACAGCAGGACAGCTTGTGTACGGTAATTGTTGTTATTTCTGAGGAGGCAGAAGTCTGCAGCCATGAGAGCCTCATCAACAGCAACACAGCATGGCGCCGACCTCCTGGCCTGCCTCTGCCTCACCTCCATGCTCCTTCCTCCAGGTGTTCTGGCCTAGTTTCTAGATACCAGTCATATCTTCATCCCTGACCGCTCAGACGTACTTCTCGGTCACCAGCATCTATTATATGCACAATGTTTGCTAGTTTCTTGTCTTAGTCACTTGCATGGACACCAGCAAACACTACTTCATCTCACCTCTGGCCCTCATCCCCTCCCCCATCCACAGTCCTTCTTGCTTTTTTCTTTCTTTTTTTCTTCTTCTTTTGTTTTAGTTTTTTTTTTAAAGGTCTGGTCTCATGTCACTCAGGCTGTGCCCCCCCCCCCATCTACTATATAGCTGAGGATGACTTTAAATTTCTGATCCTCCTGCCTCTCCCCCACCCACCCAGTGTGCTTACAGGCCTGTGCCACCACACCAACTTTATTCAATGCTGGATATAAAAATGCATGGAAGGCCTCATGGCTATTTGACAAGCACTCTACATACCTAGTCCTTCATTTCCTGCACTGTCTCATGGGACACTTCTGAGTTGGAAACATAGCAGTTCTACTCTTGTCCTGTGGGGGCACTGTGGCTCAGAAAAGCAATCACCTTGAGTACAGGCAAGCTTTAGCCCATTGATGTGACTTTGGGAGAAAGATCTAACCTGTTAGGGCCTTGATAGTTATAATCACTATAAAACTATAATTATACTGATTAAATCTACTAAATAAATAATGTTGAGCACCTGTTCACCCCATTGTAGGCACTGAGGATTCGGCCAGAAATAAAGCTGCCTTTAAACACATGGAATTTAAGTTCTAAAAATCTCCATCGCCGATTTAATGTTTGATAAATGTAAGCTATTGAATGTACATTATAAGTTGGGAGAACACAAGGTCTATGGTGTTAGAGGTAATACTACTTAGCCACAAGGAGAGTCAAGTATGTCCCTGGGGATCAAATCCTGTCCCTGACCTCTGTGAAGTTCCACATTCTCAGTCTTGCCCGACTCTGACCCCTCAAAGATCCCCAGTACTCTCAGCTACCATGTGGACCACCTAGATCAGGTGCCAATGCTCCTGGTACTGTCTTCAGAGGTATCACCTTTGTAGCAGCTCCCTGGAGTCTCTTATGAGCCTGTGGTTCAAACAAGTATGCCTCCATCCAGGTCCTGAGTGGAGAAATTCCTGTGGGGCCACCACAGAGGTGGATCTAGGACAGAACCTAATGCTACCACCTTAGAAATCCAGCTCAATATGTTTCATAAAATTCTGTTCTAGGACAGGAGCTGTATAAAAGGAAACAGAGATCAAGAAGGAATGTTCTTACCATGTAAACACCCACTACCCAGTGCAAAAAATAGACCTGCAAATGAATGGGAAACCTGTAGGGAAAGGTGTGACTATTCAAAGGATATAGAGTCTGGTCCACTTTTAGTTTCAAGGAGCCTCCATTATTGCCCTAGCTGTCCATAGTCTAAATTCCACATTCTTTAAGGAGACTGTGTGTCACCTGTCCCTTCATTCTCATTTCTACTTCTTTTGCTTTGGTCTGGCTCTGGCCTTGGGGTTTTTCTTTGACAGTTCATTTCGTAAGTAATGGCAATAATTCTGGACTCTAAATATGTTTACGAGGCCTCAAAGGCCATTGCTCTGACCCCTTCCTCTTGCCCATCTCTGCTCTTCTGAGATATATCTCTTAGGCTCTTCAGCCACACTTCTGATTGGGAGACTTCTCCAAACCCCCAAGTCAAGCCTGAAACCATTTCTAGATGCTTCTATGAACAATCTACATGCCTTAGAGCACACATCTAATATACTTTCATGAGTGAGATACTGTCTGTGCCTCGATGCATGAGTAAGAACTACAAGAAGACTGCTGGGAAGGGCATCGTCTGAGACAGAAAGAATGGCTTGGAACAAGAATGGGTCAGAACCAGTCTGGAACTGGTCGGGCTTGAGGTGGCCATGGGTGAAGTGTGAGGTTCAGAGGGGTTGGATATGATGAGTAAGAACAAATATGGGCAAACTACCTGGGTCTTGTTGTGCCAGTTTAGATCAACAGTGATGACTCCCTGAGCCAAGCACTGAGACATGACCATGCAGTGAGTCATTCAGAATAAATGTAGTGTGTAAATTGATTTAAGCAATAGGAAATGGCAGGGTAAGGGGCAGTGAGGGAGAGGAATAGGGTTCATAGATGCCCCTGTATTCCTAGTTTGTCTGACCAGGTAGATGAGAGTACCAGCGATGGAGAGGACTATCAATAGGAACTCATGTGGTGGCCATCTCGGGGGGGGGGAAGGTCTTTAGTTTAGGGTTTTGTAGGGGCATGTGTGACATTAAAGTATGTGTACAATAGAGAAATGAAAGATTTATGAGCAGTGGTCAAAGGCTAGCAGTCCTGGCACAGTGCACATAGGCTGAAGTAAACAGCCTCAACATTGTCTCCAAATCTATGCTGAAGGCTCACCTCTCCAACAAACTGCATCATCCTCTGTTAATGCCAAGCCAACTGTGGGACATCTCGCAGAGGTCAGAGGTCAGAGGTCAGAAAAAACAGATCACTTACTGGAGTGTTCTCTACTTCTCTCCTACCTGTTTATTCCTATAATGCTCAGACTCCATGAAGGGTGCATGCCAAAGACAGGGAAAACGAGGACTCTGGAAGGTGAGCACCTGACCCGTCCATTCTTTCCATCCTGGTCTCCTCTTCTGCAGTCCACAGAAAGTTCTTTCTCCTGTTCTTTGCCACAGAACCTCTTAAGTTATATTGTGAGCTCTTTCTACCCCAGTTTACAGTAAGACTCTGGTCAAATCCTCTAAGCTTTGCTCTTCATACATTATGGGAGCTAAAGGAATTCAGAAAACTTGTTTTTCTTTCGTTACTTGTGAATGCTTGGCTTTCAAAAGCATTGTCTTGCTGTGCGCTCAGAAATTCTCTTCTTGATGTGGAAAGATGAATGTTGGCTCTTTCTCTCTGTGTTCCAACTACAACAAGCCTAGAAGTAGCCTGTGAAAATCATGTGCTTCTGGAAGGATGCTGGCAGATCACACACTGGGAAAAGTAAGAGAAAACGTACATACATCTGATAATATCCACATAGTAGACAACAGGTTGACTCTCTCTCTGTGTCTCTCTGTATGTGTGTGTCTCCTTTCCTCTGTTCCTCTTGTCCTTCTCCTCCCTCCCCATCTCCCTTTTCCCTCTCTTTTTCTTTTTAAATCACGTGCTCACAGTATAACTCAGGGTGGCTTTGAACTCACATCAGTCCTGTTTCCTAAGCCTCCCAAATGCTGAGATCACAAGAGCAGCCACATACTCAGCAGCAGAGTACTTTCCCCACTAAACTCTAAAACCCCTAAGAACATTAAACTAGAGGTATCCATCATAACACCTGCTAGTAACAAGAGGCCTGTTTCAAATAGAATTTCACCTTCTGCTAGATTCTAAGTCTGGAAGAAGCTCCCTTGAGGTAGAACACTTCAGCATGCTGCATCACCGAATCTCATTTAGTTTGACTCTCAGAAAACAGTCTTGGTGTCTCAGGGCAATCACGTTTCAAGAGACAGGTGACAGCTGACTAAGAAAGGTGTGAGAACTAACATGTAAGTCGAATGGCACTATTTGGGCATCACAGGGTTAAGGATTAGAACACTACATCTGTAGAAGTTTGAAAATTGCTCACAGAGGAAAGCTGCATTGAGTAATTCTCCCCCTCCCTCCTGTGCCTCAATACGTGTCCTCCCCCTCCTTCTTGGACACTCTTTGCTGGGTGTTCTTCAGTCCTGCCTCACCCTTAGGCAGGCACCACCTTTAGAGACAGCCCAACTGCCTTGGTCTAAGTTAGAGGTCCTCTTCCTCTGTAGGCCGATGTTCTTTAGATAGACTTCCACAGTGTTCCAGCCATGTGCTATTCTCTGTTCCTTCTTTCCTCCTAAACCTCTGCATGCTCTCCTGTGCAGTGGCAGGGACCATGCTATCCACAGTGTTCAGCACCATGCCTACACAGGGGAGCACACAGTAGGTATGTGGCTGCACACAGTAGGTGCTCCACTCTTAGCTGCTGCAGAACTATCTGCTGACATGCATACTCTTTGGTCATATCTTGAATTTTTAGTGGCTGTATGAAAAAATTCACAGCCAGACTTTTCTGTGTGGCATATAACTTTCTCTGAGAGAGGCAGGTGCATACCCTCTCCTATTGAACTCTCAGGCATACATGGTCCCTGATTGCACTGTCCCTCCCATATACTCGTAGGCTGGGTACAGTGGGATATGGCAGGACTTGGGCAGATGGATATGGACTTGAGGGAGCTTCCCAAGTTAGACCAAATGTGCCTGAGGTGCTTAGAGAGCAGTCATGGATTCCAGCTGGAGCTCCTTTCCCCAGCTCCCAGCTCCTGGGCGTTGATGTCCTCGGGTTTCTTTTTGCCCTCATTCTGCAAGCCTGAAAGAGGCAGGGGGGTATTTTTTGGTTCAGGATGGAGATTTATCTTCATTCTAATTTTAAAAGTTCCCCATGTGCAGAGATGACTCCGGTCTTCATCAGGAGTTTATTTCTCCCTGTTAGCACCCTATTATACAGTCCCTGACAGATTAATCACAGCTATTGTTGTGATGTTTATTCGACACACTGTATAATTTTACTTTCAAAATGTTATTTTAATTAAGAAGGAAGTGCATGGGGGAAGGCATTTTCCTGACAGACAGGCTTCTCTGGGTCTACCAAGCAGGTGTATGCTTGCTGCTTGCAGTAGCATCATCTCCAGCAAGGAGTTTGAGCCCCCGGCACCAGGGAGGAAGTGAGTCCTGGTGTTCTATGAGACAGCCTTCTGAATGTGAATAACTATGAATAACTCATTGCAGTTGACTTGTGTGCTTTCCCAACAATGTTTCTTCATTATCTTTAAAACAAATAGCATGTTTTTGTGGTTTAAAACATATGGCTGGTGTTTTGTGGGAATTTATAGGGGACACAGGTTGACCCATGATCTTCTGCTTTACCTGAGTCCTGCATTCACCCAGTCCTAGCCACTTGCTCACTTTGTGGCTTTAGACAAACTGTTGAACATCTTTGAGCTTCGCCTTCTCAGAGACAGAAGATGTCCATGATGAGTACACATAGAATATTGAAAGGTTTAAACAAGACCATGTGCATAAGTGACTTAGGAATGGTTCTTGACACATAGTGAGAGTTCAGTAGAGGAGTCTTTATCCAGTTCCCACTTGATGCTTTGCCTTCTGCTCAGACAAGCCAGAGGTGCTGAGAGAGCAGCCCCACGACAGGTATAGGCCCAACTGAGGCACATTTTTCAGAGGGCGCACCTTGGTTTGGAAAGAGTAACCACTTTGAAACCACAGAGTCCAGAAACACATTGCAACGTCACCATTTACCCTCAAGCTCTGGACCCAGAGCCAGATACCAAGTGGTTGGAGCAACAAGTTCATTTTTTAAAAAGAAAAAAATGTTGTGGTGAGGGAAACTATGCTTGCACAAGAGGCCCAAAGAAGGACAGCTCCCACGTGCAGTGTACTTTCACTGGACAGAGATGAAGTAGTTATTTTGTGACCCAAATGAGGCAGAGACCTGGATTAAAAATCTGCTGGTCGAGTATACCTCGGTACAGATCAATCCTGGTTCATTTGCATGAACTCAGTGCCAGTGTCATATGATGAGACTTGCCTGGCAGCTTGGAGTGACAAAAAACTTCTTCTGCTCTTAAAACTTAGCCTATAGCAATACAGAAGAGTGTCTGGAAGTAAGGGACTTCTATCCTACTGCTAGAACTTAGGAGCCATCGGCCCTGACAAGGAACTGCAAAAATAAAAGAAGAGAATAAAAATGTTCTAAAATTCCTACAGTAAAACCACCATTCCCACTGGCCACCCTACATTAGGTCCCATCTGAACAAAGTTCAAGGGATAACCACAGTTCTTTGTTGTGTTGGAATTTTGTCATTTCAAATACCAAGCCCTCTGAGATTGAGGACTCGGCTCTTTTCATGTCTGCATCAGCAGAACCAAATACAGGAGTTGGAAGAATTGTCTTCAAAAATAGTCATTAAACTTGAACTGAGGAAAATTATTCGAAGAAAAGGGCCATTGTTTAGATCATTCATTGTAGTGAAGTCTTTGTTGTAATGGGGGGCTTAAACTGTGTTCTTTAATAACAGCTGGGATCAATTAGGCTAGAATAAAGGTATAAATGGGGGGTGAAAATCTGAAGACGGCACATATGGCTTTGCCATTAATGGAGTTTAGCATGCAGTTAATATATGAAACAGGCTGTGTGTCCAGCCCATTGTCGCGTGGTTCCAAGCACGGCTTTAGTGATCTTTCCACACCCCTTGCACATGTGCAAGGAAAGACAAAATTGGTTTGCATTGGAAGAAAGGGAGGTTTACCCAGCACATCAAGTTCAGTATTTGCAGAGGAATGGAGCACGGAGCATGCCTTTTTATGGGGACATCTCTTTTCCAATGAAAGCGAATTCACTGGAAACACCTTGCCATAGTTAACATTTTTATAGACTTCTATGCACTTTCGGTACTTTTATGTAATGCAGATATTTGCTTAAACTTCAGAAGGGAAAGTTAACACACTTTTAGTTTATCCTACACTTTTTTTTTCAAACACTGAGGCCCAGTGTAGTTTTCAAGCTGTCCCGCCAGCTGCTGAAGGCTCTGATGGCGGCTACTTGGCCTCCAGGACTGTGAATCTCTGCAGCAATGTTTTTCTCTTCAAGTGGCTTCTTTTGCTGGCATCTCAGAAGAGGAGATTTTGATCTGAGCCTCCTGTTTACCACTCTGCCACCCTGGGACATTGCCAATCTACCTAAAATGGTAGTTTGGCTCGCCAGGACTCCAGACCAGGTCTATGACAAACAAAAGTCACTGAACACGGACATTGGCCAAGGTTTGTAAAACATCAGAGAAGGCTTCCAATGTAATGATTTCAAATTGATGTTTTAAAAGGTACAGTGAATAATAAAAATCCAATAAAAATCACAGTTGGGGATGTTTCAGGTTTGAAGTATGACACAGGGATGCATAATCCAAACGATTCTAGTCAGCGTGCTAGGAGACAGTATGCTAGGAGACAGAGAGGCGGGCTGCTGCTGTCTGTTTTTAGCTGTGCCGAACCCATGGGGAACAGTGTAAAGAATGCTTTACAAGAAGAATAGCACAAAGCTGGCAGGCAGAAAAGCACCACCCAGAACAGAATGAAGAAGGGACTTGAACGTGTCCCATGCCTTCTGATGTCAGAAACACCCAAAAGGCAGGGTTTTTCCCCCAGTTCCTTTTATAGTAATTTTTCTTCCCTAGTTTGGTCATTGGATCAGAACCTGTGACATCAAAGGTCGGGTGAATGAAGGTGCTCTCTAAGTTCTGCTTGAGACTGATCTACATGGAGTAAAGGCAGCCTCCCCTGCATTCCTAGGACGGCCCAAACCCAGCCCAGAGCATCTTCATCCAGGCTGGGCATGGTATAAGAGGAAAGTGTTGCCTCCTTTCTGGATCTCAGCTTGCAATGTCTCTACCTTGACCTTGTACAGGATCACTGGCTTCTCTGGACCTTACCTTGGCTTCTCCAAAGTAAACAAGATTCGGACAAGGGTTTCTTGGAGTTGCAAGTGGCTAATGTGAATTGGTTCTTATGATGGCTATTCCTCTAGCCTAGGTCTTTTCATTTGAAAAAATACAAAAAAACAAAAACAACAACAACAACAAAAAAAAAAAACCTCAGAAGGGCAATGCTGAGCCAAGAGGAATGGCTCTTTAGTGGTGAAATCTGGTTCATTTTGCCCACCGCATCAAAGGCTGTCTTTTTTTTTTTTTTAATGGAGGGCAGGCATGAAGGGGTATGGTTTGGAAAGTTGAGGGCTTTTCATCTTCAAGGAAAGCTCCCTTCTTCTCCATCCACTATATAAATTGTTGTCAAGCCCTTGTCATTCCATCTCACAAACAGAATGTGCTTGGTGCTAGTTGCCTCCATTGCGGCACAGACCTTCGCCTCTTACTAGATTATGGAGGTGCTAACAAGCTTGTCCAAGTTTGATCTTCTTGGCCAATTCTTATCACCAGCAGCTTCCAAGACAATGCTTCTAAAACATGCCATTTCCCCAACCTTTGCCTTTTCTTTGACTCCATGTCAGTCAGCTAGGGCCAGATTATGTCGAGGAAGTGAGCAACACCAGGCACAGCAGCTTAGCAGCTCAACAAAACCTACTTTTCAGTCGAACTGCATTGTCCAGTGGGGCTTTCTGAAGAGACGCTGTTCATGGTGGTCACTGGGGTGGGGAGGGTCTGGCCTGAGGGATAATCCCTCAGTCACCCAAGCAGGGATAAAGACAGGGCAACCCATGTACAATGGTTCTAAAACTCTAGCCCAAAAGATGATAGCTACCCTTGCTTCTGTTCTATTGAGAGAACAAGTCACATGTCTTTCAATGGGGGCCAAGAAAGACAATCCAGTGACATGGGGATTGGAAATACCTCACAAAAGCATGAGGTTAAGCTACAGCTTTGTGTCTCTCTTAGAAGATACTCCATGTGCCGAGGATGCTCTGGGATCCTGTGCAATAAGGCCTTTCAGCCCCAGTACCTCTCAGAACTCACTGCACCCTACTGTCTCCTAAACACTCCTCAGGACATTTGCTCTTGCTTTCCAGCCATGGGGATGCTCTTCCTCTAAATGTCCGCATAGCTCCGTCCTTTTGTACTGGAGCCCTTGCTCAGTGTCCCTTATCGAGGATGTTCCTTACCACCAGAATTAGAATGGAAGCTACCCTCTCCCTACACATCAAAACTACACATCGAGCCCTGCCTCCTACTTCTCTTTGTTTTCCACCGGACCTCTAACATCTGGGGTCACATCATCTCTGTTGCCATCCTTTGACATAACTGAATAGAGTAATTCGGAAGCCTAGGCTTTGCCCTGCTTAGGTTCAAATCTACAACTCTGCTTTCTAGCCAGCAACCTTGGGGAGGCCACTGGCTTTCTCTATACCTCAGCTTTCTTGTCTATAAGGTGGGATTAATAATGGTGCCCACCTTCCAGCATGGTGGGAAATGTGAAGTATGTAAAGTCTCTAGAACAGAAAGCTCCTCATGACAAGAATGTTTGCTATTTTGCTTTGTCATCTGAGTCACTGCATTGGGATATGAGTTCCACAGGGCAACGAATTGTAAACTTTTCAATACTAATCCTCAGATCAGTGTCTTGTGTACAACAGACTGCAGAAGTCCTTATTTTATGATTTAGTGAGTGACTGATTGAGTGACAGGCATGCTGGACAAAGTGGCCAGTACTTACTCTCCTCTGGCTCTTTCTGTCACTGAGGTCTCCAGGCATTAGCATGGTGAGGACTACAAAGTAGCCAGCTCTCCCATCAGGCCAGACTGTACAGAGTCCCTGAAACATCTGTTAGGGGATGTCCCATGATTTAATAGGGTGGCACAGCTTTATCTTATCAGGAAGCATCCTGCTGCACTTTGAATCTGAGCATACAATAGAATCCAGAGGGCAGAGGAGATCAGAGTGCTCTGGTGTGACCAGTGCCTCATTGGCTGGTCAGCCTCCATTTCAGCCTCAGACCTGTGATCTGCTCCTATGGTATAAGATATGTCTGTTCCCACTGCAAATTGGAACACTTACTGATGTTGGGATTTGTCTGGGATCTGTCTCCTGTGGGGAGCAGGAGAGCCCAGCAGCCTTCCCTGGGTCAGGCACATAGCAGTTTTTGTCAAGTGCCTGAACTGATGGGTTTTAGAAGCCCATCAAATAGAAGTCAAATAGCACAGCTTCTCTTTAGTATGTTGAAAAGAATCTTGATCTCCTGCAGCGTGGGAAACTGCAAAGAGAGCTACCAGAGACCATTTCCCTCCCCCCTTGCAGATGGACAAATTCATTTAATAGCACAGACATGGAATGTGTTCATAAGAGTCATCTGCAATCCTGGGGCCTCGTGCTGCTCCGCAGTGGATGAGACCTTAACAGGTAAGTCAGATGCCAGAGGGACCTCAATGACTTCAGCAACTTCCTGATTGGCCTCATCTAAGCTGACTGGAGCTTCCAATGGTGGAACCGGCTTAAGATTACAAAGCAAAGCACAGATATTACAGGAAATTCCTGGCTGTGTGGTGTCTCACGTTCTTAAATGTATTGCATACAGCAATCCCTCAGGTGAGCAGTAGGGAGAGGAGAGCCAGTGAGAGTATTGAGTACCAGAACTATCAGATCTGGATTTGATTTTGTTTGCTATTGCTAGGTTCTGTGCAAGGCCCACAGAGCTATCACTTTCCTGTCTGTGCTACTCAGCCTTCAAGGCTTTGGTGTAAAAGCTCTCTAGGATGTGCCCAAAGCCATGAGTGACAGGAGGTAAGAAGGGAGGATCCTATGGCTGCTTCCTTTTTCTCCTTGGAACCTGGCGTGGGAAAATGCTCCTTGTCCTGCTTACTCACATGAGTGCAGAGCTGGTAGCTCACTAGTTGAGAACCCTAAACCCCACCCGACCCGTGGCCAATCTGGGCCCCCCTTTCTCCTTAAAATATTCACACAGAGATAGTTATGTTTGCAACTTGTTCAGGAGCTTAGCCCTCAGAACAATTGTGAAGTAGGCAAGGCCTACCTTGTCACATGCTTTTCTGTCCCCTTCTCAACCTCAGCATGGTCTAACGCATTCAACCCAGGGAGTGTCTGTGTGCTGGTTTCCTCATCTTTAAAGTACTACATGTATGTAAAACTCAAAGTTTAAAAAGAAACTAGAGGAAGACAGGAGGAAGTTTCTTTGAGAGATTACTATGAGCAATGACTCTGTGGACACAATGCCAAATGCATAAGAAAGCCAAACTTGAAAAACAGGATTACAGCAAACATCTCCTACGGCATAGGAGCCAGTCAACAGAGTGAAGACACAGCCCCAAAATGAAAGCAAAGCTTTGCCAGCTATTCACTGGACAGAGGATTACTATCTAGAATATATAAAGAGCTCAAAGAGCTTAATAAAAATGGACGATCCAACTAAAAATGGGCAAATAATCCAGATAGCCCTTTCTCCAAATGAGAAATACAAGAGCCAATAGTTGTATGAAAAGCTACTTGGTAGCGTCAGCAGATCAGGAAAATGCAAATCTAGATTGCAATGAGATAGCATCTCACTTCAATTACAATGGTCATAATTAATGAAATGAAACAAAACAAGAAATCAATTGCTTGTTTAAAAATATGTATGGAGGAAGAGGAACTAGAGCGCACTCTTGGTGGGAATAGGAATGAGTCCAGACTCTGAAAATAGTTTCCGCAACGTAACAGAGGGTCAGATTGAAACCTCTCTTTCTGTGTGTAGTTTATTTTGCTTACAGTGTCTTCTAGTTCTTTTCATCTTGCTACAAATGGAAGGATTTCACATTTCCCTATGTCTGCATATATGTCATATCTTCTACATCCATTCACCTGCTGGATGTGGAAACAGAGGGATGGAGAGGTAGCCTGAGAAGAGCAGTGGTTGCTAGGCACTAGAACAGGTACAGGTACATAGCTCGTTAGTATGTGTACTGAGTATGTGCTAACAACATGGACTTCAAAATAGCATTTATTTCCACGAAACTATTGGACCATGAGATGAGAGAGCTCCATATGAGTGCCCAGTGCCCTAATACTGTCTTTTGGGAAAGTGTTTGGCATTCATGCTGACTCTTCTTATCGTCAGTGCCATGTGACTTCACGGGGAAAACTTTGGCATCTGGTAGACAGTTAGGGGCAATATATTGGAATTGAGACTTAAGTGCCCTTGAAATATATCGAGTGGTGTGTCCTGCTCCTTCCAGGATAGACCATCCATTCCATGAAGGAATGTCTGGGGAAGGGAAATAAAGATTGTCCTTTACAACATGCCTTCTCTCATTCCCACATAATTTGAAAATCTAATCTTATCCTACTTTGAGAAGTTTGTGTCAGGGTCACAGTCAGAACTCACAGGAGTTCAGTGGAAGAGGATTTTGTTCTTATGAGGTTGCTTACATCTACTTGGCTGACAGACACTCTGATCTCCCAGCCTCTTACTCTACTAATAAGCACAACTTCAGGTCTCCTGATTGAACTTCAGAATTTCAAAAGGGGATTCACTAGGCAGGCTTATAGGATGCAGTCCAGGTAGTTCAACAATGACTGCCTCAACTCTGGAGAGGCAAGGAATCCAGTAGGTGCTCAGTCCACAAGGCTATATGCCTCAGCAGTCTCACGGAGTCCACATTGGAACCCTGAAGAAGATAGTGATAATATTGATAAAGGAACACAGTAACGGGATACACAAACTTGCCAGCAAGAGTGAGGACAGACAAAAGGCAAGTTTCATTCTTCATGTCCTTTAAACTGGACTGCTGCCGCATTCAAGGTGGCTCTACCTGCTTCAAATAATCTGACCAAGAGTGCTCCCTTAGCTTACACTTCAGTTGATTCTAGACACCATCCAGGTGACAACCAAGACACTTCCCTTTGGATGTGTCCTACAGCTGCTATTTCCAAAGCAACACTTATGTGAACGGTGGTAGAGAAGAAGAGCAAGCAGTTCCACCTCCACCTGCACGCTGGGTTATGGCTTCTAGGTCATGAGGCAAAAGTAAGACAGCATGGTTCTTCTGTACACTCAGAAGACCCAGATATAACTAAACAAAGAAGAACAGATAGGAATATCAGCTCCAATCAACAGATTCAAAACCATTCCCAATCAACACTTCCAAACAGCCACAGGAAGTGATTCACTTGGTCAAAATACTTTAGCCTCCAAGCTGACATCTGCCTCACTTAGAGGACTTGCTGCCACTGTTATGGTCAGGAAGCCAAACGTTGATTTGATGAAAACAGACATTAGTGAGAAAGAATTCTGTTTGTTTTTTTAGGGACCGTTGGCTTCTGGCATCGTTCTGCTGTTGAGTTGCTGGAAGGGGCTGTGTGTTTACAGAATTTGTTGTCAGAAAGAACAGTTTGGGGAAATGAACTTAAAGAGGTTTACTCCCACGAGGGTGGACTCTGACGGGGTTGAGGGATCACTGAAGGAAAGTAGGTAAGTTCCTTTTCCTTCACAGATACGCTTATGCAGCTTGTGTGTTGCTTTGTTGTTAGTGGTGGTAGATTGTGTGTATGTGTGTGTGTGTATCCCAACAGATCCCACTTTAGAAAAATAAAAACAATAACAAAACTAAACTAAAACAATAGGCCATAACCCAAACTGAAGGAAAACAGAAGGCTTTTTTTTCATATCACACATGGATCTTAGAATGCCTTTCTGTGCTGCAAATTTGAAAAGCACAAAACAAAAACAAAACAAAAAACCTCCCAAATTCAGTTCTCACACAGTATTTCAGGATAGACCTCTGTGTAAAGAGGCCCACCTGTAAGATTTAATTAGGAAACAGGTCTATAGGAAAG
Organism: Grammomys surdaster; assembly: GCF_004785775.1. Lineage (NCBI taxonomy): Eukaryota > Metazoa > Chordata > Mammalia > Rodentia > Muridae > Grammomys > Grammomys surdaster. The sequence goes on from NW_021620763.1 coordinate 1,390,662, forward strand.
AGCAATCCTTTGCAGAACCCCAAGAACTGGATTTGGAACCAAGAAACATAAGGAAGTGATTTTCATCTTAAACTCTTCCTACTAACTTACGATTTAGTGTCAAATATTTGCAGCCTTGGTCACAAACCGGGTACCAGCTATTGAGACACATCAGCCTGCTACTTGCCAACATTCCTCTGTTTATCCCATATTACTCTTTTCTTAGCTCTGGGGACTATATTTGATATGTGGCCTGACCCTGGTTCAAACTGGTGATTTAATGTCCGTACTTCATCTACATGAAGTGAAGTCTGGGGTCTGGGCATAGGACAATTATCATATGTACAGTTAATTCATCACATCCCATGGTCACTGGTTAGTTTATAAATAAAAGTGACCCCACAAGACCAATCAAATGTCTCTAAGAATTCTGAGATAGCAGGAAACACATCTGCCTAGGCTGTTCTTCTAGCTTGAATTTGAGACAATCTGCCCCAGAGCTATTTGGTTTGATAGGGCACAATGGAGCCCTGGGAGAGTAAGATGAGCTTTGAACCAGTCGTGCCCAAAATAAAGTTTGATCTGCCTTGGTTTCTATAACAAATTATCACAGGAACTGGTATCTTCATCCACAGATATTTCTTTCTCATGATTCTGAAGTCTATGAAGTCTGAGATCACTGTGGTGGTTAGGATGGGTGCCAGTGAGGACCACCTTCTTGTGTGGTGGATAGCTGGCTTCTCACCACATCCTCAGATAAAAAGTGGCTAAAGGAAAAAAAAAGAAGACATAGAAGGGGCAGGAAATGGAGGTGGAGAGGAATCACTGGTTGCTTCCTATAAGGGTAAAGAACAGTAATGCCACCATGGGATGGACTCTCACCCCATGCCCTCCTTCTAGTATTTCCCCAGAGCCATCATCACATGGCTGGCGGTAGACTTTCAATGATACTTTGGAGAAGACACAAACATTCAAGTTATAACAACTTCTCTTCAGGCTTATGAGTTACAAGATCCACGAATTAATATTTTGCTTTAGAGTAATTTAGGCTGGGTCTTTGTTTGCTTGTAGGTGAGTCTTAACTAACAGAGATATCTATCTTGGAGACCAGCGTGTTTGAGCCCCACCCATGAAGAGTTTCCATTTGTTCCAGCATTAAAGCCATTTCTTTCTCTTCCACCCCCTGTTCATCCCTCTCTCCCAAGCACAGGTGTGCCCCACGTTGAAACATTCTGAATCAGAGTCTTAAGTTGCTTTGTATACTTGCTTCTTTGCTAGATGGTAACTCCACCAATTACTCTATGAGAAAGCTGAGAGAAGACTTAGACTCATAATCTGTTTTCATTTCCCAGATCTTCCTATAGTGCCTTTCATAGCAGATCTCCATATAATTCAAGTTTATTCTGGGTAATAAATGGGGTTTGTCTTGCTAAGGTTGCCATTAGTTGCTGGTCTTCAGACTGTCTAGAATTAGAAAGTAAAAAAGAAGGAAGGAAGGAAGGAAGGAGGGAAGGAGGGAAGGAAGGAAGGAAGGAAGAAGGAAAGGAAGAAAGAAAGGAAGGGAGAGAGAGAGGAGAGAGAGAGAGAGAGAGGGAGAGAGAGAGAGAGAGAGAGAGAGAGAGAGAGAGAGAGAGAGAGGAGAAAAAATTGGGCAACTTAAGAGCAGTTTGATGTCTAGAATGTGGTTCTGGGAAGCCATGCTTTTCATCCAGATAGTCCAACTTTGCAGGGTGGTTTGTGTGTATCAGTCAAGAGACCAAATTATGCCAATCACTTCAGTGCAGGACCAGATACTTTGGCAGGCACTGCCAGTCTTGTTTCCAGGGCAGATGGAGAACATGGGAGGCTTCTGACCTTGGATTTGATGTGAGCCAAATGATGACGTACCAGGTGGTGAAGTCAAACCTAAGTTCAGGTTCCAACTCACTTGAGAATGCTTAGGCAAGTGGCTTTGCTTCTCAGAGTTTTCTTTTCTGCTTCTGTCATGTGAGGGTAATGATACTTCTGTAGCAAATGCCCAGCGTTCATCCTTTCTAAGCAGTGTCCTACAGAAACACTTGAAACTACTTGGCTTTTTTCTTCTTCCATCACACATTAGGACAATCAATGGCCTAGAAATTGGCAGTGTCAATTTGAATTGTGGCTTTTTCCCTGACATCTATGATGTTGAACAAATCTGAGTTTTTGTTTGTTTGGTTGGTTTTTATCTAAAAGTCATTATCCTTGTTTTGTAAATGGCAAGAATAAGGTTCAAAAACTTGGACAAAAACCACTGATCAGTAGTAGAATTAGGAAATGTATCTGTTTTCTAAGGGATATATTTTCACTTATTCTATCTCTTAATTTCTTTCTGTGTATGTATGCATATGTGTTTATGTAGTGTATTCAATCTGTGTATGTGCATGTAGGAGTCAGAGGTAAACATTAGATATCCTTTTCTAACACTTTCTCCCTTTTTAGTTTATTTTATTCTTTTTTATTTTGTTTATTTTGAGATTATAATTTAATTACGAAGTTTCTCCCTTCCTTTTCCTCCCTCCAAACCCTCCCATGTATCCTCCCTAAACCTTCAAATTCATGACTATTTCATCATTCATTGTTATTGCATGTATGTATGTATGTATGTATGCTGTATATAAGTATACCCGTACATTTCTAAATATAGCTTGCTAAGTTCATACACTATTACTTGCATGTATGTGTGTTTTCAAGGCTAGTTGATTGGCACTGGACAACCAGTTGGTATGCACTTCCCTGAAAGGACTGCTTCTCCCACTCAGATTTACTTAGATGCCTGTGGGGTAGGGTTGAGGCCTCCTGGGAGGCCTCATCCAGTTTGGCATGTTTGTCAGTGTCATTGTTATTCAGCTTTCATTTGGGCAGTGATCCTGGTAAGGGTTTACAGGTGTAGCTTCTGATGTCTCAAGGAGACACAATCTCACAGAACCCTCTGACCCTTCTCTCTCTTGTTATTGAGACAAGGACTCTCTGTAAACCTGGAGTTAACAATTTTAACTAGCGGTTGCCATCATACATGTGTCCTTTCATGCTGCTGGTGTTAGAGAGACACTGCTGCATCCAGCTTTTTTCCAAGGATGCTTGGAACCCAAACTCAACTCTTCATGCTTCTCAACAGCTACTTTACCCATTGGGCTAGTTCCCCAGCCTTTGAATCCATTTTAAAACTTGGGGCAAATTTGAGTCGTCCATTGATTCACCCACCCACGAACCCATCTCTCCTCCCACTAACTTATTCATCCCTTTCTTCATCAGATATTTGCATAAGTATCTTGTCAGTGTGTGACAAGCTACTGCATACATTCCAGTGAATGATCCCCATCCTGAAGGAGCTTAATGACCTGTAAAATCCTATCATCTCCTTTCTCCCTCATAGATCAAACTGAAATTGAAATGAAGAAATGAGAATATGAAAGTGATTTGTTGAATATAAAACATAACAAATTATTATTCTCTGTTCAAACATACTGATGGATTTGCTCTCACAATGATTTGAAACTGAGCAAACGTCAAATAAGAGAATGTTGAAAGCATCAAATTTTAATCCTCAAGTTATAAAAGAAGTTACCAGATTCAGAACCCAAATGTGGCCACAGGCAAACTCTGAGTCTCTGGGCTGAGGTGACTGGCTTGTCTCACAATCTGTCTTGAACCTGGAAACAGCCTTGTTTTCCTGGGTCTTGTCTTCATGGGGTTGCTTTTTAAAGAATGTTTGCTATTCTGTGCTCTGACATTTTCCTGGGTCTTGTCTCTCAGGTCACTTCTGTTGTATTCCTAGCCCTGGCCCAAGAATCTAGTCCTGCTTTGGCGGTCTCTTTTGTCATCTGTGCCGATTTGAATGAGAATGGCCTCCATAGGTTCATAGATTTGAATGTTTAGTCATTAGGGAGTAGCACTACTTGAGAAGGATTAGGAGGTGTGGCCTTGTTAGAGTAGGTGTGGCCTTGTTGGAGGAAGTGTGTCACTGGAGATAGGCTTTGAGGTTTCAAAATCCCAAGCAAGACCCAGTGCCTCTCTCTTCCTGCTGCTTTTGGATCCAGATGTAGAACTCTCAACTACTTCTTCAACACTGCATCTACCTATGCTGCCACAATCCCTGCTAGGATGATAATGGATTAACCCTCTGTAACTGTAAGCCAGCCTCAATTAAATGCTTACTTTTATAAGAGTTGCCTTGACCATGGTGTCCCTTCACAGATATAGAACAATGACTAAGACGTCTTCCAAGGCTGTTCACACATTAGGAAAAAAACTCAATTGTCAAAGACTTATGAGAATTTGTTTCTTTTTTTTTTTTTTAAAAAAAAAACACTTTTCACATGACCACTCTTTAATTTACTGGCATCCAAAGACTAATCATTATGTTGTCTGCCAGAGGATGGTGTCTTGGACTTTAGGGCAGACACCTACCCTGTGTGATATCTAGCTTAGATGTGGTTTCCAATGAATAAGCATCAAGAAATGACAGAAATTCTGTGATAATCTTTTGAGTGTTAGTCCAAAAGGGTATGTGGCCTTTTTGTTAACATGCTCATATCTTGTAGAATCTGAGATGAGTCATGAACTTCCAGTTTTTCTAATGGGCAAATGCCTTCAAGGTTCCCTGTACTGCCATCCCAGATGACCCTGATCCCTTCACCTTTAAACTGACATTCTGGCAGTGGACAAGGAAGGCTGTACGTCTATCTTGAGTGAGTAGCTCTGTAATACATTCTTTTACCTGGAAAGTGCTGGCTGGGACATACCTTCTCTCCTTGCTGTTAAGCTTCCGGAATATGATGCCCAGGGGAGTGTGAGCAGGCCACTGTGCTGGTGGCAGGCCTGAATGAACCCTCACTGCAGAGCCAGCTACTGCTGTGCTCCCCTGCTGCCACACACGCCTGGGATGGCCTTCAGGCCAAGTTGGTTAAAATCACATCACCCCAGGCCGTTGTGTCTGTTGCAGCTCTTGCTGGTCCACAGAAGCCCTGGACTGGAACCTGCACGGGCCTTTTAATACACGGCTGGGAAAAAGAGAAATGAATGTTCCCAGTGCTTTTCCCATTCCCTCTCTTACCAAGAAGACCTTAGATGAAGGGGGTGGGGAGTTTCATACCAGAGGCAAGTCTGCAGTGAGAATCTCTGAGTCTATTTTCGGCTAGGACCATCTGGACACAAATCAAGAATCTAATTTCCCCCACTACTTTCTTTCCCCCTTGTACTTTAGCTGACTCTGAGAGCATGGAGCCTGAAACCAAGTCTGGACCACAGAATTCCATTAAAATATAAAGAATAAATAGAAATAAAATATCACCAAGTTCCATGGATTATTGCCCTCATCAAGTGGAGGCCAGTGCTATGGCAGCCAGGGTCCTGCAGCCCTCCTTCTAGAATCTTTTGGAACCTTCCAGGCAAAGTATAGAGAAAGGCAAGTTAAGACTCACAGCCATTTCTGGGGGTGTTTTGTCCTTCCACCAGTAGGTGGTATGTGGTGCTAGCTGCAGGACCAGGGAACTGAAGTAACAGCCATGCAATAGTCATTACACAACCCTATTGAGGGCCAAAAGTCCACCAAGAGAATACATTGCACCTGTCAGCCCTGGAAACTCCTTCAGTACAGCAGCATCACCCACGTGACAAAGACCCTTGAAGATGCCTGAAATCTTACCCAGTGGTGGCTTGAACCTCTTCCACATGGTCATCAGCCTGAACCACAAATACGGGGAGGGAGGTAAGAACAGGGTAAGGGATTCATTAAAGACATTGGTGGAGTTTCTTTTAAAGTTCGTAATGATAGAGTGCTTCAGCTTGACAGTGAAGTACAGGATGTTCTAGGCTAGATCTTCCCTGCAAAAAAAAAAAAAAATGTATTTACTCTGGAATCTGGACATCAGCAACGTAGATTTATGTTGTATCAGTTTAGCTAGCAGAACCAGACCAAGATGAAAGTGAAGTCTCTGGGGCTTGTGGTTGTAGGAGAATGTTGTTCTGAAGAACTAAGACTGGGGTAATCTGGTATCTCCAATCTTGTTCTCATTGTCAGATGCTTGGGGCTTCATTGAGCACCTGAAATATTGTAGATAGGCCTACTGTATGCCAACTTCCCTGTGGCTGTCTTGGGCACAATGCCTTCATCAGTCTGAATGAAGGGCTTTAGGGAGCTCTTTGTCTGACTGAGTCTCTTAGAAGGCAAGGAGCCAGCTGGAACCCTGATGGCCTCCAGCTGCCAGCAGGACAGATGTGTCAAGTCAGGTTTATGAGAGAAGTTTTCCCAGACTGTTATGTCCAAACTTCTGTCCATCCTGCTGTAACCTCTCCAGATAGATGGATGAAAACCAGATCAGTCCAGCCTTGAACCAGAGTTGCATAGATAAGAACTCGAAGAAGAAACAAATAGTTTATCATTAGATATTTTTCCACTCCAGCAGAATTATCAGGGGTTGAAGAATTATCAGAGGCTGAAGAAAGCTGGAAGAGTGTAGTCTCTTAAGGACAGTTGAGGTGATAACTAGCAAGTGAATACGGGGGCAATTGCTTGGGGAAGCTTTACCAGGATACTTCATGACTGACTGGACCTGGGACCTTCTCAATATAGAAATGACCATAAAAAGAAAGCAGATAGATTCCCAGGCAGAAAAGTGACCTCTCCTCTGAATTCCATGCTTGGAAAAATACTTATTTAAAGGAAAGGGGAAAGTCTACATAGCAAAATCTGGCTTTTTCAGAAGGACTTGGCCTATGAACATGACAGAAACAGAGCCCAAGAATATGTCTGTAGAGAAGCCTCTGCCAGGTGGAAGTCCATTGCCACTTCTGAGCTTCCTGGACCTGAGTTTGACATCTATACCATGTGTGTGAAGAAATCTATTTCATATGCATGATGTGAGAAGAATTATATCAACAAGATTTCAACCAATACTTTAAAGATATTTTGAGTCATGCCTGCTCATCCATCTAGGCTAGAAGATGGAATTGAGATGTGTCCACTGAGACTAGCTCTGTAGGCTACATGACAACTTGAGTTTCTTCTCATCCCTTCAAAAGAAAAAAGAAATCACACTTAAAATTTTGCTTTTGAGACCGGATCTTACTATGTAACCCAGACTTCAGCTTCAGATTCACTGTAGAGTCCAAGTTGGCCATGAAATCATGCTCCTCCTGTTTCAGCCTTTCCGTGGCTGGGATTGCAGATTCACCTCACCACACTCAGCTGGTTTCTCTCTGAAAGTCAGGCGAGGGCAGTAGATAGCTTGGTCACAGTTCAGTCAGGAGGATAGGGTGTTGCTGCAAAACCAAACCAACCAACTAAACAAAACACAAAACAAAAAACAACCAATCAACGCCCCCAACAAAGCAAAACACACGCACACGCACACGCACAAACACACACAAAATAAGCACCAGACCAGGAAATTTAGACAGTGGCCTAGAGGGGTTCCTGTAAAGTAGACAACTGGTGCTAAGTTTAAACTCAAGGGCTTGCCTTCTAGCTGTGTGGATGGTTGTGAACTTAAAGAAACAGAGAGACAACGATAGAAGGAAGTAAGGAATTGTGTGTGGCCTTTTTTTTTTATCTCTGCTTTAAATTTTGCTGGCTGATTTTGTACCTTTCTAGTTGAGGTTTAAAGGATATTTTTTAAAGTATTTAGCATAACCTTATTTAAAAAAATCTTTTTGGATATTTTTATTTTCAATTATTTTAAAGACAAAAGTTTTGAGAAATGGCATTTCAGAAACTGTATTGAGAGTCCTGTCTTTCCTTCTGCTTCTCCCCAGTGTGATGGCCAGGCATAACTATGTCAGCTCCTTTTCTCAGAGCCTGACAAAAAGTGGCTTCAGGGAGGAAGGGTTTATTTGGGCTCACAATTTAAAAATGCATCTAGTCCATCACATTAGGGAAGGAGTGGCAGAAATACTGTGAAGTAGATAGTCACATGGCAACCCTACTTAGAAAGCAGAGAGCAGACAGGAAGTGGAACTGGCCTATACAATCCAAGGCCCACACCCAGTGATTCACAACCTTCTAAAAGCACAACCACCAGCTGGGGACCAGGTGTTCACACACATGGGCCTTGAGGCACATTTCTACTCAAAACCACAGCAATAGCAATACATTTAATCAAAACCAAGAAATGAACATCAGTGCAATATTATGAAGCAAACTACAGACTCCATCCCATTAAGTCAAAGATCCCAAGTTACACTGAGTTATTACAGCACTCCAGTCTCTCTCAGTGCAGCATTATTCCTAATTGACTTTTACAACCTCGACATACATTTTTATTTTAGTGTATACATGTGGTATGCATGTGTTCATGTAGAATGCATGCATGCGTGTTGTGCAGTGGTTTCCCTTGAGATGAAAACATCTCATCTTGGAAGAGTTGTTCTTACAACAGATGTTTACAGGGAGGTAAAACAACAAAATGCTCTGTTGGGGAAAGGGAGTAAAGTATTACAGGGAAGCTCATTAAAACAGAAAACAAACAATTCAAAATAGCTTCAGGAAGTCCCTGAAACTGATCAGATTCATTAAGTCCTTCTTTCCCAAAAATATATAAACAGGAAGGCCTGTTGAGAAAAGACTCTCAGACAAGCCCAGTCATCTAGAAGAAGAAAAGATCAGCTGTGCTACCTGAAAGAAGCTCAGAACAACTGAGTCACACATCTGAAAAGGACCCTATCCAACCTGTTGAGCTGCCTGCAGGCTGTGTAGTGTGTTCCAGATTCGCAGCTTTGTGAGCTGTCACCCATGCTTTGGTGAGATTTGCTGATGCAGTTGTTTTGAGCCATTTCCACTCCTTCAAGTAACCCCCTCCCCAGCCATATTTCAATAAATAACCCCAATAAAACTCTGGTTCATCAAATTAGACTTTGGTGATGTCTGTTCTTGCTCTGTCCTCAGTTCCCTGTCAGGAGTGAGCAGACATTTGTTCAAGTCTTCCTAGAAATAACGTCACATAGCATGTATACATGCACATAAAGGGTGCATGTTGATATCAATTTGTCTTCCTTAGTAGTTGTCCATGCGGTTCGTTCATTCATTTGTTTATTTGCTTGTTTGTTTGTTTATTTATAGACAGAATCTCTAACTAAACCTGGCTCTTAACAGTTGACTAAGCACGTTGGCGAGTGAACTCTAAGAATCTTCTTGTCTTTGCTCCCCAGTCCTGGGTTATAGATGTGTGTTGTTGAGCTAGGCTTTTTGCAGTGGTACTAGAGCTCTGAGCTCAGGTGGGTCCTCATGCACATATCACAGGTACTTTATCAACTGAGCCATCTCCTCAGCCCCCTGTTTAGAGTTTTAAAACTTTGTACTTTGAGATAACTATAGGTTTACAGGTTGTTGTAAGAAGTAATACAGAAAGATCCCATACACTTCTAATCGCACCTAGTGATAGCATCATCCAAAACTACAGCATGCCATAACCAAAAAATTGGTGACACAGCAACACAAGGACCTTGCTCAGATTTTTCCAGTTCCCATGGGCCCCTGAGTATCTGTGTGTGTTGTAGGCATGCCCAGAGGCTGAATCCCTCACAGATGTACCTTGAGGTACATTCTTGTCTCCCAGATGCTTTCAGATCCTGTCTGGTTGACAGTCAACACTAGCCATCAGAGTTGGTGTTTGCTAGGGCTTTTTTTCCTCTCTGTTATAGAGATATTACTTCCCGATTTGTAACAAACTCATGGGAAGGGAAGCTGCTTTCCTCAAATGTTTATAACTATGGAATGTTTTCTTCTCTACTGCCTGTGGTAAAATCTCTGGGTCACTTTAGCAAAGCATAGCACGAGCTTGTCCTGAAGGGACGGGGAGAAGGTATTGCTTAAGAGGAAACTATGATTCTCACATATTCTACAATGTCAACCCTTAGCTTTTTTCTAAAATCACCCAGCTAGGAATGTTAAGTTCTATATGTAAGGGTGCATTCTTCAATGGTTTCTTCTGGCAGAGCCAGGAAGATGCCTAGAAGGTAGGAACTATCTCTTTGTATTTCCAGGTGGCTAACGATGGCCTGGCTCTGGCTTCTTAAAGAGACTGGGGCCCACTTTCTTCTCCTTGTGTCCTTTTCATGAGGACAGATTTCTTACCTGAGCTCTGCTGCCTAGCTCTTTCCTGAGAGAACTTTAGACATTCGTGTCTACCATCATTTTCTCGTATAACAACGAATCTATTGGAACCATAAAGTGTTAAATAGATTTGATTCTCTTCAACCTTGAAGGTTCTAAAGAACTGGAGGAAGGGGGGGAGAGAGGAAGTTAAGGAGGGGGAAGGAGGGTGAAAGAATGTAGGGAAGGGGGCAGCTGAGAACTACAGTGGCCCCCAACTCCAAGAATATTTCCATATCTTTACAGATGACTAACTAGTTCAGTAAGTGTGGGACCCAGCTTTGACCAAAAAGAAAGCAGGTTTCCTGAGAACATGTCTTTAAAAAAAATGAGTTGATCTCTTTCTCCAAGTAGACAATACCCAAGAAACATGAGGACTTGACTTCCACAGTAGCCATCCTGCCACCGTGATGTAGCCATGTTTAGGAAGAAATGGTTACTGTTAATGGTGAAATGGACAGACAAAAAGAAGTAGGCCTTCTGAGATGTTGATGCCTCTCAGGAAAAAGCAGAATATAATCTGTTTCATATAGACTTGGTTTAGAGATCTTTGTGAGTGCCAATCACTGCTTTAACTCCTTATATCATCTCATTAAATATTTATGTGCCTCTCATTAGATGGGTGCTCTTGTCCACAGTTTAGAGATAATAGAACACAAACGTAGGGAGGTTACGTTTATAATAGCATTCTGAGCCAAAATGTAAGCATATTCTGTCCAACCCCAAGTTCATACTCCTCCTGGAGAGGAATTATGACTTGAATTTGAATCTTTAATCTTTAGCACCAGACCAATATGTGGCATTTGACAAGTGTTGAATGGATGACCATGGACTCTATGTACTTCCTGCACAGAAGTAGCTGCTTTCCTTTTGTAAGACAGCCAGACAAGTACTGAGATCTGAGCAGGAAGCACAAGAACTTTGACTGAAGGTAAATCTTGACTTTTAACTAGGGATACCTGATGTCATTAAGCTTTTGATTAATGGCCTACATCTTGTCCCTGAAAACTTAGGTTGTTACCAAGATAGAATTATAACTAGTCTTCTGTATACAAAGGTCTTTTCTTTATTCTCTCTGCTTGAGGGTGATAAAAGAAAAATACTTTTGTAAGCAACACTACCAAAGTAATAAAACAAAACATATCCTTATTGTAAAGAAAGCCCTATCTAAAATGATTATTTTCCAAAAGGAAAAGGTACAGTAGAATTTTTTGGGCGTGCTAAGCTTTAGCAGTTGAGAATTGATTTGAGACATCAGGAAATAAGAGAGATCCTTATACTGCTCTGTACAACTTGACCATGTAAATGATTTGTTAATTACAAATATTTTAGATAAAGAATTAAGCAGGTTTGTAGTAGCCATGGTGAAGGTGACCTTGGGAGGAGGAGCCCAAGTCTCAGGAAAGGAGCGTAGAGACATCCCTAGAAGATACTGGAACCTAGTAAGAGCCCATGGTTACAGAGCACATGGTTGCCACCCTACAGCTCTGTTTAGACAATGTTCCAAGGCCAGAGCCATTCTCTACAGTACTCTCTGGACAAGAGCCTTGGCTGAGTCCTACATGCCTATGAACTCTGGTCTAGTGGGGCCCATTATCACCTCATTTGTCATCTATCACATCTATCCCTAAGGGGAGAGTGCCTGGGATGGAGGAAGTAGGCCATTGTAGCCATTTCTGTCTTTGTTGACCTAAGGGAGGCTTTTCCTTCTTACTCGTGTTTGTCTTTAAGAAATACCTAAGCTGATGAAATTGTGGTGATGGGTTAGCAATGAGTTAGAATATACTTTGACTTCTCTGAGTAATTTTGGAGTTATAGTCAATACCAATAGAGCCTCTGTCTCAAAGGAAGAAATCAGGAGAAATAACTATATGTTTCTATTACAGATTTTTTAATATTGACCCAATAAAAGAGTTATAGGGATGCCTTGGTCAGTAAAGTATTTGCTATACAAATATTAGGATCTGAGTTTAGATATGTGTTGTTTAGGTTTTTGTCAATATGACAAAAGCTTAGGACATCTGGTAAAAAGGAACTTCCACTGAGAATATGTACCTATCAGATTGGTCTGAGGGAAACCTGTGGGACATTTGCTTGTTTAATGGTTGATGTGGGAGGGTTCACTTCATTGTGGGTAGTACTACTACCTTTAATCAGGTAGCCCTGGGTACATAAGAAAGCATACTGAGGAAGCCATGGGGAGTGCATCAGTAGGCAGTGTTCCTCCACAGTGTCTGCTTCAGCTGCTTCCAGGTTCCTGCCTTGAGTTCTTGCCCTGACTTCCCTTCAGAATGAATCATAAGTTATAAAATGAAGTAAATTCTCCCCAGGTTGCTGTTAGTCATTGTATTTATCAGTGATAGGAACCAAAGTAGGATACACACACACACACACACACACACACACACACACACACACACACAGAGAGAGAGAGAGAG
>NW_021620763.1:1403586-1475697 GCF_004785775.1 Grammomys surdaster
GAGGGAGAGGGAGAGGGAGAGGGAGAGGGAGATGCAGGTGGCCCAGACTTTCCTACAGTAATGGGTTCCTGCTGTGCCTTTTTCTGAAGTTCAGGGCTTTATGCAGATTTGTCCGTTGTAATCTGCAGACTGTGTTTTCTGTGTTCTGTTTGTCACCCTCCTTACCTGCTCAGCATGCTTGGGTGTCCATAACCAGTGTGCTTAAAGCCTTTCATTCAGCCACTTGGCTTACCCATTTTACTACCTTTGTGTCCCAACAATCTAAGGATTTGCCTCCCACAGTTTACTCTGAAGTATTTATTACTAAACGTCTTTTCTAGGAAAAGATGTTTGAACTCATTCTATTTAATGCTTCCTTTCCCCAAAGCTTTTCTACCTGTCCTTTTCTTGCCTCCTGTGTTAACTGTGATTTCTTTTTAAATTCTCATATGTCTAGCACACATATCCATGCATAAGATGATCTGCTTTTGATTGTCTTTCCACCAACATGTGCAGATCTGGAGAAATGCCATACAACCTCAAAGATAATGTGATTGGGGCCATATTCAAGATGGATTAAGTAAGCCAATGCCATAATAGCAGATGCCATGGTCAATATAGTCTCTACTTCCCATGGAATTGTCACCTGACTTTTCTTACATAAGCTGTTGACCATGCACTGTGGGTCATACACCTCTGGATCAAAATCCTGTTTATGACATACATGGACCTGTGCCTTTGGGGGTCTTTTCAAGTGTGTGGCTTCAGTTTGTATAGGACAGGTTATGCTGCAGCAACAAGTAATCCCAACACTTGAGTGACTTCAACCCATTCAAGCATTGTCTGATACAGATTGGTCCAGACGATCCTTGCTTTCTAGGATCATTATGGCACAGGGAAGGGGGTTAAGTAGAAAGTTAAGCAGCAGGACCGATGGTGCTAAGCCTGAAGTGGCTTGTGTTTCTTCCACTCATGTTCCTTGACTTCAATGTGTATGATTGGCTAATATCAATATAGCAGAGAGTAAATACCTCTATAGAAACATAGAGAGAGAGGGGGAGAGAGAGATATGACTACTACTACACAGTGGTAGTACCACTTTTCTGATCCTCATTTTTTCTCAAGAATAAGATGGACAGAACATCAACCACAAGGATTTTGTGATAAATTACTACAACACTGTCTACAGAATGGAATGACTAGAATTAATAACAAAACACTCAACAAACATGTTTTTTATTACCCATAACATTATATATCATTAGCATGTAGTAATCCAACTCTACAGCACATTGCATGAAAGTAAAGGAAAGGGCATAATATAAGGACCTCCACGTGTTAGTTCCAATAAAAGTTCCATCCTTTACAATGGTCACTAGAGCATCTTGAGTTCATGATGTGATTTTTTGCAAGATGTGGAGAGGAGAATATTCCTCCAAATGTTGACAGTCATTGCCTCTAGCTGTGTACTCATAAGTGCATTTAATTCCTCCCTCATAAATCCTAATATTTTTCTGAACATTTTACCATCATCATGCATGATTAAGGATAACAGCCTTCTACATGCCAGGCACCATCTTATTTCTCCCAGCGCATTATGATGTGGATGATGTCATTACACCCACTTTATAGGTAATGAAAACAAGGCACTGAGCTCTTACTTGCTTGCCTCTAGCTTCTCTCTGTCCCCTTGCCCTTCCCCCCTTCCCTTCCCCCTCTCTCCATGTGGTCATGGCTGGCCTCTACTTCTCCTCTTTCTCTGCCATCTTCTTCTGTTTCCCCCCCACACACACCTTTGCCCTCTGCCCTGAATAAATCCCCCCTCCTTTGGAAAAAAAAAGAAAACAAGACACTGAAAAGCTACATAACTTCTAAGTACTGAGTAGCAGAATCGGAATTTGTATATAACCAGAGAATAATCAATACATATTTTAATGACACTCCTTTGTGTTCATGGCCCCAATATAAAATGTGCCCAGCACTGCACTGTGGAGGAGACAGCATTAAGAGCCTCACTACCCTGTCTTACCATACAGTATCTGTTTCTCACAGAATCTTCTCTTGACTTTTCTTACATACGATGTTGACCATGCACTGTAAGTAATATGCCTCTGGATCCAAATCTTGTTTATGACACTGATGTTATAAACACATGACACCCATGTCACCAAGAGCATCCTCACAAGTACACATAAAAGGTTCAGCAAGTCAGGGGCGGGGATTCAGAGGCAGGGTAGTGGTCTTTTTCTGACACAGGACCTTTGGAAGGGCGTATCAACTTGATGCTTATCTTCTAAATGAGCAAATAAATAAACAACCTGGTAGGATGTCATTTTACCGAGGATGAGAAGAGAGTCTGGGGAACTTATTTGGTGGCTAGAATTGCAAATCTATTGAGTGTGACAGAGAAGCCCAACAGACTCCTGCTTTCTTTCCTCATGCACCACACCAGCTTCTCAAGTCTCTCTGTGCCATGTCTGAGTGGTAGTGTCACTCTCTCTTAGTCACTATTCTATTGCTGTGAAGAGACACTGTGATCCAGGAAACTCCTATAAAAAAGAAAGCATTTACTGAGGGCTTATTTACCATTTCAGAGGGTTAATTCATTATCATCAGGATGGGGAATGGTGGGGGCATAGTAGGAGCATGGTGGTATCCATGATATTGGAGCAGTAGCTGCGAGTTACATCCTGATCTGTAGCAGAGAGGCCTAGCATGTAGACTGGGCCTAGCACGGGCCTTTCAAACTTAAAGCCTACCCGCAGTGTGGTGGTTTGAATATGCTTGGCCCATAGGAAGTAGTACTATTCAGAGGAGTGGCCTTGTTGGAGAAAGGGTGTCACTGTGGGGATGGGCTTTGAGATCCTATTCTCAGGCTTTACCCAGTGTGGAAGAGATTCTCCTCCTGTAGAAGAGAGTCCAAGTCTGCTGCCTGTGGATCAACATGTAGAACGCTTGGCTCTTCCAGCACCATATCTGCCTACAATGTGCCATGCTTTCTGCCATGATGATAATGGACTGAACCTATGAAACTGTAAGCCAGCCCCAATTAAATGTTTACCCTTATAAGAGTTGTCTTGGTCATGGTGTCTCTTCAGAGCAATAAAACCCTAACTAAGACACCCAGTGACACACTTCCTCCAAACAAGGTCATGCCTCCTAACTCTTTTAATCCTATCAAAGAGTCTCACTCCCTGATGACTAAGCATTTAAATATATGAGGCTATGGGGTCCATTCCTATTTAAACCACTGCAAACCCTGAGTCATTCTGCGTCACTGGGTCTCAAAAGTCTCTTCTTAAGATTTCCCCGTGTTGTTTCACCTGTGGATCTTTTTCACCAGCCTGGAACTTGGCCTGCGAGCACCATCTCTACACCATCTACTTCTTTCTTCCAGATATACTTCTCCTTCTGTGGCAGTACCATGACCTGGGTGCTTCTTTCCTACGATCACTTTGCCTACTTCCTCTCCTGATTTCTTCTTTTCTGCTGACTATTGAATGCTCGAGTTCTTCTCAATCAATATTCTCTAAGTAATTCCAACTGGTTCTACCATTCAACTGCCATCATTTATGCAAATGATATGTAAATTAATATTTTCTCCTCAGTCTCCAATTTGTATATCCAAATGCTTACTTGACATTTTTACTTGAATACCTAATATACATCTCAAATTAATTTCTAAAATCCAATTCTATTTTTCCTCCACTTCTCAGCATCTCAGTAAATGACATCATAAACCTTCCTGGTTGGTCTAGATAAAACCTTGGGATCATTCTTTAGTGCCCCCTTTCTGAACCAGCATATCCTGTCCACCAGGAAGTCCTATTTTCTGCTTCCAAAATAAGTTCCCAAATTTATCCACCTCTTTTCATTTTCACTGCTGTCATTGTAATTCTTACTTGGACAACTTTCATAACTCTTCACTGCCTGCTTGTTTCTATTCTTGCTCTATTCCAGCTCAATTTTCCCACAACAATGAGAATCATCTCACAATGTGAACCAGATCTTGCCCTGTTTCTTGTAAAATAAGATTCACATGGATACCTTGTCAGTTCTTCCTGATTTTAGGCACTACGTTTCCTGCTGTAGTGTCTGTTCATTTGTTCTCTTGCAGTCTGGAATATTCCCAGTGTATATTGCAAACAATCCCTATAGGCCCTACAGAGTTAACACATGCCTTTCTTCCAGCTCCATGACTGAATTGAAATGTTAACTTTTTCATTAAAATTTTTTGACTACTCTATATGCAAATGACACCCCTAGCCCCCTACCCAACCTTTTGTCCTGTGTATAGCACTAACTCAATCCTTCTTAATACTTAAGTGCTACAAGGACTTGTAGTTGTTCAGTTTGCTAGAAAGAAAGGAGGGTATCTGACACTGTTTGACATATAGGAGATGCGGGGGGTGGGGGAAGAGCAGGCTGAGTTTTGCACAATCAACTCTGTTTCATTCCTACAGTTATCTTTCTACTGGGTCAGTTTCTCTAGATTTGTTGTCAATTGTTCCCTTTGAGCTCTGTGCTCAACCTCAGAGTCTTTGTTCTCATGTGATGTCAGCATGTCAATACGTCAGAAAGAATTTATCAACCTGTTATCCTTGCTACTGATATCTGATCTTGACTACATTCTCAAGTCTTACAAAAGGCTAACTCAACACTTCTCAGCCTGTACAAATATTAGCACATGGGTTACTACCATAGCACATAGATTAGTGGCTTTTTTAACAAGAACATGGACAGACTTCAGACATGAGAGTTCCTCATTTTGTTTCCTTTGAGCCCCCTTCCACCTCTCGTCTGTTCTTGGGTTTCGTTCTTACCTAATCATCGTCTTTGCTTTCTGTGATGCTGACATAGTTTCTATGGATTCCATCTCCACAATCTAGACCATGTTCACGTGGAGCCTTGTCTAAAAAAACCCTAAGCAATTCCTTGTCATCCAGGCTTTGACCCATCTTCTCCATAGTCAGCCACTAAGAGAGCCCATCCACGCACACTGTCTCCACATTCCCCCTTCCATTTTTTTAATAGTTTCATTTTTTACTAGACTATTCTAATTGTAAAAAACAACTATCATTTGAGATTTTTATACAAATGTATCATAGAATTTGACCATAGTCACCTCTGCCATTGCTCTCCCTTGATCCCCGCCTGTCCCATGCAATCCCACTTTTCAGTTCTTGCCACTATCTTCTAAGCTATTGAGGTCCTCTTCAGAAAACACTTGACTTTTGTATCTCTATTTTTCAAAGTTTCAGGTCATGGATCAAAGCCTATGATCTGTTGAATGGTTTTTATGGGGTGAGAAAAAGGTTGTTATGTGTTCTGTTGTTGGTGGTGGTGGTTTTCCTATGGATATCTAGTTTCTCCAGTGTCATTTGTTGAAAAGGCTGTCCACTATATAAAGTTTTGGGCATCTTTGTCAAAAATCAGACAATGACTGGATTTATTTCTGGATTCTCTATTCTGTTGCATTGATGTTTGTGTCTGGTTTGGGACCACTACAATGCAGTTTTTATTACTTGTCTCTCTGTAGTATAATTTGAAATAACATGATGCCTAACATTTCTCTTTTAGCTCAACATTGCTGTGGATGTTCCTTATATTTTGTACTTCCTTGTGGATTTCATGATTTCTTTTTCTATTTCTGGCAATGCTATTAGAATTTTGATAAAAGTTGAATAGAATTCATAGATCACCTTTAGAAATATAGCAATTTTCACAATATGCTGCCAATCAGCAAACAGAGGGGATCCACTTTATAGTGCATTCCTTGGCTTCTTTCTTGGTTTCTAGAATTTGCTTTGTAGAGGTCCTTCACTTGTCAGTTAGATTTGTTCCTAGTCATTTTTAAAGGTTATTTTTAGTGGGGGCATTTTCTTGAATTCTTAGCATAAACATACTGGTGCATATAGATGAAACACATTTTCTATTGATTTATATTCTGAGGATTTGCATGCATGTGTGGTTTCTTAGGCCTAAAAGTTTATTTGTGTAGTCTTTAGGTAGTATTTCAAGTACATGGAAACATTACTACAAATAGGGATAACTTAGTGAGACTCTTTCTTTCCTATTTTTGCCCTTTTTATTCCCTTGCCTTATTACTTTGGCTAAGACTTCAAGTACTGTATTGAATAAAAGAGGAGAGTGTGAATATCTTTATCTTATTCCTGATTTTAGAAGAAATGCTTTCAGTTTTTTTCTCATTTAGCATATATAGTCTACTTATGTTCCAGAGGGTCTCCTAGGATGACCTTGCTCCTTGGTACCAGCTCCACATTTTTGTTTTATCAGTACTGTAAGAACTCCATGCAATGTTTGTTGGTTACATTTACCTTCCCCAACTCCTCCAGATCCATCACACTTCCCTGCCTAACCAATTTTGTGTGCTCATTCCTTTTCTCCTTCTATTCCTAGTTTCTCGGGACTTACCAAAAAAGAGTACTCAGCTTTGTTGAAGAAATGTTTCATATGTAGAATACATGTTTCATATGTGTGTGTGTGTAATATGTATGTATGTATGTATGTATGTATGTATGATCTATTGTGTGTGTGTACAAACTTCCCAGTGCACATGTGGAGATCAGAGAACAACTCCATGGAGTCAGTAATCTCTCCTGTCATCTTATAGGATTTGGGGACTGAACTCAGGTTATGAGGCCAACAAGCAAGCATTTGTATCTGCTGAAACATCTGACCAGCTTTGTTAATGGTGTTTCCTGTATTTTTTGTGATAGTGATGTTGTTCTTGTGTCCAAATGAATACATTTTCTTGATGTTGTCCTTGATTACTGATATTGTTTCCTTGACTTGGTCTAATTTATTGGTGATGCTTTTCACTGTATGGCATATCTGATTTATTATTAAGTAATTTCCAACATTTATGACTATTCTTATTTTCAGAATTTCAACTTTTGTTGCTATATTTCTTTTACATATTATTGAATTTCTCATGCAGGTTCTGAACTTTCTTACTCTATCCATCTGTTTGTTTGAATCCTCCTTGAAGTCATTGAATGGTTCCCATTTTAACCATCTCATTAAATTTCATGTGGATTTAAGAATGAGCTTTTTGTAGGGGTTTTGCTACCTTGTTTTTTTCTTGGTGAGGGTTTGTCTGTCTGTCTGTCTTGGTTGATGTGTATGTGTGCACATTGTTCTATGTCTGGGTTTTTGTTCTTAGCTGATTTTGTTTTGTTTTACATAGGTCTTCTTATTGGGAGGCCTTCTCTTATGTTTATGAGTCCCACAGAATTCAGGCTGGTACTCCACCAGACATTTCTGCCCACTGGTCTGCCTGCATAGTCCTTAGTCCTTCACTCATGTATATTAGCATTCACATGTATGAGCCCAAGTCAGCTTCAGTTCCCTGTGTGGTCAGTGACTCAGTCTCTAAAGGATGGCAGGCTTAGTTGATTCATCTACTGCTGGCCAAGAGTCTTGATTGCAGAGCATCTCCTAGGATGATCTCCCTCCTTAGTATAAACTCCACATTTTTGTTTTATTGGTTCTTTGAGAACTCCATACAAAGTTTGTTTGTCGTATTTACCCTCCCAAATTCCTTCCAGATCCATTCCACTTCAGTGTCCTCTTTCTCTTTTTCTACCCATCAAGTCTAACTTGTGTTACCTATCTATTCTTGGATGTGTGGCTGGTCAGAACATCTATCAGTTGGCAATTATTCCTCAGGTACAGCAGGGACTTCAGATCTACCTGCCCACTCCATGCTGAGATTTGATTTGTCTCGAACTTACACAAGGTTTGTGCATGCTGTCACAATTGCTCTGAGTTCATGTAAATGCAGCTGCTTTATGGTATCTGAAGGACATGTGGTTACCTATCACTTTTTGCTCTTATATTTTTCTGCCTCTTCTTCTGCAATGATCTTTGAGTGTTGGGAGGAGGGAATGTGGTATAGTTGTCCCGTTTAAGACTGAGCAGTCTTATTCTCTGAACCTTGGCCAGTCTTGAGTCTTTATGTTAATCACCATCTACTGAAAATAGAAGTTTCTCTCATA
The DNA here is from genome assembly GCF_004785775.1 of Grammomys surdaster. Lineage (NCBI taxonomy): Eukaryota > Metazoa > Chordata > Mammalia > Rodentia > Muridae > Grammomys > Grammomys surdaster. The sequence goes on from NW_021620763.1 coordinate 1,411,587, forward strand.
AGGGGTGAAAAGTGAATTGATCTATGATGATAACAATGCTAGGAGTTGGTTTAATACTATGCTCATTTCAAAGTAATAGTAGTAGGTCATCCCCTGGGTCCTGTGTAACAATATTTTTAATATAAATGTATGCAGTGAATTAATACAAGGGCTGTTTTCTAGTTCCCCAATAAGGACACAGAGAGACCAAGATTTATTTAATCAGGCTTTACCAAAATACCTGGGTAGTCATTGTTCTATTTTATTCCTCTAATCTGGCTACCTCCAAGCTAAAATCCCTGAGATACTTGCATTTTAGTATTGGTCTGACTTTCTGGGCTTCAGATGTATTTTCCCATGTTGTCTCTCTAGAACCCCTTTCTCATGGCAAAATCCTATCTATTCTTCTCTCTCTTCCCTCTTCTGGCTGGTAGAATTCCTGGTAATAGTCTGTTTTCTACCTAGCCATTGACTAATAAGCATTTATTGACAAGGCAGAAGAAAAATGGTTAGAATTGTTTACACAAACTTGAGACAGGAGATTCTTGACATAAGAACTACAATGCTGTGTCCAGATTGGGATTGAAACAAGATATGAGGGCAGAGAAATCAGCACTTGAACAACAGAAAGATAATCTTTACACAGTACACAAAAATGTTATGCCTACTGGCCCATGACCTGTCTAGAGCACAAGTGCTTGGCCTGACATTGATGCCAGGTATGGCTTTCATCTTGTGGAGTGGGACTTACATTACCAACTTGACAGAAATGTCTTTCTGAATAAAGCCTATGTAGTTCTTACTTGCCTAAGAAAGTGACAGGAGTTGCTATGTTCGGTCCATTTGACTGCAGCATTCTGTATTTTCATTTTGTATGCCATATTGCTTCCCTTTTCTTGTTCAACACAGTCTCACTAAAAATCTCATTCATTACTTGCTTTAAATTTCCTTCATTACTCTGGCTATTCTAAAATTCATGTTGTCATGCAAACTCCTCTTAAAATTCAGCCCCATATGTACCATCTCCCAGTGTCTGGGAGATGGGGAGTCTGGTGCTGATCTTTGTACATCAGTGATTTGCAGCTGGTGACACAATTTCCTAAGGGGAGAAGAAAGGAAGAAAATAGAGTATGAAGCCCTGTTGGTAGGCAAAGAGCAGAAGAAGATGAGATACTCTCTGGCATAATCAGTGATTACCTCTTGCTTCAAGAGGAGAGTTGCAGGTGAAGCCAGAAAAGTCAACCCCACTCATGCCTCACCCTGACCCCTTCTCTGGCTCAGTGTTCTTCCAAAACCCTTGTTCTGATATCCTCTATCAGCACACTCTGATTTTATTAATTAAATCCTTATCTACCGAGTACCTATTAAATGTCAGATCTCACCATATGTGCTATAGCATACAGTAGAGAGTAAGCAAGTTGGTTCCCGTCCTCAGGGCCTAATTGGGTCAAAGCAGTAAATCACTGTACTGCAACATGCTAATTGCTATTACAAGCATGAGTGTACTTTGTTATTGGAACACTCAGGTGGGACATCTAATTCACTTTTGATTGAGTTACTAAATTTCAGGTCCTGAAAGTTCTATTTTGACATAGCGTAATTTGAGAAAGACTTGTGATAAATTCTCACATTGTATCTTTTGGTATAAAACAGAAATCCAGTCAGAGATAAGCAGAAAAAAAGTGTTATTAACTCATATGTTGGTCCATTTCTCATCATTGCAACAGAATATCTAAGACTATGTGAATGATAAGCAGTAGAAGTTTATTCATCTTATGGGTTTGGAGACTGGGGAGACCAGAAACGTGGTGCTGACACTGAAGTAGAACAAAGTAGAAACAGTTGACTATTAGGTACTGATTTATTAGTGATCTACTTAAAGCACTGTTTGTACTGCCATTTACCGAGCATGACTTTACTTGCTACCTGGAACAGAATGACCCAGAGAAATAGCTGAAACAATGGGTTGTTGCCCCTAACAACCTGCTAACTGTCACATAAACTTCTGTAAAATCTCTCTTGCTTACCCACCCCACCTTGTGGTTTTAGAGTATAAAATGGGAATCCAAGCTGGACCTGGCATTGAAGGCTTTCAGTAGCTGTCCTGGCATCAGTCTCAGTAACGTCTTCCCTCTTCCACTCTCATTGGTGTCAGAGTGCTTATTCCAGAAAGGTTCCCATAACAGCATCAGGTGGGATCACAGCAAAGGGTAAGAGAGCAGGGCATGCAACCTCGAGCCTTTTCTATACATGTAAAGTGTTTATCTTATGGGGACCTACCCTCACCTTCCTGGCCACATTCAACACTCATGCCCCCTTATAGACCCCACCTCCAAATATTATCTATACTATGGAAGTTGTTCTTAACATAGAGGCTTGGGATGGGTTTTGGGGAGCACATTTAACATAGAAGCAGGTGTAGTCCATTAACCAAGTGACATAATTCTGGGGAGGAGCTATCAATGGTCTGTCACGAAGCTCTCCATGGAGCCTCATTCTATGCAATGTTTTTATTTGTGGCTTAGATGGCGACATGAAAACTTCAGTTTTCAGCTTTGCAGTTAAAAATCAAGCTCGAAGAGAGTGCTGAGATGCGTGTCCATCATCCCTAAAAGGCCAATTTTGGCCCAATGAATATGAAGAAAGAAGTGAAGCAGAATTTAAATTCAAAGCTCTACATTTTAACTCAATATTTAAATGGGTTAGACTGTGTGTATGTGTGTGTTACAAGTTAGTCTTATTAAGAGTGCAGCCTGTTTGCCAAAACTGGCAAATCACCAGTAAACCCATATTAGAGACAGAAAGAAGAAAAAGGATGGGGAATTCTCCACGTTAGTGCCTTAGCCAGGCCACAGGGAATGTGTCAAAAGCTAAGTGAAGGTTGATCCAGTTCAGATACAGATATTAGGACAGTGAGAAAGGGCTGAAGGAAATTAGAAATTTTGCAGAAGACACCAGAATTGCCTTCCCTAGACTAGCACGTGTGTCTCCTGTGTGGACCCAAAGGGCAAGGCAAGTAGGTGGAAGTTACATAACAGACATCTTTGGTTCAATATAAGGGAATTTTCTAGTAGAAATGAACGACAACAAAATGCTCCCTCTGCCCTTTGACGAGGTCAATATCTTATCATTGAAAGTTGACATCTGAGGCTGGAGAATGTTGGGAGCCTCCCAACTCTGGATATTCAAGTCAAATGGCATCTAAATGTCCCTCTGACTCTGTGTCTTTGGCTCCTGGTCAGAAATCTGGGATGAAGAGAGGGCATCACCAACAGAACAGCCTGCAGAATGAAAGGTACAGACTCATTCCACAGACCTCGGAGGGTGCACGTTCTCTACTGAGCCATCCACGCACATTCTGCACACAACGAGAAACCCCTATCAGCAGGGCAAGCAAGGGTGTGGATAAAATGTACACAAGTACGTTTCTGCCCACATAGTCAACGGATAAAATAAATGGCCATGCATTAAAATGTCTAAATATATATTTACCTGTAAAAATAAAGACATGAGTTCAGTTTCAGCTCCAGGGCACTTTTATGGGCCCACTGTGGCAGGTAAAGTGATTAAAAACCAAATCAAAACAAAAACCTGTTGGGTCTTTGTGGAGAGAAGAAGGAGATTAAACATACAGAGCACTATTTAAACAATATCAAGGCCATGACTGAAGAAAACAAAAGGCAGGAAGTACAACATTGAGGTGTGATGGGCTAGCCTTCATTTCAGCTGCTGGGATCGTTCACAGACAGCTGAAAAGAACTCTGGAGGCACAGTTCTAAAATCTATTTACTTAAGAGAAAACATTGCAAAGAACTTTTATCCTATTTATGGGAGAATGGATTAAACATCAACTCAGCAGGGTATCTTAAAAACCATTTGACAAATCCAGAAAAATATTTGCTAAGTCTTTCTTGATTTGCCATATGTAAATCAGCTGTGTTAGCCAGAGGCACATTTTCTGATAATTAATTATTGAATTAAGAAGACCTGTTAGATTTCTTCCTGATTCTTAGGGGATCATGTTGAAATTAAATATTTGCTTCTAGTCTTGTTAAAAGTCACTGTTTCAAGGGAGGGGAAAGTTGCAAGGGGAAACCAGAAAGGGAGCAGAAAAGTCCGGGGTACCATGCCTTCTTCTCAGTATAAATCAGGCGGGGAGGATGTGCCCAAAGCCTGTGGTCAGGAGAAGAGGATGTGTCTAAGCAGTCTGCGTCTACTCCATAGGTCAGGCTCTTCTACTGAATGGCTCATAGCAACCTATCATCTGATCACCACTTTGCTGTCACTGATATGTCCTAAAAACATCTTCCACAACGAAGGGGCTAGAAGGACATGTTTTGAGAAGCCTCAGGTTGAAGTGATGACTAAAAATAGAGATTTGAAGGCAGCCAAAGGTTCAACATGGACGCCAGTCATAGGTCCAGCATGGATGCCAGTCACAGGTCCAGCATGAACGATATTGGCAGTGGGGTGCCACAAAACTATCAGCAATTGATGACTACTAGGGAAGGAAGTCTCTTTTCCTCAGGGATATGGCCCCTGGAAAGTTTCCATGCTACAGCAGTGTACATACCGGCCACATTAATTGGATTCTGGGTTAAGAAGGAACGTGAAATTGGGAAGATGTCAAGGTAAGAGGGTCTGTAAGGGATTAGGAAAGGAGTAACAGTGAATATGATCAAAATACAGTGAACATATGTGTAAAATTCTAAAACATAAATTAAAAATATATTAAGAGAAAGCAAATCTATGATCCTGCAACATGAGGATATGGCTTGAGGTTAGGACTAGAGAAATCTTTGTTTGAGGAAGGAAGAAAGGAAGGAAGGAAGAAAGGAAGGGAGGGAGGGAGGGAAGGAGGGAGGGAGGGAGGGAAGAAGGAAGGAAGGAAGGAAGGAAGGAAGGAAAAAGAAAATGACCCAGAAGGCAACATGTATCTCATTGTTCAGTACAGAGTCTGACACAAGACTTTTGCGGCTGCAACTGTGGCTGCTGCTGATGACGGTGATGTCAACTGTGATGTTGTTGCTGCCACATTCCCATCACCGTATGTTTCACTCCTCTGTCTATAGAACTTGCATCACTTCAGTCACTTTTAGAATTCTCTAGTCAGATTTAAAGAGAGCTACTATCTCCATGAAGGTATCCTCACCCCCTGTCACAAACTGTCTTTCCTCACCCTTAACACTCGTCAGCCACTGACCTGACTTACGTATCTACCATGAATCTGGAATTCACACAAGAGACTAAAGTATATTCAATCCTTGTTAGGTTCCGTAGGACAATGCTTTTGCAATTCATCTGTGCCATCATGTGTGCCAACAGCTGTTTCTTAATATTGCTATATAGTATGATTCCCTTCTACAAATTGTTTGTTCATTTGCCAGTTAGTCAGCATTTAGGTTGGTTAATTATTTAGTGGGTATGGATAAAGCTAGTACTAATAATTCACTCTAAATATTTGTATGAAAATATTTCTATTTCTTTAAAAAACAAAAACAAAATAAAAAATGTATATGTGGAAGTGCTGGGTTGTGTGGCCAATCATATTTAAATTTCCAAGAAACTCCATGGTGTTATTCAAAGGGCTATGCCATTGTGTATGTCAACCAGTAATTATGAGTAATTATGGGAGGTCTACCTGCTCCACTGTTGTTAAAATGTAGTACTTGGGGATTTTATTTTTATTTTTTAGGAAAACATACTTTCAGGTTTTGTAATGAGCAAGCAACAATTACCTTGCTTTGGTTTTGATTTGAATTTCCCTCATGACTAAGGAAGTTGAAAACTTTCGTTAATGGATTTTATTTGACATTTGTATATTTGTATACTATGTGATTTGACTTTTATTGCATTGTAAAAATTCTTTATATATTTTAGATACGTTGTTTGTTGGATGCACGTTTTTTACAAGAATTTTTACTTTTAGTTATCTGAACAATGCCTTTGAAGAACAAAGCTCTCATTTTGATGATTCCCAATTTGGCCATTTTTTCTGTAGTCTCCAGAGTTCCCATTTTACCTAAGGAAACTTCTCTTTAAACCTAAGGTCAAAAGATATTTCCCCCTGCAGTTTCTTCTAGAAAATAAAATAAAAGTTTAGCTTTTGTGTTGAGGTAAGTGCCCACTTAAAGCTGGATTTTTAGTATAGTGAGAGGTTCACTTCTCATAAGCTTAGCTGGCGGTTACGGCGCTGTCTATTGGAGCAGCTATATGAAGGTCAGAGCTTATTCTTAGTATTTGCTTTTGGTATCAAGGCAGTGCTGACCTTGTGAGGTAAATGAAGAAATATTTCCTCTTTTTCTCTTTTCGAGAACCACACATCTATAGAATTAAACATTTGACAGAGTTTCCCACTAAAATCTTCTAAATATTTGGGGTGGGGAGCTCTTTGAGTAAATTTGAGTGTCTTGTGTAAGTTGTCAAACTTATGTAAAGTTGTATGTAATAGTCTCCTATTCCTTCCCATTAGTAGCTATGACTTCTTTCATTCTAGATATTAGTACTCTTTGCCTTCTCTTCCCAGATTCTATTAAGTTTGCTAGAGAATGATTTACTGGAATGGAGTCGGGCTGCAGAGATGGCTTAGCAGCTAAGAGCACTTACTGATCTTCCAGAGCATCAGTTCAGTGCCCAGCACCCACGTGGGGCAGCTCACACCCATCTGTAACTCCTGCTCCAGGGGACCTGACACCCTCTTCTGGTCTCTGCAAGCACCTGCAGCCCCCCCCCCCCGCCCTGACACACACAGCACCCACACAAAAGTGTATGCCTGTGCCATATGCATATAAACATAAATAAAAATAAAATTATAAATTATGACTAACTTGCTCAGTAACTCAGTGCTGGGAGGGCTCTTTTTTTTTTAACTTTTTAGTGTGTGTGTGTGTGTGTGTGTGTGTGAGTGTGTGTATGTGTGAATTTCACATCATGCACCCCAATTTCACTCATCTCTCCCTCCCCTCATGCCTGCCCTCCTCCCTTGAAGCCTCCCCCAATAGAGAAAAAAGACTCATTGTGGAAGTTGGAGTGTGTCCCAGTGTCTCCCACAGTACACCCTTCTGTCCATACTTCTTTACTTGCTAATGTGCATTGCAGTGATTTGTTGGTCTGGTGCAAGGCCTCTGGTTTCTGCCACTCTATCAATACTGGAGCCTCACCAGGAGTCCTCTCAGATGTCCTGTTGTTGCCATGTTTTATGAAGATCCTGTAGTTTTGAATTTGTAGAACTGGCCCCTTCATGCACTCCAGCAGTTCATAGATGGAGTACATGCTGAGGTAGGCCAACTCAGAGCCATGAATCTGGGCCTTTGGAGTCTCTGAGCTGATTGGCCCATCGGCTTTCCCATTCTCAGGCCCCTGGGGCAATCTCATCAGCAACTCCACAACCAGGGCCGTCTCTACCCTGATGCCCGGGCAAGGTACAGGGCCCCCTCTCCCCAGTGTTGCAGCTAGTGAGATATATGGTCAGTTCTCCTATTCTCACGACCCCAGGGCCAGCTCTCCTGGCTGCCATAGATGATGAGGGACAAGAGAGAAGAAGAGGGTGTCTCTCCCTCATCTGTGCCACTGGCCAGGAGACAAGAGGCTGGGTTGGCTGTCTTCTGTTCATGCCCTCTGGAAGACTCACCTACAACCCCTATACTCAGAGCCAGCTCCACTACAATGTCCAGGTGAGGTGCAGGGCCTGCTCTCCCAAGTGCTACAGAAGGTGATGGACAGGGCCAGATCTCTACTCTCGTGACCTCAGGGTCAGCTCTGCTGGGAGGGTTTGTGATATATGAAGCACTTAATACTAACACTGGGGAAGTTCAAACAACCAGAATAAAAGGATTAACCCAAATGGAGGTTTATCAATTTTATTGATGTGTTTGAGTAAACTATCTTTTGGGTTCTACTCTATTTCATGTCCATTTTCAATTTTACTGGCTTCCACATATATTTTTACAATTATGTTCCTGAAGCTCATTTTAAATTTTGTTTGCATTTATTTTTCTTATTTTTTAAATACAAAAGTTTAGATAACTAATTTAAAACCCTTTCTTTCTTTGTATCATTATGCAATGGTGTAGATTTCTCTCTAAGCACTATTCTTGGGCTTGAGATACAGCTCAGTGACAGAGTGGGTGTTTGCCTAGTCTGTGTGAGGGCCTAGGTTCAATCCCCAGAGCCACCAAAATAAATAAGCATTGTTTCTGCAGATTCCCACAAGTTTTGGTATGCTGTATATCCATTTGTATTCGGTTCAAAATATTTTCTAACTTCCCCTGTGATTTCTCTTTTGACCCATGGTTGATTTCTACTTAAATAGTTTAGTTTCCCAATATTTGGGGATTTCCCAACCATCCCTCTGTCTTTTTATTTCCCATCTGACTGAGTTGCAGTGGAAGTATATGCGTGTGTGATTCCAGTTCCCTTGCATTTACTGTTTTAGCTCTCGGAACCTGACCTGAGTGGACAAAAATGTACCTGAAAATGTTTATTCTGTACCAGTTGAGTGCCGTGTTCTGGAAATGCCATTTAAGTTGATTAACTGATAGCTTTGTTTGGGTCTTTTAAAATATCTTTATTGGATCTTTGTTCCACTTGCTCTATCAGTTACTGAGGGAGGAATACTGAAACCTCCCACTGTGGTTGTAGGTGTCTGTTTCTACCTCAGTTTGACCAGTTTTTGCTTCTTTTAAGTTATCACTTTTTTTATTATTAATAATCATTTTATTTGCTTACATTTCAAATGATATCCTCCTTCCCAGTTACTCCTCCACAAAATTCCCATCCCATCCCTCCTCCCCTTTGCCTCTATGAGGGTGCTCCTCCACCCATTCACCCACTCCTACCTCAGCACCCTAGGATCCCCCTACTCTGGGGCATCAAGCCTCCACAGGATCAAGGGCCTCCACTCCCACTGATTCCAGATAAGGCAACCCTCTGCTACATATGTATTTGGAATCATGGCTCCTTCCATGTATACTCTTTGGTTGGTGGTTTAGTCCCTGGGAGCTCCAGGTGGTCCAGTTAGTTGATATCGTTCTTACTATGGGCTTGCAATCCCCTTCAGCTCCTTCAGTCCTTCCCATGGCTCTTCCATTGGGGTCCCGGGCTCAGTCTGATAGTTGGCTGAATATCTGCATCAGGTGCTATTTGGGAGCTTGCGGACCCTTTAGTAGGTGGAGCCTTGCTGGAGGCAAGGGGTCACTGGGGTCAGGCTTTGAGAGGAAATAGCCTTGCCCCACTTCCTGTTACCATCCTCTCTTTGATTCCTGTAGGTGGATGAAATGATATCTGGCAGTCTCAAGCTCCTGCTGCTGTGTCTTCCCCACCATGAAGGAGTGTATCCTTCTAGGACTGAAAGACAAATCAAACTCCCCTTTTAAAAAGCTACTTTTTTGTCAGGGTATTCTATCACAGTGGCAGAAAAGTAATACACACATCTTTGTGTTTCAGTGTTTTCGTGGTTGCTTTATAGCTCTTGAACACTTATAAAACTCTTACCATTATATTAGTCTTTCCCACCTCTTGGTTTTATATTACTGTTGGACTTTCACTTTAATGCTAAGCAATAAATTATTAATTTTGCTTAGAATTATCTATTATCTTTGAAATGCGGAATCTTTATTTCTTTGGTCCACTGCAAGGGACATATAATAGCTATTTCAATTTCTTTCCTGCTTAATCAATGTTGTATTTTTCCCTGGTTATATTTCTGTTGTCTGGCTTTTATCCCAGTTATGAATTACTGGTTGTCTACTTGTATGATGTCATTACAATGGGTAGTGATTTTTATTGTCAAATGGCTGTATCACTTTAAAATGTCTCAAATTTTACTGACCTTCTATAATAGCCTAGGGGGTTGCCGTTATTGTATATTTTAAGCCCCAATTTCAGGTTTGACCTTTGTAGAATACACATTTTGTGTTCCATGTATTGTACATAAAGCTTTCTTCATTTTATGCAGAGGGGACTTGATCAGTTCCTGGCTTTGCAGGAGCTGCTGGAGTCATCTTATAGCTCACGGTGGCCTTCTCTCTGATGTCATTCTTGCTTGTTCCTGTCAGACTCTCCCGCCTTGTCACAGACCATTATTCAGGTTTTATGCAAATCTCCAGGGCCTTTTCTTGATGTCAAGTTTTGCTTTTTAGTTCTGGCCGACTTGGCTTTCCCTGAACTTTTGTAACAGAGCAGAGTCAGTGTGCTCTGGTACACAGTCTCCGTCAGAGTGCTGCAAGCTTGGAATTCTCTCCAGACAGAAAAGGAGCTCACTCACCTAAGCGGTCTCCTTTTCTCCCTGGCCATCTCCTTACTGTATCTGAAAATGTTTGCTTCCTGTATTTTAACTTGTTTGCCACAGAGGGAAGTGTACGTAATTCTGGATTATATTTCTATATGGGTGAAGTCAGAAGTCTTGACTTTTGTTGTGCTTGTTTATTTTGTCTTTATGTTTAAATTTTGATAGTTTAAAAAAGAAAGGAATTCCAGAATGATGCAATCAAAACTCTCTACTTCTTGAGAGACTGCCAGAGCCACATGGAAGAACAGCGTGTGTGATGTCAGAGAGCATTGTGTCCATCTTTGGAAAACGTAAGTGTCTCCCATCTGACATGTTTCTTGCTAGTGAAATAGTCACTCTCCAATGCTTTTTTGTTCATTACATCATGACACTGAGGCTTAAAGATCAAATACCATTGGCACCCATACTGTGTCCCCAACTAACATATGCTGTAACAGTTATAGGATAGTTGCAATAGACACGATTATTCAGATGGAACAGTTTTGAATTTAGCTGGGAATATGCTGCCTTGTGGGGACTCAAACTTGGTGACTGAAGTCTATTTGAAAATTGGTGTTATCCACCAATTGAATCATCTAATTTTAAAATTTATTTTTTCTATTTTGGGGTGTGTGTGTGTGTGTGTGTGTGTGTGTGTGTGTGTGGTGTGCTTATAAAGTCAGAAGACAACTGGCAGGACTCCATTCTCTTCTACCATTTGGGTCTGGAGATTGAGCCCAGGTTGTCAAGCTGAGAAGTAAGGGCTTTTATCTGCAGAGCCCTCCCAGTGGCCCTCCTCTATATTCTCCTGAGAGAGAAGCTCATAAACATACTAAACTTGTCAATTTTAATTTACTCCTTTCATCCAATCTGACACATTTTTGTATTTGGTGACTGTCTTGGTGTATTTTTGCTGTAAAGAGACACCATGACTCTTATAAAAAAAGAAAGCATTTACCAGGTATGACTCCTAATGTCTTAGATTCTTCAGAACCAAAGGTTCAGGCCATCCTGTCCAGTGAAGAACAGAATCTAATTGAGGTACTTGCTGAAGGCAAGGGGATATGGGGATAAGTAGCAGAATGTGACAAATACACATAACAGAATAGCCATGGTGGCCACTTACAGAACTAAGTGCTGCATTTTCTCTCTTGTTTGCTATGACAGGCTTGTGTGTGCACATTCATATATTAAGAAAATGCCTTTATTTTCTGTCCCTTATTTCTCTGTCATGTGACATAGGATACACTAACTTTATATCAAAATTTAAGTATTAATTATATAGCATAGGATTTAGGTGACAGGAAATCAGGAAAAAAGGAAAGAATACTCAAAGTCTTCTTATAGTGGGAAAGGAATTAGCCTATCCCAGTTGCATGAAGGACAGTGTGTCTTGCCAGGTGGAATTATGATCTCTTGTCTTATTTTGTGATTAAGGCCAAGTTAAATAGATACAGAAGGTACAGTCTAAGAAAAGCTGACTTCCAATGATTGACTTTACTACAGGATACCCAGATAGCAGGTAAAGCATTATTTCTGGGTGTTTCTGTGCAGATGTTTCCGGAAGAAACAAACATTTCAATTTATAGAATGAGAAGAGATCACAGCTCATTGATACAGGCAGGCCTTTGCCAATCTACTGAGGCTCTGGATAAAGCAAAAGATGAGGAAGTCAAATGCTTGTCTCTCTTCTCAGCCTACATTTTCCCATCCTCCAGTATGGGAGTCCTGGGTTCTGGGACTCACACTCATTACCCACATACTTACTTCAGTTCTTGGTTTATAGCAGTATCTTCCCTAATTATCAGACATTAGGACTTAGACCAGATCACACCACCTATCCTGGGTTTTCTGTTTATAAACACCATATTATGAGCACCTCGGCCTCTACAGTTGCACAAGCGGATTTTCAGGTAGTGTCTTAGAAGCCTGTTTGTTCTCCTAGTTGTCCATTGTGAAGAACTTTGGCACCTTTAGATTTTGTTACAACACATTCTTGTTTCAGAATCAACATGTGTGTCACTTAATGTTTGGTTGGAAAAGTAATATCACCCATGTTCTGTGTGAGACATGATTTAGTCAGGTGATTTGACCCTATATAAATTGGTGTAACTAAAAATGTTTACTTCCTTGATTTTTTTCCCAAGTTGCTGATAGCTACCGAATGGAAACCCACAAATGGCTTTAGTATTTACCGGCCTGTGGCTCAGCCAGCTGGCTATCTCTCTGCTTTAGTTTGAGAGCTCTGCTTCTGGCTTATCTATCTGAAACCACAAGGTGTTCAACTTGCTGCCAGAAGTTTATTTTTCACAGATTTGTGAGTAAGGCTGAATTTATTCTCTCTTTGCTTTTGACCATGGATGTGCCTTTGCTTCCCTGAAACAGTTGACTTTAACTCAGAATTATACACCAAAACGTTACTTCTCTAAACACATAAATAAATAAATAAATAAATAAATAAATAAATAAATAAATAAATAAAGCGTGGAAGTGTTCTTGTTACGTTTCATGTTGAATTGTTAAGCTATGTTTCATGTTGAATTGGAAGAATTGAAAGAATTAATCAAGTAGTTACACAAGAGAAGGTAATTAGAAGCATATGGATTAGAAACACTTTTTTTTTTCAGGAGACATGATTATATATTTGGAAAGCTTTTAAAAATATGTTAGCATTTTAAAGTTGGTACATGGATAAATAGGCTGTGATGGTCAGTTTTAGTTATCAACTGGACATAATCTAGATAAACGGGAAAGGGATTCTCAATGAGATATTATCTAGGTTAGGTTGGCCTCTGGGTCTGTCTGTGGGGATATTATCCTGACTGTGTAAAGATAGGAGGACTCAGCCACTGTGGGTGACACTATCCCCCAATTGGGGCATTCTGAACTGTGTAGGATGGAGAAAACAAGTTGAGCTGCTTCTAGTTCCTAGAACCCCAACTCCTCTGCACTGGTGAATTGGAGCCTGGAATTGTGAGCCAAATAAACCCCTTCAGTTGCTTTTATCAGGAAATTTTTATCACAGCGACAGGAAGGAAAACTAAAACACAGATCAAAAGAACCAGAGAAAAATCCCCAAGAAATATTGAATAAAAGGTAGGTATTCGATATGTAATAAAGGCAGCATCTCAAATCAGTGAGGAAATAACATTTTAAAACGTGGTGCTAAGATCATTGGGCTGTCACATGAAAACAATGAACTCAAGTGTTTGCCTCACAATGCACAGCAGAATAAACTCCAATGCAGCAAACACACGAAGACCTCAAGTAATCACAGACTGAAGCTCTCCAGGGTTCTTCCAGACCATCTCTACCAGAACAGGACTGCTGAGTCATCCAACTTCAGGGACCAAACAGCTACTGGGTCTACAACATTCAGCCTCCCCAACATCAGCCATTGTTGCACTACCTAACCATTCTGATAAATCCTCTTTGTAACAAGTATTATTCTATTGGGTCTGTTCCTCTAGTGAACTCTCACTAATACATACAATATTTTGAATTCTACATGAAGAAATTCATAATGTTAAGTAATTTGCATTTCATTGCCATGACACAACAAGTGAGATGAACAACTTAAAAGGAAGGTTTGGATTGTGGTCTCAGTTTATAAGTTGCTCTCGCTGATTAGAGTTTGTTATGGTGGAATACATCGCGGTAGAAACATGTGGCAGATGAAGCTGTTCACTCATGGTATCTATAAAGTAAAGTGGAGAGGGGGTAGACCTGTAGCAAGATATTTTCCCATTACATTTGTATAAAGCTTGCTGATTGGGCTGTATGAGAGGTAGGCGGAGTGAGGAGTCAGGAGGAAAGAAGGAGAGGAAAAGGAGGAAACTAACAGGGGGTGGACGGGAGAGGAGGAGGAGAGAAGATGACTGCTGATGTCCAAGTGTCTCTAGCAGTCGAAGGTAGTTATTAATATTAAGGTTAGGTAATTGGGTTACAATTTTAATTGCGTGGGCATCTTGTTGGTTGAGCATTTCCAAATATGTAAACCAATTGGACAACCTTTAAACTCTAAGAGTCTCATTGCTACTGTGTCCCTTGAGGATGGTAGGTATTTTCTGGGGTTCAGTGGAGCTTTGTGGAGACAGTGTGGTGGATTGGCAGAGCCATCCCCCATGCTGGCACCTCATGGGTGCCAGGGCTGGTGTTTCTAGACAGCCACGACTGTGGTCCAGAGCTGGGGCCTCAGAAAAATGGTGGCTGTATGGGAACAAGCTAGACCGGGTGCCGGTTTTTAAAATATTACCCACAACAGAGACCAGGGTTTCTGTATCCCCTCTAGGATAACAACTCTATGAAATCAACCTCATTCCACTAGGCCCCATCGCCTAAAGATCCTGTCACCACCCTATTGATGTCACAGGCTGAATTTCCAGATACATGTGACTTTGGGGACAATATGGATTGAAATTATAGTAATAAGTAAAATAAAGAATAGTACAAACTAGAAAAATATTTGGTGCAAACTTTTACTGTAGTGAGAATGTATAGTAACATGAAAGAAAAAATTAATAACTCTCATAGAAAACTGATACAAACTCTTGACCTGAAAAAAAATGCAAATAACTCTTAAGTGTAAGAAAAGATGCTCAACTCTAGGAATGATAATTGAAAAGAAATTTAAACCACAATATCAGATTGGCAACATTTCAGGTCTGACAACAAGCAGTGTTGGCAAGCCCATGGAAAAGTAAGTGCTTTTAGTTCATTTCTGGTGGAGCTGCAAAGGGTTGAACACAGTGGAGGGTAATTTGGCAAGACCTAGTAAAAATTATTTATGTACTTCCCCTTTGCCCTGGCAATTTACTTCTAGGAATCTTTCCCAAAGATAGTCCTAAAAGAACTATAAAAAGATATATGAACAGAACGATTCATTATAACACTCTTAGTATTAGCAGAAAACTGAAAACAACCCAGATATCCATTTCTAGAAGACAGATGGGTAAGTGTGCCCATAAATGGAGCACTATACAGATATCTGCAGCGAGAAGTGACCTCTGGATGGTACTGTTAAGTCAAGGAAGGTGTGGAGAAGCACACACATCAATTTTATTTTTTATCTAGGAGTGACAGACACACACATATACAGATTTTACACTTCTATTATTAAGGGGGGGTAGAAAACAGGTGGCAAAGTTAGACATTCTAAAGTTTATTTTTAATAAGTTTGCATTTAAAAATCTTCCCAATGTTTTACACATTATGAGCCCCAAATAAACTTTGAGGACAGTTCATTCCTAAAAACCATCAAAAACTTAAATGTCAAAAAATTTAACCCAAATCCATATATGTTGGTACATGCCCATAATCCCAGCACTTGAGAAGTAGAGGCAGGGGGATTACCATGATGTGGAGACTCGCCTATAATAGTGGAAACTTTGAGTCAGTCAGCGCTATGCAAGGATACCTTATTTTAATAATCCAAAACATTTTAATGAAGCAATCTCTAAAACATAATTAAAATGAAGCAAATAGGTGTAGGGGCATATCTGCTTGGTGGCATTACCACTGTCACAATTGACTTTTATTGTCAACATGATGTACTTGGGAAGAGGGAACCTCAGTTGAGGAATGAAATTGCTTACATTATATTGGCCTATGGACATGTGTAAGGTCATTTTCTTGATTGCTAATTGGCATAGGAAAACCCAGATTTCTGTGAGTTGTGCCAACCCTGGACATGTAGGCCTGGACTGTATAAGAAAGGTAGCTAACTGTGAGCCTGAGAGCAAGTGTTCCTCTGTGGATCTGCCTCAGTTCCTGCCTCTAGTTTCTGCCTTCACTCCCTTTGATGACTTGAGAGTGGTAAGCTTAAATAAACCCTTTCTTTCCCTAAGATGTTTTTGGTTTCAATATTTATCACCACAACAGAAAGCAAGATGAGGCAACCACACAGTAAAGAGCTATTCCAAGTGGCTCTAAAGCTCAGTGACCAGGCTGCAAGTCCCAATTCTATACACCAAGAAGAAAAGGAAACAAGGAAAAAGAAGAGAAAATGAAAAACTGATAGAGGCAATTGTACTCCTTAAATTATTTTCTGTAATCTAATAAAATAATAATCTGCTGTATGTGTAATGTGGATTCAAGTAAATTTGCAATAGTGTTGTGTTATTAATAAAAGGATTTTTGGTGTGGGGTAGGAAATGTTGAAGTAAGCATGGTATTGGTAAGTAAAAACCTGGCAGTCTTGAATTTGAACTAGAGATATTTCTATAAACTTGTGATTTTCTACCTCATCCATACACAAAGACCTAAAAACTGTAGGTAACTTGAAAAAATGACTACCCATGGTGCCCAGATTATTATCCTGAATGACATTTCTGCAAGAAGAAGAAGAGGAGGAGGAAGAAGAAGAAGAAGAGGAGGAGGAGGAAGAGGAGGAGGAGGAGGAAAAGGAGGAGGAGGAGAAGGAAGAGGAGGAGGAGGGGGAGGAGGAGGAGGAGGAAGAAGAAGAAGAAGAAGAAGAAGAAGAAGAAGAAGAAGAAGAAGAAGAAGAAGAAGAAGAAGCACCACCACCACCAATAAAATGTTGTCATTTTTTGTTGTTGTAGAAACACACAGTTACAGTGAAGCTTCTCACAGACTAGACTTTTCCAAGACTTCTCAGTCCTCTTTAATTTAATGTCCTTCCCTTAGAAGCAGCAGCTCATGAAGCTTGATTGGGTTCACATTTCACTTTGTTTTCTTCAAAACTGGTTTTGTGTTTCTACAAATAAAAAAAGTTCTAGATTTTTTTTTAAAAAACCCTATGATTTATTCACAGAATTTAATTATTCCATTCTTTCTTGGATCCTGAACAGCCAGCCCCTTATCAAGCCATTATTTTATTCAGCTTTGCAAATTAGTGAAATCTGATTCCATTATCCCTAGTCTGTACATTAACTGGGGATGTTGCTGAAAGGTCAACCTTTCCCTCATCTGTCATTGGCTTAGAAATGGCAGAATAAAATCCAATTACTTCTTTTACTTGCTTATTGATTATTATTTACTGCTCTTGTAGAAAACCAGGTTCAGTTCTCAGTACAGACATGGTGCTCACAACCATCTGTAACTTTAGTCCAAGGGATCCAACATCCTCTCCTGGCCTTCAAGGATACTATGTGCACAATACAATACATGCATACATACATACATACATACATACATACATACATACATACATGCATACATACATGCATACATACAAGCAAACACTAATATACACAAAATAAAAGTAAATAAATCTATAGAAAAGCAACAGAAAAAGAACCTATAGACATTAAAATAAATTCAGGACCTCATTGCAAGGCATTAACCTTATTTGGATCCACATTCAAACCTTAAAATTAGTCAAAAAAATAGAACACGGATAAGACATATAAGGATATTTGTTAATATTAAGGAGTTGTTATTGAGCTTATTCATGGGATGGTGACATGGTGATCAGGCTTAGAATGGAATCCATGACCTCTTGGAAATACATCATGAACTATATACTTGAATTCCTTTAACACAATCAACCCGGAATATAAGGTAAAACTCTTTTATAGATGAAAACTATTCTTAAGTGATTCCTTAAATTGTTTGAAAAGTACAGAACAGAGTCTACCATCCTTAAATAAACCTAACAGTTCTCCTTTTACTGTTGGAACAAATGAGCACCACTTCTTCTTGCCAACTGAAATAAATGGCATGTATCTCAGGGCCAAGATGTATTAAAAAATGTGTATTAGTAAATCCTAAAGTCACAAGCTGTGAGGGTACATAGCTGAATTTATGAAAGTGACTGCATACAATGGTAAACAAAGTAATGGTCAGTTGGTATTGGATATAACTCCTCACATGACCAGAGGGAGAACACTTGAGGTAGGACAGTAGCCAGTGAGGGGACCCAGGGGTATTTCAAAGACCCCCTAAGGAGCCACTCGAGGCAAGAGAACACTCTGTGTAAGAGGCAGAGGGCACGCAAGGGTCACAGCTCAGGCTGTGCGGGTTGCTGGGTGACATCCCTTCACCCATTTCTACACAAATTTCAGTGAATACTAAGAGCTTGGCATTGCTTCAGAGAATAGAGATAGGACAGTGAACATGTTCCTTGGTCTCCCTTACCCCCAGCTGAGTGTAAGGAAGAGAACGATTTAGAATAGGATTCCAGGAAGTGATGATGGTGCAGATGAGCTTTGAGGTATGAACATAAAGTGTTAAGAACAGAATTTATGGCAGGTGACTAAAGCAGGAGATGTCACTAGAGGAGCCTGCATGGGGAGGCCCAAAGTAATGTGAGAAAACCAATAGTAACTTGCCATCTAGGTCATGAATAATAGTCTCATGCCCTAGGGAAGATTCCACTCCTGGTCACTCTATAGACAGCTATTGGTGCCCCTTCAAGGATATTGGCAAGAATATTTACATTGGGCTAGTAGGTTCAGGCAAGAATTTGACATTGGGCTAGGATAAGGAAGTAGACTCAAGATGAATACAACTGAGAAATGTGTTCTTTGTATCTTGATTGTCTTGTTAAGTCCATGAACACAGTAATCATGGGACCTTTGTTTATGCCTTGTTTGTTCCTTGACTATTTTGTCTTTTATCTAGAACTGACCCTATTTTTTGCATGTACCTAGAATGGTATAAAGCAAACTAGAAAAAAAACCCACTTCAGCACTGGCTGGGGTCATGCTATAATGTTGTCTAATTGTTTTTTTTTTTCTTTTTAACTGTCACACCCTCCCTGGAGACCCTGTTGGCTGACTGAGATGGCTTGATCAACAGCCAAAAGAAATAGAGCACCCTAGTATTAATAGTGGGATACCAGAACACAGTAACAGTGGAGATTCAATCAGCAATCATCTAAACAAGGATTAGGACAAGAGAGGATGAGCAGCAGGCTTCTATGAGACAAAGGCTGCTTTAATCCTTCACTGACTATTTACTTAGTACCTACTATGTGCCAGGCACTGATGGATGTGTGAATCTTCTTCCTTTGGCTTAGATACCTCTTGCTGATTGCTATTGGTTAAAGAAGCTGAACATAGTATGTGATTCTTAGGTCCATCTATAGGCTGACTCTTGTCAATGCATAGATAGGGTATAGAGTTTTTTTAAGAGTCTGTCTCTGTAAATAGGAGCTACAACTATTGGTAAAGGGCTTGCCTAGCTTCAGGCAAAATTGAAGAAGCCTTCAGAAAGGAATGGGGACAAGAAGCTGCTGAAACCCTGTTTACTCACTGACCAACTTGAGCTTGACAGAAGTCAACTACTGCATAACTGTCACTTTCTACACATGCCTCCTTGATCCAGGAACTCTGTCAGCTACCACACAGGTAGAAGAAACACTGGTAGAAGAGGCCACAGCTTGACAGTGTTGAAAATGCCTTTAGAACAAGAAGCTTCCTCTCTCTTGTCTCTCGCCAGCTTTTGGATCCTATGCTGCCACTCTCCTGGCCTTGCTCAGGAACACTAGCCTCAAGTGTCTGAACTCTTAACATATTTTAGTGGCCTCCCATCCTCCTGAATACCCCAGGGAAGGCCAGCTAGAGGTTACTCATTGGTTTGCCATTCTTTTGTCTGTCATGGTCTAAATGCCCTACCCTAACTCATATTAAGCAATGTTCTGAAGAGCTGGAGCTTTGGGGAGGTAACTATGTCATGGGGATGGATCACTGTCTTTATCAAGAAGGCCTCAGGGAGCTGGCTAGCATGCCATGAGAGAATACGATGAGAAAGTATTGATGTTGATAAAGTATTGATATGAACTAAAGAACTGAATCTTCAGAGACTGAATGTGCTGCTGTGTTGATTTTTAACTTCTCAGCCCCCAAAATTGTTAGCGATACATTTCTCTTGTTTTTAAACTTCATAGTCTATGGTAGTTTGTTATAGCAGCCTGAATTGACTAAGAAATCCTATCAAAAGTCTGGTAATGTTGAAAACTTTCTTTCATGGAATACTGCATAACATGAATTTCTCCATTATTTGTTTACCCATCTACCATCCAATGATCATCTCAAGTACTCATTGAACTTATTGAGTGCTTATTATATGTGCTTACCCTTTGACACACAACAATGAATAACCAGTCATATTTCTATGCAGAGCTGATCACTCAGTTTATGAGGAAATTCTTTCCCTAATCTATCATAATACTCATTTGATAATTAGTCTTTAACTGCCTCCTTCTGTGACCAAAACATCCATGCATCATTCATGACTTATTTCTCTATTAGAGTTTTTTGTTGTTGTTTTCCAGGCAGGGTCTCATGTAGCTTAGGCTAACCTCTAACTTGCTATGTAGTCAAGGAACTCCTGGTCCTCCTTCTACCACCTTCCAAGTGCTGAGCACCACTGTGCTCAACTCCCCCACGCAGTTATAAACATAATGAGACCACAGCTAATAGTGCTCTGAGACCTGTCATGGAGTGACTACAATCCACACCTTCGCATGAGTGCAGACATGTACAGTCCTTTGTTCAGGACAGAAGAAAAAGCTCCTCTATAACTGTGCTAGATTTTGATAATCAGAACTCTCTGCCTCCTAGACAACCATCACTAGCCTGCAGATGGCCTTTGAAAAATGAGATGCTTTGGGGCAAAAAATAAAAGCAAACCATGAACCAGTGAGATTTCCCAGAGGATTAAAGTGTTTTCTACCAACTGTGATGTTCTGAGTTCAGTTCCTGTGTCTACATGGTAGAAGGACAGGTTGAGTTCTGTAAGTTGTCTTCAGACTTCCATGTATGATGGTACATGGTACATGCCCTACCACTGATGTACACAAATCTGCACACATATACATACACCCAAATGAATGTATGAATGAATGAATGAATGAATGAATGTTTAAAAGAAAAGTAAACTATAGCTCTGTACATCTTTACTATGGACATTTGCCTCTCACTGTTTCCTCAGCTGCTGGAACTGTGCTGGAGAGACAAGACATTCGTAAAACATGAAAGATAGAGTCTCAAAAGGAGATGGTGACTAATGACTACTTAATCATGGGTGGCCGTTTGATGTTGTATGCCCAAGGTTTAGGTGCCCACTGCAGTCTGCCTGGCTGTAGACCAGAAACTCCCATGTGCCAATAAACAGAGACAGGGGTAAAGGCAAGGTGTCTTACTTATTCAATACATCAAACTTGCCTGTCTTAAGGAACTTTCAGATCTCAGGTCTGGGGCATCATTTCTCATATCAGAAATCTTACGCTTTCTGTATGTGCCAAGGTTAGCCTATAGGAAATCACAGGTGAAGACCATATACTATCTTAACTTTAATCTCACTTCCTCTTCCTTTTCTCACCAT
This sequence comes from Grammomys surdaster, assembly GCF_004785775.1. Classification (NCBI taxonomy): domain Eukaryota; kingdom Metazoa; phylum Chordata; class Mammalia; order Rodentia; family Muridae; genus Grammomys; species Grammomys surdaster. The sequence continues at coordinate 1,433,122 of NW_021620763.1, forward strand.
TGAGGCCCCTGCCTTTATCATCCCTGGTGTTAGAGATCTCATAATGAGTCTGGCAAACTTACTCCTTCCGAAATATATAAGAATCTATGGGGTCAGCAGTGTTTTAAATCAGTTACACTTTATGGTAAAGAAGTGGTAAAATACCAGTGAACATCTGTGTGTCAACATCTGAAAGTAAAGGCATAGGAGCAAATATTAGGATGCAAGTACCATGAATTGTCAGTGCTCTAAAACTTCCCCTATTCCTCCTCACTCATGGCACCAGGAGCCTCACTTTCTGCTCTACGCTTTAAAGAATCAAGCGTTTTACGCTGACTATCAAGAAGAGAAGGCTTGGAGATGAAGAGCAACATTTCAGACCTTTCTTCCTGAGGTTGTCAAGTTTCACACAGAGTTCCCTCAACCTAAGAGATAAACATGTATCATAAACCCAGTGACTGTTCACTTGTCCAGGAAATGTGGGGTCATATAATCATTGACACTGATAATTCAAGCCAGAACAATGAGATTTGTTCTTGTTGGCTGAGAAGTGATCCCAAGTTCATGAGGGACATGGTCAGTTCTGTGACGATGGAGATAAGGATGTTCGACTGGAAGTTTTCTCTGCTTTCCAATTGACTGATTCCTCTCATTTGCATCTTCCACACTGCTGATGATCAGTCCTTTAGGCAAGGATTGGGCAGCACACCCTAGGATCCTAGGGCTTTCACGTCACCTGGTACATATGGGATACAGAACAGTGCAATACAATGTTTGCAGAGGAGTGAACACGTTCTTCTCTGCATTGTTTGGGTCCATCAACACACCCTTTGTGGATTAAATATAAATCACAGAAATCTGGAGAAAAATAGCTATCATATCTTCACTGGCCTTGCCCAGGTGATGTCCTGGATTCCAGACACATGCAGGAAGAAGGGCAGAGGCAAAGATGCTCTGATTTCAGATTTTCCCACAAATCTGAGAAGGTGAGAAACATAACCAAGAGTGTTTTGACATGTGTAGTTTGTCCAAGAGTTGGTCAGAGTTCCAGGAATCTGCAGAGGGAAGCTCCAGATGTAGCTATTTTACCAAGAATTTCCTACAGTAGATAACTTGAGGTTAAAGTTGAAATGTTCTGCTATGACTTTGCAGAAACCTGGGGTAGCACTTTATCCTATTCAAAATAACAGAACTCACCAACATTGAGATAACCCCAGTCAAGTGAGGATATTAAAACACTTCTACTTGCCAAACACAACATGTAGCTTGAGTTCAGATTCTGTCAGCTGATACTGGAAACAAACATGAGTGGGTAGATGGACAGATGGACCACAATATACAGTACGTAGCACAGAAAGTTTGGGACAGCTCCAGCACTCTGCACGTCAGCCAAGTGGTAGAAGGTTTCAGCCTCTTTTTGGAAGAGGTGGGATGCTTGCCTCTTGGGACATAGGACTTGGCCCTTTGTTACTGGAGCTGAGTTCATTTCTCCTGGGAGCTGTTCCTCTCTCACCATATAACCTTTGACCTCACCATAGCTGACTCCTCTAGAGTTGTCTAAAAGGTTCCCTATCCAGTGCTCATGTACAGATTATTCTCCATCAGCCTCAAATATAGTTTGAAATTGGATGGCCTTTAGTTATTGTAAGAAAGGAAACAATGGTCGTTATTTTCTCCTTGTAAGTGAAAGCAGGAGGGAACTGGAAATGGAGAGAGAAAAACTTCCTTCTGGAGAGGATTTGATGGAGCTTTGAGATACGATAAGAACAGCCATTGATAGGGCTCTGTTCTTCGACAGACACTCTACTCCTCTTTATAAGGTAAATTAGATTCCCTCCATTTGGGAAAGAGGTTGCCAAGTCATTCAAACAGTAGGAGGTGATATGATACAGCACATAAGCCATCCCCACTCTCTAAATGCTGTGTTCCAGAAGAATGCTCCCTCAAGGTTTGGTTCTTTCTTTTCTTCAGGGCAGGTGAGAATGAACAAGTGATCCATGGACAAGTTGGGAATAGGTTCAGATCCAGAGCATGAAGCTCTAGACAGTGAGCACATTCCCACCCCACCCCTTCCTTCTCATGATATGGGCCTCGGCCTGGTGGGTAGATGGTAAGAAGGATTCATGAAGAGACTGGGCTTGACTGTCAGGGCTGTGATGGGTGCTGCCTTCTGCTCACATAGAACCCCTTTAATCAGTCTTTAAGTGTTTAAATTTTGCTTACTATTTATTTTCCTTTTTACAACAGCATATCTATGCTATAGTTGGTTAGGTGGTTAACAGCACTTGCTGCTCTTCCAGAGGACCTGAATTCAGTTTCCAGATGCCATACGAGGCTTCTCACAAGTTCCTGTCAGTCCATCCCTAAAGAATTTATGCCCTTTACAGGCATCCTTAGGAGTCCTACACTTGCATAACATTTACTCATATAGACATACACATGCTTGCATATGTGCACACACACACACATACACACACAGATTCACATAGAGAGACAGACATATAGACACATAGGCACACAGATACATGGATACACAGAGAGAGAGACAGAGAGACAGAGAGACAGAGAGACAGAGAGACAGAGAGACAGAGAAAGAGAGATGCAGAGACACATGGATACAGACAGACACAGACACATGGATATACAGAGATAGAAAGAGAGATAGAGACAGACAGAGACAGACATATGTATGAATGAATGCACACACAGACACACACATTTTAAAAATTAAAATAAATCTCCAAATATGCTTGTCTGTATATTTGGAAGACAGTGGTTTTATTTATTTTGTTTTTGTTTGTTTGTTTTGTTTTCTTGACTAGCCTTGTCTGTTGGACATTTTCTGAGAAACTGCTTAGACTGGAGAAGCTGACCTTTGGCAGGAGCATTTTACTTTGGACCAACACTGTTTAAAGAACTCAAAAAGAACCAGGATAGTCACTAGGACCAGGCAGCAAAGTGAAGACTTACATAACAAACGGTCTTCATGTTCTTATTTCTGCCTATCCTGAGAACTTTTCTGTCCTAATTATCTGTATACTTTAGCAGACACTTGATGCTACCAGTGGGTTTTTATTTCAATATCCTTAAAGTAGTTGCACTACAGAACTATTTTCACTGTTGGCTGTAATAGGATTGTTAAAGTTTCCAATGCAAGAAAATTAACATTTTTCCCATAGTTAAAAAAAAAAAAAGACCCAAACTCTTTTTTTAAAAGCGAGAACTTACAGAAGATACTCATCTTATGCTTCTGATTTACTGAAACTTTTTCTGGCTCATTTTTTTAAAGAACTCATTTGCCCAGGGGCCTCTAGTGCAAGTTCATGTTACAAAATAGTTAAATTAGTTATACTTATGTTTGTAGTATTTTTATGTTTACTTACAGTTAAATTATATGTCTAAATATAGTTAAATCATACAAATATGCTTAAATGAATTACAGAAGCCCCAAAATAAAACTCCCATGAAAGAGAAAAAACAAAACAGAAAAATGGTGTTTGAGAGCCTTCCCTCCCTGTAGGTCACAAAGCAGAACCAGAGCTGTCTTGAAGTACCTACAACATCACTCTGGCTTTGGGAGAAAGCCAGTGGGATCAGGTGCCATGGAGATACTTAGCTGTGGGGTACAGTGGGTAAAGTCGAGATTTACCCACATCTTGGGCCAAGATGTCTCTCAGTAAATATTTATTGATAGCTGGACTCTCCCTGCGTTCATGTTAGCAATAACAAACTTCCTGCCCTGGGGCAGTACTTTGAATTGCCTCTGGATGCCACAAGGACATGCAGAGTTCGGGGAGATGAGTTAATAAATAGTCCTTACACAGAGCTCTTATCTTGACGTAAACTAATGCATCATTCTTAGCCTTTCAACAGTCTCCATTTCCTCTACAAGCATGACCTTTGACATTCTCAGTCTGAAATTCCCTCTTCTATGGCTTGGCTGTGCTCTGTTGTGTGGCCATTTTCTGTAATAGTAGCCTATTGATCTTGGCTCCTAGGAGAGTGGCTAGCTCATCAACTATTACACTGACTGTTGTAACCAACAGACTATTTGTTACAATGGAATTCAATTGGAGGAAAAAAAACCTTCCTATTTTGTAACTAGCCATCTTGAAGAAGACTTAGGCTATTGCATTGAAACTTTTCATCTATGCCTGCCTCTTTCTTCAGTGCATCCCGGCCACACACGCCTGGTCACACATGCCTGGCCACACATGCCACACTCAAAGGTACTCACTGTGCTTCAGTACACCCTTTGCTTCAAATCCTTGCATCCTGCCTCCTTTCTCCCTGCTTTGTTAAATTAAAAGAAACCAACATTTCTTCCTAGATGCAAACCTAAGAAGCGACAGATGTTCCTGGACTTGCCCAACACCAGGCTGATGCCAGGTAGCACTGGCTGATAAAAGGATTGGTTACTTTTTCTCCTAACTTCCCGTGTAATGATTTCACTATGGTTTCTTTAAAAATGGACCAGGCTGAGAGTGTTATTTTGAGGAAATCAACGAATGCCACCAATAAGCACACTTTCCCCCAGATAGCTCATTTTTATGTATTTCCCCATAGCATCATGGGATACTACCTCGTTGTTTATGCAAGAGACTGTGGTCCACAGTTAAATTGCTAGGGTGGCTGTGTCTGCCTTTGAAGGTGAAGCTAGCTCATTTAAGCAACCCCTTTAGCCATCATGGTTTTCCTACTAATGAGAGTTCTCTGCTTCTGTTTAAGTTCCAGTCTGGAGTTTTTTGGTGGGAGAGAAACTGTCTCTGCTTTCAACACTGCAGACAGCAGATGATCCTCAGAAAAGATGCTCCTGAGAGTAAGTGGGAAAAACTGAGTTGAAGAGCTGTCGTAGAACCTTTGTGAGATATCAGGGCTGAGCAGGCAGTTGTAAGCCTTACTTGGTCTACCTAGAAAACTCAGCATCTAAATTGCTTCCTTCTCCATGGCCCAGTGTTATAACATTTATAAAACTGTGACGAAACAAATAACCTAGGGGATAAATTTTTATTTTGGCTCCTGGGTTTAGAAGGTTTCATTCCTTGATGTCAGAGTGGGCTTGGCAGAGAAGACAGTCATGGCAGAGAAGACAGGAGCATGTGGTAGAGACTGTTTGCATCCTGGTAGGATAAGAATTCAGCAAACATTAATGTGCTTTGTCCTGGTAGAGTATGTCTCCTAAGGTTTCCAGAACCTCTCAAAATAGTGTCACCAGCAGAGAGGGTCAGGCATCCAAAACAAGAGCCTGAGAAGGTCATTACAAATTCAAACCAAATGATTCCCCAAGGTACATACAGACTATTCCATCTTTTAAGATGAAGGGTTTCAAGTTTGTATTCTGTTTCTAGCTTTACTTCCTTAGTTAAGAACTGTAACCAAGAATGGACTGTGTATGTGAACTGGAGGTGAGGTGGCTGTCAGAAAGGTCCAGCAATGATTTTGGGAAACTCAGACATTAACTAAATAACAGGACAGATGTTAAATGTCAGCAAGTGATGCTCCAGAGAGTCGTCTACATATGTTCATGTTTCATATGAGGACACAGGACCAATCCCCAGACAAGGAACTGGTAGTAGCTTCTAGAAACTTTTCCTGTGCTACTGAAAGCCTCTAACTAGGGAGTCTGAAGGCAAGCTACTACTTTGAGGAAGAACATGAATGCTAGGGCCTTTCTGAACTTTAGCATATATAATAATTGCAAAGTGAACTCTTGGTTTAAGTTACAACTTGTTACTAAGTAACCTGACTTCTTCAAAATCATAGGTAGAAAAATAGAGGAAGTGTCAAAACCAAGTGAAATTCTGTATATTGTTGAAGATAGTCATCAGGAAGTGTGGACGGGCACACCCATAAATAAACTCATCATCAGGGTGGGACAGTGATAGCTGCTGGAACTGGAACTTCTAATAACAACGAGGCCCCATGAGTAACCCTAGCTGCAGTGATTGTTTATGTATTTCATTTATCCCATGTTCCTGAAAGCTCTTAGTCATGGAGCAGTGTCTCCCCATGGCTTGTTCTGTGGGATGTTTGCCTTCAGCCCGATAACTGGGGTTCTGGACCTGGGAGGGGGTCAGGGGACAGCCTACTTCCCAGAACAGACTTTGAGCATGCTTTTCTTGCTGCCTTGGCTCATGGCTACTATTAGCAAGGCCAAAGACAGGATAATGGTTTTGGAAAATGCATTCTTTTCTACCTACACTGTCACTACTGACTTGTTTTTTGAAGAGAGGCCCAGAATATTACAGTTCTGAATGAGGCCCAGGGAGCAAGGAAGGTGCCACAGAGATGCTCAAGAGAATTTCAGTCTGTCCTCTAGGCACTCCTGAGGTCTTCTCATCACACCATGAGCACAGCCCTTAGGAGACAGCTTCTGGGGTTTATAATTCTCTCTGATTGGATCCTAAGCCACATGCCCTCAGAAGGCACTTAACACCATTAGCCAATTCCAATTGATTCTTTGTACACACGGCCTACATCGACAATGAGACTTGATTAAAAACACAAGAGGGAAGAAGACTATACATTTAATAAGCCAATTAAAGTACAGCTCCTCATATCGTGGTGATCAGCCATAAAACTATTTTTGCTGTCACTTCTTAACTGTAATTTTACTACTGTTATGAATTGTAATATAAATATCTGATATGCAGATTGTTCAATCCCCAAAAGGTTTGAGGCCCACAGGTTGAGAAATCCTACCCCAGACACACAATCTGCAAAGCATTTCTCAAACCTAGGGAGCACAGAGTACCTTGTCAAGGACTCAAGGCAAGGCATATTCTTAGAGTTGTTCACTCCCTTATGGGAGAGGTTCGACACTATGGTATTTGTTGTACCCAACTTTCCCTTATTACTAGCCCTATAAATGCTGCTAAATATTCATCATATAAATAGCTGTCATTTATCACGTCCCAAGTCCTTATTTGGATTGCAAATCTAGATGAGTATATGTATATGTATATATAAACATACCTATAATTTTATATGTGTGTATATAATTTGGCTTACTTTTCATAAGCACTATGTATGGCAAGTTTTCTCTAAATGAAGAAACCAAAGGTTAAGACTTTGTGGAAAACTGATTAATCATGCTAATTTATGCCAGGACTCCTCCTAAAAGCATTAGGCTATGAATTTTGTACACATGTCCTCATTTTATCCTTATGGATTAAGCACTTACCAGGCAACACATATTTTTCTCAGTGCTTTGCACATACTAACGCAGAGTCTTCTCAATGGACCCATGAGGAGAGTGACATCACTGCCTCTACTTGAAAGAGGCAGAGCCAGGAACTAAAGGCCAGCAGTCTGACGCCCCAGTCCCTCTCCCTTACCTGTGTGGCTTTTCTGTCATCTTTAGAGTTATTCTACAAGGTGGGTTTGGCTAACCTATGTTGAGGTAAGGCTAATTGTCAGAGACTCTCAGCCAGTAGGGCAGACTTTGTTCAAGTGTCAACTATTGATCCACACCACCTTTCCCATTAAACTCTGTGAGGATTGTAAATGTTTGAGTTTGCAGAGAGCCGTGTTCATTAGAAATTTAGCCAACGGAAGGACTCTGTTTCAAGTGTCTACTTGGTAAACATCTTTGGCTATCTTAGGGCATTAATAAAATGTTACCAATAAGGAAAGAGAAGTACATACAGTGTGTGTGGCCAGAAGGATAGTCTTTTCATTCATGTCCAAGTTGTAACATTATAGAAATCATTGTAAGTGATTATTGCTTTTCAACCTAAACAGGATATCTACGCCAACCACTCCGGGACCTCAGGAAGATCGTAGAAGGACTAGCATGATTGGAAAAGCCAGAAGACAGGGAGGTGCACTGTGAGGGCTCTGGGTGGCACACGGGCACTGCCATCATGAGCACAGCAGGGGTTGTTAGCTGCACAAGACCTACACAAAGGACTTGAAAGTGACAGTGGCTAGTTGGGAAGAGGAACGGGTGTCTGTAGGAGCTGAAGAGAGATAAGAGAGGATAACAGTGAATGTAACCACAGTACACTGTAAACATGTGTGAAATAGTCAAAATAAAAATAATAAATAAAATGAAAATAAAACTCTGTAAAATAAAAATCATAGGAGTGTAATATACACTGTGACAGAGGCAGCTTATCTCTATTATTTTGGATATATATATTTTTATCTTACACACTGCTGCATTAGAATTTTTCGAATATCATGTCTACATATACCCACTGTAACATGTAATATACAGTATTATGCATAATAGTGTTCGTTTTGACAGGCATAAAATACACAATGCTATAGAAATGTGTCCACACAGTTTCATCCTTCAAATTTACTTTAAATGATTTAGTTCGGAGCTTTGTGTGAATTTTTTTAAATGTCTGCAAATGTGCTGCATTGAAATTGTTTTAATGTGAAGAACTAAACACATGTACGATGCTCATGTCCTCACAATAATTTAGACACAACCAGCTTTTGTGAAGCAATGACTCTTTTAGAAATGAACGCAGAATAATGATTCTGTCAAAAGCCCTACTGATCGGCACATCCTGGTGTTCTGGTCTCTCTAACATCCTTCCCTCTCCAGTGTAGCCCGGATGGATCGACTCACTTTCAGAGAATAGAATACAAAGACCTTCAAGACTGGGTTATAAATGCTGTGTGTTTCCCATCTTGGGTCCTTCTCTCACTCTCTTAATTTGTCACGTGAGGAGGAGCTAGTTGCCATGCTCAAAGCTGCTCTGTGGAGAGTGCCACATGGCAAGAAATCCAACAGGCAGTGAGAACCAGAAGCTGCCAACAACATCATAAACTGGGAAGCTGGCTTCCCAGAGCTCAGATTGGAGAGAGAGGAGGGGAGCCTCAGACTGTGCTTCTGCAGATCTTTGAGAGAGCCCTGGAGTCTGCATGCTGGCCACCTAGCGCTCAGGTTTGTGGTGTGCGATTTATGTGATGTTATAAGCAAATACACATTAGCAGTAATTTGTCTAGCATCCCTAAATCATCCTTAGAGCAAAGGAGTCACTTGAGTTTGGAGTTGAGTAGCTGGCCCTTGGCTTAAAGCCCAGTCAGATAGTACCTGCTCCAGAACCATGTTCAAAGCACCTCACCTCCGTGAGACCCCATTTCCTCAACTGCAAGATTGTGAGAACAGTAATTATTTGCCAAACTCATAACACCTTAAAATTGAATAGTTATTGTTAGATGACTGGTGAAAAGCTTCCATGGGTAGGGTCTAGTCCGTTCATTCATTTGTTTTTCCTCTCAATGTTCTCCTTAGCCCCCTTTACTTCTTTCTCACCTTTTATTAGGGATGGAATACTTGAAATAGTAGAGAAAGCGTAAGAGGTCTAAAGAATTGGTGGTGTTGAAAGGAGCAGGATATAATGGTATTTTAAACATTAGCTGACTTTCAGTTGACCTGGAGTAGGGAGAGAGTGTGTAGTGAGGAAGAGAGGCTAGCTGTAGCAGTTCATCCCTTACCAGCAAGCTTGCTTGTCTGATTTTATTGCAAGGAATGGATACAAAGTTATCGAAAGGTTTAGTTATCTCTGCTTTTCCCAAATGGATGCACCCAGCATACTGGGTGAAAGATGTTTAACTTGATATGATTTTCTCCCATAGCATATAAAGTCTTCTTCCAAAATCCTCTATCTTCATTCAAAAAAAAAATCAAAAATGGAACATCCCCTAACACACACACACACACACACACACACACACACACACACACACCCCACATGCATGAGAATGCCCCCCCGCTTGTTTACTTGATACAGTGTGAAAAAGCATTGTGATGGCCTTATATAGTAGAACCCAAATGGAGCATTCTATGGCCATATGTTACAATTTAAACTGGAGAGAATACACTAATTTTTAAAAACAAGATCAATTTTAAATGAATAATGGCATGGATAGAAGGCAGGAGAGATGTTTCATGTCAGAGATCAAAGAGGAAGTATTTGCAAAGACTGTGTAAAGAGTTAGGGGTGTAAAAAATGAATAAAAGAAAGAAAAGAAAAAATATTGAAGAACAACAAAAGAGTTAGGGGTGCAGAAGAGAGGAAAGTGGAGTATAAGAGACGAGGGTTGGGGTCAGATTCTGAAATTTTTATAAGAATTTCAATGTTCATTCTGAGATCTGTTGAATGACTCCAGAGATAATTTCAGCCCTGATATGATGTCATCAGATTTGCATTTTGAAAATAATCTGGAGACCAGAAAGTCATTCAAAGAAAGACAAGAGAGTGATGGAACCCTAATGTCTGGAGTCAGAAACAATGCACACAGTTTCAGCAACTAAATGAGGCACTAATACACTGATGAATGGACAAGCCTACTCCTCCTTCACACCTCAGTCTCTCTACCTATATAATAGGTAGACAAATCTTATTTCCCTGCCCTCTGGTAGTACCTAGTTTTTAAAAAATCTGTTTCCAGGAATGTTGCCAGGACAAATAATGAATACGAGATACCCCAAGCATCTTGAGAATCACCAGAGCAAAACAACTCTGTTGAGCCAAGGAGATACATATCTGCACACAGCTGCACATTGGCTGTCGACTCTAGTTTGTGATGGTCGAGATATTATTCTGAATGAACAAGGAGGGACAGAATACTGGAATCTGTGTAAGCTTTATTCCTGGCATTGCTTTTCCTATTGCATTTAAAAACTTGGAGGCCTAAAATCAACTCTTGGTTTTGCATATCATTCTGCAAATACAGCCTCTTCAATACATTAAGGCATGTGCACATATATTTTGCATATTTATGTTACTCTAGTCCATAAAAATTTTATGCGAGCAGCAAGAGTTTGTCATAAGTAATAAAATCCTTTATGTGGACTCTTTCCCATTCTTTTCAAGGGAATTTTTTAGAATTTTTTTTCCACAACTGGATTTCAGACTCAAGAGATTCCTCAGGATTGTTTTTATTCCCAGCCATGGCTGTTGTCTTCCCCTTTGCCACACACACTGGGAGTGAGCAGATCAGTCCTGGAAAACTGTCTTGTTGCTTAAACAGGAACTATTGGCGTCAGTAGTCTTTTGCAACTTGACAGGCCTCAAGGAATTGGGAGAAACATGTCCATCTCATATTATGAGCAAGTGAATTCTGATGATTCCAGAACAGAGCAGTTCCTACAGCTATTAGGTTCCCCCAGGCAGCAAGGCCAGGCCTTTCCCTGAATGCCAAAGATCTCCCACATGCTCCCCACCCTCCCTCTGTCTCTCTCCCCATTCTCCTGCTTCCCCTCCATCTGTTGTAGACGATATTCCTTAGCCTACAGTTGGCATTCTGCCTTTGTGCTCCCCAAATATTCTCATGTTACTTTGACACTGCCAGACACTCAAGAATTGAGTATGAATTTGCCACAATGACCCATCTTCCAGTCTCTCTGCCATTCTCATTCTGCCTTAATTATAAACTAAATTCTGGCAGCATCTTGTCCCTTTTATAAGGAAACAAACAAACAAAAAAGTATATAACTTGTGCACTGAACATGACAAAATGCCACTGGAAGAAAATAAAGTTTACTTAGATTAGTTGAAAGCCACTTCCCATTAGAAGACAGTGTTGTTAAAGTGACACCAGTCCCAAACTGACCCCATCAAAATCCCAGCAGCAACCCCCTAGCCCTGACTCCTTCCTTTACCTTCCCTCCTTTGCTTCCTTCTCTTTCTACTTCCTTCTCAAAATTTACAGTGAAATTAAAGGACTCAGAATAGATAAAGCAATATTAAAGAAGAACAAAGTTGTAAGATTCATTGTCTAATCTCAAAGTATATAACATGGTGTCCTGATATCTCACAAGTAAAGATACACGCACCATGCTGGACAACCTGAGTTCATCCCCAGAACTCACATGGTGGAGAGAACTGATGTTCACAAATTGTCCTAAGACTTACACACACACACACACACACACACACACACACACACACACACAAAAAAAAAAAACCTGTCAGGACTATGATTTTTTAAGGACAGACAATGACTCAATGGTTCAGAAATAAACATATTCATTTAGAGTCAATTGATTTTCAACCGAGGGCAAAGACTGTTCAATATAAAGGTTTTCATCATGAACTAATGATGTTGGGACACATGCATATATTTATATGCAAATGGTTGACCTATCTCAAACAATACACAAAGTTAGTTTAAATTGATCAAAAATATAACTGTAAGAAATAAAACTATAAAACAGAAGAAAATATGGGTGTCTTAGTTACTGTTCCATTGCTATGAAGAAATACCACAATCATGGCCGCTTTATAAAGGACTCATTTAATTGGGGCTTGCTCATAGGTTTAAAGGATAAGTCCATGGTCATCATAGTTTGAAGCATACAGGCATGGCACAGGAGCAGTAGATGAGGGCTTTACATCCTGATCCACAGGTAGCATAGAGAGAGGAGAAGGGGTGGACCTAACCTAGGGTTTTGATAACTTAAAGCCCACATCCAGTGAAGCACCTCCTCCAACAAGGCCATACCTCCTAATCCTTCCTAAACAGTTTCACTCACTACAGACCAAGAATTCAATTATAAGAGCCTCTGGGTGCCACTCTTACTCAAATCACCACAAAGGTATAAATCTTTATGGTCTTGTATTGTATGGTGTTCTTGGTACTCAATGCACAAGAACAAATGCATCCCAACAATACTCAACCTTTTTTGTGGTCAAAAGAATCCAATCAAGAAAGTAAAAGGCAATCTACAAAAAAAACTTCTTGCTAATTATGTATGTGATAAGAGGATTGTTTCTAAAATATGTAGACTCTTTCTATTCAACAGTAGAAGCTAAGTAATCCAATTGAGAAATCAAATTTGAACAGAAACTTCTCCAAACAAAAAAATGCATCAATGAGAATAGACTAAGCATTGTTAGTCACTAAGAATGTAACACCACTTCTCACCTGCTAGGATAGCTACACTCAAAAGAGACAGACACAACTCGTATCAATGTGTGTGTGTGTGTGTGTGTGTAGCAAGTAGAACTTTCATTAATTGCTCATGGTATCCCCTTCAGCAAGCCAACATCTAGGCAGATGTCCATGAAAACCAAAGACATGTCAACACAAAGACTTAGACATAGAACTTGAAGCATCATTTCTCATAATAGTTGAAAGCAGAAATAAATCAAGCATGTATCATTTGATAAAAAGATTAACAGTGCATATTCATGAAGTGGGTATGCAAAGTATTATGATTGTACAATAGAATATCATTCATCCATTAAAAGTTATGAAGTGCTGATATATACTAAGATATAGATGGGCCTTGATAACATTAAATTATGTAGAAAGAGCTGGAACCAAGAGGCTGAATATTATAAGATTTCATGGGCAAGTTCGTAGAGACAGGAAGCATGTGTTGCCAGGGGTCCTAGAGAGGAGGATGCCTGGCTCATGTGTTTGGAATTTGTCCTGAGGTCCTGGAACTAGACAGTTACCTTGTGAAGGTTTTAAAAAAGTCACTAAACTGTACAACTTAAAATTTTATGGTATGTTGTTATAATTCAAAGCAAATTTATAAATGCTTCTGTTTCAAAGATTGGCAAATAATGGTTAATGTTTATTACACCCTTACTATATTTGAAGTAGAAGATGAACTTGGCTAAAACTTTAGAATAAAATGTGTTCTTGAGTAAAATGTAATGGAAACTTGTATCTGTCAGACAAATTTATATCTTCATGTATGACATAAGGAAGAAGCCACAAAAAAGATGGAAAATTGTGAAATGATTCAGCAGTACCTAAGAAATTGCCTAATAGTGTCTACAACAGAAAAATCTTTCTCTTAGAAACATGTGTCAGTGTCAGCACACTCTGACAGTTGTAACCAATATGGAGGAGGAGTATCAAGTAGTGCATTGCTCAAATGGGGCAGCATAGTGGAGAATTCTGAATGGCCATGGAAAAACTGGAAAGCTTACTTGTATGCAGAAGCTTAGGAGGGTAATATGGGGACCCCAAGAAGAAAAAGAAACAAATTAAAGGGAATTGAGAGACCCCAGACAGAATCTTGGCATACAGCAATATCAGTGTGAATATTCAAATGAGCACAAAATATTGTGGAAATGTTTAGAAAAGGGCTCTATGTGTCCTAGGGTAGAAAGATTAATCTAAGTAATAGTGCCATTTCTTTCTTACGCTTCCGAGGAGTTGATAAGTTCTGGGATTCTGGGCCAGGAGTGATGGCTTCGTCCCCATTCACAGCAAGCAGCAATGTAACTCCAGATCTTGGGGATCTGACATCCTCTTCTGGCCTCCACAGGCACTGTACTCATGTGCAAATACCACATACACATAGACACATACACATGATTTTTTTTTTTATTCTGAGATTGTACTATTTTTTTCAAGGTGCTAGATGCTGCTAAGACAGAGTTTCACTGTGTGGCCCAGCCTGTACTTAGACACCCATGTCTTGTTTCTCCCTCCTAAGTACTAAGGTCCAATTATTTAGAAAAGAATTTTTCATTCTGAGATATTTAAAGGCTAGTATACAGTTGTAAGAAATAACAGGGCAAGTCTTTTCGGTCTGTTCCCAGTTTTCCCTGACTATGGAACCCTGGAAGATGATGGTCCATGATCACAGCCAGATACTGATATTAATCTGATAAAGAAGCAGAACACTCCCATCACCACAGAGATGCCTCAGGTGCCCTTCAGCTATGTTTGTCTCTCTCTCCCATATCTACACTTCCTTAACACCCAATCCCACCCATCCACTCTACGTTTCTGCATCATCACTTCAAGAATGTTCTGTGAGTAGAGTCCCTTATTGGGCATGTTCATGCTCAGCAAAGCCCTCTGGGGATTCAGACAGTTGGCTATCTGTATCAGTAACTTTTTCCTTTTTTGTTGCTCAGTAATGGTCTATTGTACCATTACACTGGAGTTGGTTCAACTGTTAACAGACATTGGGGTTGCTTCCATTTTACCTTTACCCTCATGAATAAAGCTTAGAAAATTTTCATGCAGGTTTGTATGTAAAAATATGTTTTCTTCTTTTCCCTGGAATAAATGCCCAGAGTGTAATGAGTGAGTTACTCGCTAGCTGTAAGTTCAGTTTTTAAAGAAGTTGCTAGACTGTTTCCTAATGTGTCTGGACTGTGAGCAGTGTCTCACAGCCACTTTCTTGCCACCACTTGGTGGTGTGAGCATTCCTGTGTTTAGTCATTCTGTTAGGTATGTGATGCTATCTCTGTAATTTTAATATATGTGTCCTAATGACTAATGCTGCTGAATGAACTGAATGTGCCTACCTGTTAACAGCATTTCCTCCTCACTGAAGCGTGCTCTTGCTGATAGCTCTTGCTGTTTTCTAATTGGATTTTTTTTAACTACTAAGTACTGAAAGATCATCCTGTGTTCTAGACACTACCCTTTCACTGGGTGTACATTATGCAAATACTTCCTCTCAGGCTGCAGCAAATCTCTAAGTCTTTTAAAAGAATAGTTTGTGGATCAAAAACCTAAATTTCGACCCAGTCTGGTTTTCTTGTATGTGTGGTGGTTGGGTGTCAAGTTTGAGGACTTCACATCAGGCCAGATGCCAGACATTTTTCCTATTTTCTTTCTGTAAGTGTTAGAGTTCTATATCCATTTAGGTCCTTGATTCTCTTAGAGTGTATTTTCTCTGAGTCTTAGGTCCTGGTTGGCTGTAGTGCTGTGTAATCATTTTTGAAGTCTATCCTTACATGACAACTTTAGGAAATCATCAGGGCACATCTGTGGAAGTCCATTCTGGGTTGTCTTTACCCTCTTATTGATCTGTGTCCCCCCCTCCCATGCCACCACATTTTGATTATACTAGCTATAAAGTAAATCACAAAATTGGGTAGATGAATTCTTCACATTGTGTTCCTTTTAATAATGATTTGATCTCAGTTCTTTCAATTTCAATATAATTTTGTCCAAATTGTGAAACTTGTAGAAATTATTTTAACATTTATAATGGTAAAGCAATCTTGTGTGATCTTCCATCACAGAGTTTCCATCCAGCTGCCTTTTTAAACATTAAGGTGCATGCCCACTGCTTTCCATGATAAAAGGTCTTTGTGTAGACCATGCACAGTGGCAAACTGACTCTTAACACCTTCATCTAAAAGGGCTCAGAAATCTGGACCTGAGCAAGCAATCCAAAAGAAAACATACAGCCAAAAAAAAAAAAAGAAAAAAAGAAAGAAAGAAAGAAAGAAAGAAACAAAAGGAGGAGAGGGGAGGGGAGGGGAGTAGTGAGAGAAAGGGGAGGGGAGGGGATGGGGAGGAGGAAAAAAGAGGAGGAGAGGGGAGAGAAAGGGAGGAGAGGGGAGGGAAAGGGAGGAGAGGGGAGGGAAGGGAGAGGAGGGGAGGGAAGGGGAGGAGGGGGAGGGAAGGGGAGGAGGGGGAGGGAAGGGGAGGAGGGGGAGGGGAAGGGGAGGAGGGGGAGGGGAAGGGGAGGAGGGGGGAGGGAAAGGGAGGAGAGGGGAGGGAAGGGAGAGGAGGGAGAGGGGAGGGGGAAGGGGAGGGGAGGGGAGGAGAGGGAAGAGAAGGGACGGGACGGGAACAACTGGTCCACACACACACTTCAGTTTCTATCATTTTATCTTCTGGCTTTCCATTCTAGGCCCAGGTTAAGTTGGCTTGTTCACCAAGTCCTCAGCTCTCATCCAGCTTTGCCCAGAGCTGAAATAAAGAGACGCAAATAATGAGAAACCAATCTGGAGCCAAGTTTGCCAAGTTAGTACTATAAGCCTGAAGTTCTCTCTCTCTCTCTCTCTCTCTCTCTCTCTCTCTCTCACACACACACACACACACACACACACACACACACACACATACACAGGCACACGCACACACACACCTGTTTTAAGGAAAAAAAATCTGCCTCCTCCAAAGTTTCTCTCTTTTCTGTTATATCGTTGGAAATGGTTTCCATAGCGGCCTCCATGACTTGGTGACCCCTGACTTGGTAACCTCTGATGTGATGACAATACAGTGACCCCCTGACATTTTTACCTCAGATGTCATGACGCCTGACATGGTGGGCCACAGGTAATTAGATACAGCAGATGAAAAAGAGAATTCTCAGACTCCAGAGAAAGCCAGAGAGCATCTCTGGGGAGGAGATCCGGGGGAGGGAGCCATGGGAAGCCAGAAAACATGGCTTTTCTGAGCTGGTGTTAGCGACTTAGAACCGTGTCTATACTAAATCAAACTGTCCAACTAAGAACATGCAATGTCCCCTCCATTTATATATCTTTTTTCCCTCCACTTACATATCTTAGATTTCTTTCATCGATATTTTGTAGCTTTCTGTCCTGTATATTTTTATTAGATTAACATGTATTATTTTTCCACTTTTGAGTGACTATAAATTTTTAGTGATTATATTATATCATGTTTTAGAATGCACATGTTGGTTATTAGCATGTAGAATTATGATTTGTTTTTAATGTATATTTTTGTATAGCCATTTATCTTGATGAACACACTATGTAGTTCTAGAAAGTTCCACTCACTGATTTAAGGTTTTCTAGGTAGTCATGCCATGGCAAAAGGAAGTTTTATTTCTTTCCATTCTGTATGACTTTCCTGCAGCACCGGATAGAACTTCCAGGAACATAGCGTATAAAACAGAGACGATGGAAGTAATCTTCCTTTCATCAGACAGTGAAAACCTTCCTTCTTTCACTTCGAAGAAAACTCGACATGGAGATTTCTCTGTAGATATTCATTATGAAGATGTCAAAGTGTTCTCCTTCCAACAATTAAAATGGTCACGTGGGTTAGAGAGCTGAATGGACAGTTAAGAGCACTTACTACTCTGCCAGAGGACCTGATATCCCAGTGCCCACATCAGGTTCTCATAACAGCCTGTAACTCCAGTTCCAAAGGATCTGAAGCTGCCTTCTGCCTTATGTGAGCACATGCATGTGTGCATATGTCCATGTGTGTCTGTCTGACTACAGAGAGAGAAAGAGAGAGAGAGAGAGAGAGAGAGAGAGAGAGAGAATAAAACGACCATGTAGATGTTCTTTATTTTTGATGTGGATTATACTGATTGACTTTCACACAGTGAACTCTTCAAATACATTGTAGTAGAAATGCCTTCCTGACTAGGTGCCTGGTGCATGCTCGGTGAGTGTGGGGTGTTGACTGTAGTATTCCTCTTGTCCTCTTCATGTGTCTGAGCTCTACATCGGTTCCCCCTCCATCTTTGATGTTGCTGGTAGGTGTCTTCTGACTTCTCCGTCAGTCCTGCTAGATATCTGCCCACTTTATTGATCCTCTCTAAGAGCCCGGTTTTCTCTATTGCTTTTAAGTTTTCAAGGTCACTGACTTATGTTCTTATTTATACTATTTTCTTTCTTCAGTTTCCTTAGGTTATTTTTTCTTTTGCCTTCATAGATTCTTGATGTGGGAACTCAGAGTGCTGGAGAGTTGTCCTCTTTTCAGATACCAGAGGTGCAGAGGTCTCAATTCTCCTTGGTCTCCTTGGGAACCACCCTGAAAGCAAGTGTGGTTAAGTGCCATGTTAAGCCCAGAGAGGGTAGAAATACTGTCGTACCATAACCTTGGTCCTTGCTGGGGTTGTTGGTCTATGTACTACAGATTTTTATTTGATATTTGACTGGAATAGAAGAGTGTCTGTCTAGAGTGCCTTGGTCTTGGGTGACTGCCCCTTTGATAGTACATTGGCTGGAGCCAGCAGGCTTTTGTTGGGTCTTATGTCTGTACTCACTGGTGACAGAAATAGAGAAGAACAATACATCTACCCCATCTTCCAAGAATCAGAAGTCTGGGAAGTAGACTTTGGCCAGGTTATCAAAGGGTAGCAGGAGGCCACCCTTACCCTTCTGGGCTGCTTCTCTGTCTGCATGGCATGTAAACTGAGTGAATCATGTAGCCTTTAGATTAGTTTCATGTGTGACCAGTCCTCCTCCTCAGGAACCAAACTGTCAACCAGAATTAACCAAACTCTTCTCTAAGACTTCTTTTTATGTCTATACCATCAGGCCTACCAACCCCAGAGGTGGCTCTTGCTTTCCTCTTTGCAGAGCTCTGCCTGGTCTGTGGCTCTCTGCTGTGTCTTTTCCCTCTATGATGGGGCTCACAGAGAGCAAATTAAAGGAATGGGGTGAAGTAACACGTCCCAGGATGGAACTTCTGGAATCTGATGTTGTAACCTTGGCCTGCCGTGTATCCGAATGCTCACTGTTTCTCTCCATTGCGGGCTCGTTTGGAAACCTGCTCTGGTGGAAACCATAGACACTGCAGTGTCTTCTGACATGGAAGCAGGTAGCAAAATAAGAGCCATAGACCTGCTGCTGAGCTTTATTTAGGCAAAGTCTACACGTATGGACTGGTAGCATCTTTAGAGGCTGGAGATTTTTGTTATTTTTAGATACTCAGGTAAAATGTCTGGAAAAGAAATAAATTCCCCTTTAATCCTCTGTCAGGATGTGAAAGAAATGTTGCACGCAAAAATACCCTCAAGATCAATAGAATCGTCATTTTGAGACATGAGTCAGTCCTCAAAATCACATTCTGTATGTCTCTCTGTGCGTTTAGGGGTGCATACATGAATGCACACATGTGTGGGGTGCAGATGAGGACTGGGTGTCGTCCTATATTACTGTCCATCTTATTCTCTTGAGACAGTCTCACTAAAACCTGGAACTCACTAGTTCTTGCTTAGGGCAGAAGCCAACAAACCCTAGAAATCTTTTCCACCCAACATTGCCCTCATTCAATGCCAGGATTACAAGCGCAAGGCCACACATGTGGGTGCTAGGAATCTGAACTCAGATCCTCAGGTTTTCATTGTTAAAACATTAGCCATCCCTCCCTGCTGCAAATCACCTTCTTATGCCCACTCTGGGTTACACGGTGGCTGAGGATGTGACTGTCCTACAACATAGCCTTCTGGATAGGAGAAGGATAATGAAGGAAGCACAGTCGAATGGAGGAAACCGGATGTAAAAGAGTACCATGTACCGAGAGGGCAGCATTTGGGAGGTCAGAGAAGCAGAAAGAGTAGTAGACAGAGTTGCATAAGACTGTCAGGGGAGGAAAGGGATAAAATCTAATGGGAGACAGGAGTCTGGAGCCTAAAGCCATTTTCCATCACCATGGCTATTGATGAGCTATTGATGATAGTCTGAACTCTCACGTATATTCTTCCAGCTCTGCTGGCACACATTAGAATGTATTACATAAAATTATTCCGCAAATACCTTGCTAGGCAGTCAGCTAACACCCAATAGCTGGTTGTAGTAGGCCACCATTCTGATGATCTGAGTTCCTGTACATAATGCACATGAGTCTACAAGCTCCAAAGATGGTGAGGAAATAAAATGTCGCCTGAGACTATAGAGGACTCAAATGGGGTCTTACAATCCTGTGGTTCAGAAAGGTCATTATCATGATTATTCACTGACCTTGGACTGACAGCATCAATGAAACAAATGGCCCATTGAAAGAAAGAAACCTGGGAGGAAGCCAAGAACTCAAAGAAGTAAGTTGACAGCTGATTCCCAGCACAAGATGTGGGAGCTGAGAGGTCTTCTGGATCCCCCCTTTGTGCTTCCCTCTATCTCTGTGCTTCCACTCTTGAGCAGCATGCAGGTCAACTTGGGATGACAGAATAGATCCCAACACCCTTGCCTGGCGTTACAGCTCAGCTCTTCCACAGACAGCAGAATTCCTTCTGGAGATAAGACCAGCTCAGGAGAGTCCCTTCCGCTCAGGCCATGAGGAAAGATCCAGCAAAAGGAAGATGCCCAAGGCTTTAAGACATATTTTTTTAAGCTGGAAAATACATTTCTGCAGTGAGAATTTTGCTTTCTTTTTAAAAAGCAGAAATATAAGAATGTTTTTGTTTTAGTCCCAGGTGTGGCAACATGGGCTGCTTCACAGCTGCAGACTATGATTTGTCTCGTGCTCTAGCAGGGACGCGGTTTTGCCAGCTGCAGATAGTTTCTGTGAATGTGTGACATTTGAAGTTCAGGGGACTTTTCAGAGGATATAAATGTTAGAATCCTCCATAGAAGGGGCTGCAGCTGGCCGGCAGGTTGGTAGGTGGTTGCTGTTAAGTGAAGTTTGTTGTGGTTTGTGTTGAGTAGTTGTGTGTGAAGAGATGAAAAGAGAAAATTAAATACCCTAACAGCAAATATCAAACTTGCCCCAAGGAACTGGACACCCCTAGGTATCAAGGAGTTGTCTAACCATGTCATCTCCCTCCTTTTTTAATTTTTTTCTCTCCTACCTAATGTTAAGCGATTGAAAATGTGGAAGAAGAGGGGTGGAGACAGGTGGGAAATAAAAAGAACCCACAAAATGGGAAAAAGCCCAGTTACACATTTCCTCATGTCTGCCATTTTTAGCAACATCTTGAAAGGTGGGTTTTCACATCAACACAAATAGATCTCTCTGTAAGGCTCATCACAGGTCTGGTGTTTGTCCCCACAGTAGCATCAACAATGCATCTGAATGGCACGGAGGACTTGCCCCAGCCCAGTCCTGGGGCCCCAGCCCAGCCTCTGGATAAACAGTGCAGGCTGGAATGCTGCTGCTAACCCCATGTGCCTGGACTGGTGGCCATGTGGAAACCCCTGACAGTACTTTCCTGTGAGAGACCTGGGCTCTGGGGAGGCGCAGCTTCCTGCTGTGTCACCGTGATGTGACCACAAGAGTGGGAACCGGGCCCAGGAAAACTTCCTTCTGGACTGGGTCGACCCTTGTGCAGAATACTGGCTCAGTGCTGAGCATTTTTCCTGAGATAGCAAGGCCTCTGTCATCCTGTCCAGAGAAGCTTGACTGGTCACTGCCCTGCCAGGATCTATCTTACTGTACCCCTGAGACTCAGAACTAAGCATCAACCAATCACAGGCCCTCTCTGTGTCCCTAGTCAAAGGGACCAGATTTAGAAATCTGGTGACTCAGGTACATGGGAATTTGAAGGTCTCTCATGCTATCAGCAAAGCAAACAAAAAAAAGAAAAAAATGAATAAAAAAATCTCAATTTTAATACAAAAAAAGCCAATAAATTACCTGTCAAACAGTAAAATTGTCTTGATTTTTTTCTTACTACTTTACTGCAGTTTCCAAATTTTGTATTATTTATATGCTGGAATAGTAATCTTTATTAAAGAAAAATGTATAATAGTAATTAATTAATATAATTTAATGTTGCTATCCAAGGGACTCCCAAAAGGACTGCTAGTGAAGCCCTGCAGCTTAGCATGCTAAGAACTTGAACTTGGTACTGGGTCCTTCATTTATCTGGGCTACAACCTCCTAAGATTATCTATCACTCACCAAGAGTTTGGGTGTTATCCTGTCATGAAATCCCTGCATCCTAAGTGAACCATTTTTCTTATAGTCAGGCATGATACAAGACACAACAACCCTGTTATCATGGCATGATGGCTGCTTCCATATAGCCATTTGCTGACCACTAATGGATCTTAGCCAAGTGCTTGATTTTGGTGCCAAGCATACATCTAAAATCTGTTTAATTTAATTACTAGTAAGGGAACCTGTATGAGGCTATAGTATTGATTTGGGGTCATATTTATGGGCTTTGATTCTATCTTGATCACTTTTTGAACTCTGTGATGTGGGTGACTACTTAACTTTGGTTTTTATTACTTGTAAACTAGGGGTAATACCTAGTTTACCTATTCGATAAAGCTTTGATGAGTTCATTGAGACACTCCTAGCAATATATTTAGCATGACACCTGGCTAAGAGGACAGGATCTGACTATGCTTCACATTAGGGAGTGGGACATCTGCAATAAAACCCCTGTCTTCACAGATTGAATTTTAACCACACAGAGGTCTCTATCTAGATGAATGGTACCTGTATCCCACACTTCCTGGCCAAATTACCCTTGAGGGTTCACTTTTCACTTAATCCTTGTGATTGGAATTCTAAGGGGAGGATACGGAAGGACCCTGTTAGCCAGTCAGATAGCAGAAACTTGACAGTCTACTTACAGCTGTGTATACCACCTACGAGACTAACAGCTGTGTCACCTTACATACCCTATGGGGTATCTTTGGCACATACTCCATAGAGTGCAGAGAACAGCTGAAGTGATCAGAAAGGACGGTAGCCTGATGGGGACACCCTTTCAAGAAAACTTAAGTCCCAGATAAGTTATTAGTGAGGAAATTTCCAGTTAGTTTCTTCATTGTTGTCTTTCAGGGTGGCTTTATACAGTTAAAACCTTCAAAGTCAGAGCTTCCAAATCTGAAGGCTTGAGAGTGGGGATAAGGAGGAAGGGAGAGACAGGACTGTGTTTGGAGTGTTTCCCACATGAAGTTATTTCGGGATCTGGGTTGCTAGGTGTCCACATAAAATATCTTCACCAGGAAAGGAAGTTGAACACATTTTTGCTCAAGACTTTTTTCAGCTGTTTTTCAAAGCTAGTGGTGGATAGAAAGAAAGCAGAGGCAAAGACAGCTCTTTGCATTTTATACCCAGAAGGCCCTTCCCTCAAAAACAACATTTGGGTGACTACCGTCTATAGACTTGAACTTTGTGAGTCATGAGCCCACTCATCCTTGAAGAAGTCCCTCCAGGCCATTGAGATGACTGAGTTGTTCTTTACACAAACAGTAAGGAGAAGCTTTCTCAGTTAGGCAGGTCAGTGAGCAACGTGAAACTTCACCCCGATGCCTCCCTCACTCTACATCATCCAAACAAGGCTTTTCTTTCCTTTAACCCACTCACTCCCTATCAAATGGGATAGATTTGGAAAATCTCCATGTTATAGTCAAAGAAAACCTCACTGTAATCCATAAAAATGTGTCCCTGGATCTCCAGGCCATTGGATCGAAGAATAATCCTTTTAGTTCCAACTAACAAAAACAATAGAGCAGAGCAGTAGTTTGGCATATGTGGCAGAGACTGGCATCCAGTAGAAGGTGAGTCGGGGCTCCCCTTAACTGTGTCTTCTAGTTGTCCTGAGCTTGGCTCTGACCAGTTCACTCCAGTGGCCTGAGTGTGGAAGTGCTAACTGGCCCATCAAACCTCCACAAAGAATAGTTTCATTTTTTTTTAACCATTCTGGATTTGATCCCAGACCCAGGTGACATGGGAGCTATGTATTGAAAGAGTATGGTCTCTATTGTGTTCCTATACCTTATTTAATATGGAAACGGTCACCAGAGTGGAAAGCAACATTTAGTTGGTGTAGAGAGTGAGAAGAGAGGCAGAAGCAGAGCCTTCCTATTATTCAGTGACCTGTCTGACTCAGAAGGCTCTGCCCCTAAGTCTTTCCAACACTCACCTGCAGCATCTGAAGAACAGGGGATGGGTGTCTGTTGGGTGTGGCTCATTACTTTTAGAGTTTCTTGCACTCTCATATTCTACCAAATGCAGAGCAAGTGACAGAAAAGAACAGAGCACCTTTACCTTAAGAATGTCAATGATAAATTTAGCTGCTCAGTGATACTATCAGGACAAGTTTCTGCTCCACCATCCTTACTGTGTTGGCTTTGTTCTCATGCCCTTGTGCCATGGTCCTGAGTTGGCTACTTTAATGGGAGATGTTAGATGTGGTGGTGTGTCCACCTTCCAGGAAAGAAGAAAGGGCAATGAAAAACTTGTTTCTTAAGGTAGAGTGTCTCTTTACTTACTGAGGGGAAACTTATCATTCTATCTCATTAAGGCCACCATCCTACAACTTGACAGGTGGCCAAGAGAAATGGCCAATCACAACTCGTCCAAGAGAGGTTAAACAAATCACAATTCATTCAGGGGATTCTTCATCCTATTCAGATGGAATCTCAATCCATGATGATATAGGATGAGATCCTAGAAGGAGGCACAAGGCTCATGGGGAGTGGCTTTTACCTGTAACGGAATAGTACAACCTGGGTGGTTTATAAACAGTAGAATTTATCCTTGTATTCCTGGAGATGGGAAGACCAACATCCAAGAGCTACAGATGTGGTGTCTGGAGAGGAGGTCTGCTTCCCTTATTAACAGACATCTGCTCACCGTCCTTACACAACAGGCAGGGGTAGCTAGCTCTCTAGAATCTCTTCTATAAGGCAATTAGCCCCATTACTGAAGTCTCTGCTCTCCTGACCTAATTGCTTTCCAAGAGTCCTCTCCCTTGAAACCATCATTTTAGAAGTTAGACCCTTATGTGTGTACCTTGGGAGACATAGACATGCAGATTCCAACAATTGTTACGTAGACAAGAATAAGCACCTGCCTCAGTTGCTTCCCTAACTGGTCATTGCTTTCCACACCTGATCAGCCTGGGCCTTTTTCTATTTCATACCAAATAATCACCAAGTCATGTTGATTTTAATTTTCGAACTATACCTTACTTTGGCTCATTTTCCCACTCTTATTCTATATTCCCTGTCACAGTTCTCTCCAGTCTGGCTCTCAGCGCATACTCCATTGCTTCTGCTCAGAATATCCATACACTGGTCACAGAGGAAATTCACTGGAAATCTAAAACACTTCACGGTGTAACTCAGGCCTTTCTTCCACCATCCAGCGACATTTCTCTCTCTCTCTCTCTCTCTCTCTCTCTCTCTCTCTCTCTCTCTCTCACACACACACACACACACACACACACACACACACACACACAGAGAGAGAGAGAGAGAGCAAGGGAGGGAGGGAGGGAAGGAGGGAGGGAGGGAGGGAGAGGGAGAGAGAGAGAGAGAGAGAGAGAGAGAGAGAGAGAGAGAGAGAGAGAATACCGCTATTCTCTCTGCCCAGATCCAGACTCAGTTTTTCATTTTTCTGATGTTTCCAGCCTTGCTCTCTTGCCTGTTCTCCAGTACTGACTTGAGGCCTTCATTACTTCTGTTTCTTGCCTTTAAGTGTGCTAATCTCCAAGTCTCCATTAGTGAGCACGTTTTAAGCTGTTTCAGTCTCTTGCCTTTCCTCTACTCCCCCGTATCATGCCTGAAGATCAAGACCATCTCACCCTTGGAAGCTATAATGGTTCATCTTGACTGTCAACTTCACTGGATTGAGAGACCCCAAAACCCAGTAAAGCACACCTCTGGGTGTGTCTATTGGAGTGTTTTCAGAGAAGAGTGAGGATATGGGACAGTAACGAACAGGGCAAGAAGCCCCACAAATTTGGGCGGCACTAACCAGTAGGCTATGGTCTCCCATGGAAGAGAAGCAGAAGGAGGCAGTCAGACACATAAGCTGCCCTCTCCCTAAGTGAGTGTGTCTGCTGCTGCCTTCACCCAACAGGCACCAGACTCTTCCACAGACTCGCACCAGCAGCTCTCCAGGGAATGCCCTTCAGCCTTGTGCCGGGGCAGCATCTCTGCTGGCTCTGATGCATCAGTGTCTTGGACTAAGCAGCTAAGCTGGTCCTCAGCCTTTGCAGGGAGCAGATGCTCATTGTTGAACTATCCAGCCTCCAACCACACAAGCTAAGCAGTAGCCTCCATTTGTAATCACACACATGTGTGCGTACCTGCTTCCCCTTGTGCTCCCACTCCTCTAGAGAATTCTGACTAATGCACAGGCCTAGAGCCTCACAAAGGACAGGTGTTTTTGTTTGGTTGGGTTTTTTTGTTTGTTTGTTCGTTTTTTAACGAACCTTTTACTCTGAGGACTGCCATTCAGTTTCACCAGTGCATTTCATCCAGTTAGCCAATACATGTCTCTTGTAATTGTGAACATCCTTAGAAGATTGATCCATGGCTAAGTACACTTTCCAGATGTACAATCATGAGTCACCAACCAAGTGCTAAGGTAAAATGTGCTTCTGGCTGACTGGGCAAGATGTGTTGCGGACAGACATGCAAACAATGATTCTGTTCAACAGTAGCCATTGTTGGACAATCACACTGTGGCAGCACTTTGGAGCTTTGAGCTTCAGATTAGTAGGGCTTACCTGTCAGATGACACTGGGATACTGCCCCATTGACCCTGTGTGTCCACCTGAGGACAAGATCCCAGGAGGTTTGTGCTGCTGGCATCTAGGGAAGGAACCTGCCTCCTAGACATAGCATCCTTCAAAAGGACCAAAGGGAACACTGTGCTCCCGGTGGCTTCTTTACTGGCACCCAATATTGCCTCTGCTGAGGCTCTTCCTGCCTTGTGCTTCTGGCAATATCCTCTCTTTCCACACACTATTTTTTTCCCCTTGTCAAAGAAGTTTCTATTTTCTTCCTTGAGACCTTTTTTCTGGTCTGTTTTGTGTTTTGTTTTGCTTTTCCTGCTTTCCAGATATCCTTTCTCTAATGAGGTCAAAGACTGAGCCATCTGGCTACGGGTGACCTGTGAAGCTTTTGGCTTTATTTGAGGACATGGAGTTTAAACATTCAGGCATCACAGATCCTTTGAGAAGACAAGTGCTGGATGGTTTTCAGTGGAGCAATGGAGAAGGAAAAAGACCTCTTCATTGTGCTGTTCGCTAAGTACAAGTTAGTCAGGCATATCAGCTGCTTCCCCAAGCCGCTCCTCACTGCTTCCCAGAGTGTCCCTGCAGAGAAAGAAGGGAGGCTAAAGTGCAGCTTCCCACTTCATAGATGTGGAGACCAGGGCTCTAGCAGGCGAGGAGATTGCCCATACTCATGAAAGTGGTGAGGAGAAAGTCAGGATTCAAACACAGGTATTTGTAAAGCAGGTACCTGGCTTCTGTCCCTAGTAGCATCTGTACTAGGTGAAACTGATTCCAAGAGTCTAGTCCTTCTACATTGACACTTCTGGTGATGCCTCAACATTCTTTTTAAATGAAGAAGGAAACAGACATCAGGAGGCTTAGGGACTTTGCGGGTATCAAGTGTCTATCTTTTCTTTCAATAACAAAAAATTCACACTTTTCATTTTGAGATAATATAAATGCATCCCTATATGTTTCTCAGCCTGTTGAAGACACCAATACCGCATATCTTCTCTATAAAACACGGAGTGGGTGGGGGACGTGTGTGTGCTAAAAGATAGTTGTCTGCTAATAAGCATTAAGCCAATGTAGACTTCATAATGAAACACTAGCTATTACCAGGGGTACTAAAATGGCTGCTGCAGAGTTATCAGTACAACGGATGCTCAAAACATAGCTCAGTGTGTGTACACTCCAACTCATTCAACAGGGGTTAGCTGAGCGCTTACTCCGAGTCAGGCATCATCCTTTGTAGAAGAGGCATGGAGTGAGGGAGATGAAGAGCTGTACAGTACGGAGTTGATATCTTAGTCAGGCAAAGAATAAAGAAACAGGGAAACCTCTGGAAGTGGAAAGCATTTTGAAGAAATGGAAAGGTGGCATGAAATGGAGCATCAGGGGAGAGGGGCAGCATTTCCAGGGACACCAAAACCTGACCAAAACCTGCATGGTGAGGACAAACCTGGCAAGCAATGCCCTACGGAAGGGTTCTTTAAGAAAAAAAAAAAGCCTCTAATATACATAGCATAGGAAATCCAATACCCTGACTCTAGACATTCTTATTTGGAGAAGGAGGAGGAAGCTTGCACGAGCTCTGGAGCCCATACTCTCCCTGGGAATTGCCTGGCCTTTCTAAACTCAGGTTCCCAAATCTGTAAGTCAGGGAGACACAAGTGAATAGGGACGAGAAGGCATGGAAGCATAGTCCTTGGCCCAAAGAAGACAGGGGAGTGAGTCTGGATGATGCCACAGTGAGGGTTTAGCCAGAACACGCAAAGCATCTGAAATGACTCGAGTGATTGTTAACTGTCGTTTCGGGTGCCTAACGTCTCATGGGTTTTCAACAATGTGTCCCCTGCAGGAGCCCCACAATTTCTCACGTTCATGAGTAGAGGAAGGACCCAGCATGTCATTTTACCATGTAATTTAAAAAGCATCAACATGATCCCTGTGGTCAGAGTGGCTTTCCGTTATCAGCATGCCTGCCTCACTGAATGGGAATAATGCTGAAGGAAAAAAAAAAGAAAAAGAAAAACCAGAATTACAAAACTCAGGGCATTCTTTCTTAAGTCAATCACTTTCTGCCAAATCGTTTAACTAAGGGTGGGGCATCATTTCTCTGTTTCCACCATCATTCCCTGAAGACATCTACCCTTCAGGAGGGAGGGCCTTAGGGTGAAAGGGTCAGTACAAATCCTGTCACCATGGAGTCTGGGCTGGTTTCAACTGTTTCCCATCAATGTTTTTTGTGGCTTCTGTAAGTTATCACCTATTGGCCATGGGCCCTGGAGACACCAGAGTTCATAGCTGACATAGTTTGGTTCCCATACCAGTCAGAAATGCAGACACTTCCACATAGTCCTGAAGGACTGGATTCTATGAACCCACCGTACCCAGTGCAGATCTGTTTTTTTCCAGGAGACCTGATCATCTTCCTGAACTTGGAGAATTGTCACTAGAGCTGGCGACATCCGTCTGGGGCACCAACACTCCCTGGGTAGGGTAGTGCTATTCCAACTGCTGCGCCCTTTGTAGGGAAACTGATTTTACAGTTTCTCTATTTAGGACATCAAGATAGGTTGCCATGGAAAATGACATCTTCTAATTAAAAACACAGAGAGGTCACAAGTTTCCCAGAACAACTAGGGCACAGATCCTAAAAGGAAAGAAATGAAACATTTGAGAGAGAGAGAGAAAAAAAAAAGTCAAGCAAACCTCCAGAGCTATGTCAGACTGTAACTTTCCAAACCTGAGTGATGCCTAGGGGGATGGAGGATGCTGACTGGAGAGCAGAGCCACCACTGTTGGCTGTTTCAGTTAACTAGCAGTCTTAGCCCCGGTCAAATGACGGACGCTCAGGGAATGTTGACCTACACTGGGGACTTGTGAATTTGCCCCTGAGGACTAAAAAGGTTTGTGACGGACAGGGAGGGAGATCGAGAGAATGCTAACTGTGGGCATACAGTCTTCCCATCCTGCCAGTTTCTTCCAATTACACCATCTCTTGTACAGACATTGAGATGGCACCTGCAATCTGTGTCGCTCTTAATGGAGTTCCTCGCACTGGGCTGTAGCCTTCTCCAGTGCAAACTCCATGCTGTGCTCCATGCCCAGTGCCTAGTATAATGGTTGGCTTATAGCACATGTGCAATAAATCCTTATGGAATAATCTTACTATTAAAAAGAGCTTGTATTTACTAGGTTTCTGAGCCCTGTGTGTCATTACTTATGTCTGTGTTGTGTGCATGTGTCTGAATGTTGTGTACCTCTGTGAGGAGATGCATGTGACCTCTGTGACTGTGAAGGCCAGAGGCCGATGTTGGGTGTCTCCTAAATCATTTTCCACCTTGATTTTTAAAACAGTCTCTCACCGAACCTGGAGCTTGCCAGTTTTGTTGGGCTAGCTGGCCAGTGAACTCCAGGAACGCACCTACATCCATCTCCTTAGTGCTGGGATTGTAGCTACAGCCATTTTCTGTTGTGGTTGTTGTTGGTTAGTTGGTTCATTGTTTTTTATTTGTTTGTTATTGTTTTGTTTTTACATGGGTGTTAGGGATCTAACCTCAGGTTTTTCATGCTGTACCTAGGATCCATGTCTCCAGCCCCTAGCACTGGGACAGCAATATTTTTACAGAAAAACAAATAAAAAACCCTTGTGGTTCAAGGAAGGAAAGTCATACAGTGTAGATGATGGTGATGATGGTGATGATGATGATGGTGGTGATGATGATGGTGATGATGGAGCCTGCCTGGGCTTAAATCCCTATGGGGTACATTTCTCCTCCCTCAGAGGCCAACTAGCAAACATGTGGTTTTGGTAATCCCTCAGTTCAACCTCCTTCACCCTTCACTGCCAATTGCTGGCACTGTCAAGTTTCCCAGCCAGCTCTGAATTACAGTAAGCAAGAGTAGCAGCGCGCATACTTCAGCCCAGCTTTGTATCCAAGGGGACATGGAAACAGGCAAGCCCAATGGGGCAGTGGGTGAGGGTGCGACATGAAGCAACTTTCTTCCCTCTCTGTTCACCCTTTGGTAACACTTCCCAGTGGGGAGGGGCGATCATACTCCTAGAGGGTGAAGCTGCCACAGACAGAACTCATCTGTAAGAATGGTGGTCCCTGTAGTCGAGGAGGTGAGACGCTTGGCTGAATGGGAGCCTATTCTAATAACTCCTAACAGTGCAGTGGTGTGGATTCTCATTCAGCCTTATCTGCCATGTCACACAAATGTACGGGAACCAAACTCATGAGATTTGACGTGAACGTCTACCCCAGGAGCTGGGCCAGAAACTCTCTGACTGAACTCTTTCATCCTACAAGCATGTTTTACATTGTGCAGTACCAACAGTGGGCAATAACATCAGTAGCCTGAGGTGAATCTTAGTGACTTTTGCATATTGCTTCATTGTTGTTAGCCTGTGAGGTAGGTACCCCCACCAACCCTTTCTGAGATAATGAAACTCTAGAGCTTCATGGGAATGTCCCACAGTTTCCCCATCCTTCTCAACATGTTACTCACAAGGTAGAAATAGCCTGCACAAGCCTGGGGCTTGTTAGACTGTAAATGTGTTGGGCCCAACCACCTTGACTCAGTGCATCTGGGCTTTGTGTGCAGCCCCCATCTCCCAGCATGCAGAGGTACTGGGAAATGAACGAAACAATTCTGAAACCTTGAGGACAAATCTCAGAGTACCTTTCATTTTGTGAGGAGCTGAGACTAGGTACCTGACATCTCTGAAGGTTAGCTACATATTCCATGGAACAGGCATATGACCTGCTCAGTGTTATTGGGCAATTGTGAGCCTCAAATGAATTAGTTTGTACTGAAGTACCTATTAAGCTGCTAAATGCCAGACTCTGTAAAGCTTCATTGTTGCTTATGACAACAATGAGGTATTTATTATATCATTAAAATTACAGTAGCTATATTCTTATATTTCAAACATAAAGCCAAGAACTAAGAGGTAAACTGAGGCTTAAAATAACACAATTATTCTCAGCAGGTTCCCATTACATCATCCTATTCTATGAATAGTAAATTATTTTCAGGGAAAAGAAAATGAAGGCTATTGAGTGAACCCGTGCTGGTGAACAATGACAACAATCATTATGATAATTACTTGTGCATGAAGGAAAGGAGCCACTCTGTCTACCCACAAGGACAGGGCCTGACAGAACTGAAAGAGGACAGGGTCTGTCTCAGAGTACCTGCCTGTGCTCCCAGGCTCCTCCACTCCGAGTTCATTGATCTGAGACATGTGACTTCCCCCTAAGAGCCTGGTTCCTCTTATGTAAATCTGAAATGGTAATAACGACCCTATTAGAATAATAGCGTTGCATTTCACATGAAGCTTGGATAAGAGCAGATCTGTGGAAGTTCTCTGCCAATTGTAATTTACTGTACTATAATCCTGGTTGTTCTGGTTGATGTTGTTGTTTACAGTAAGAGAGCGCCCCAAAAAGCGCTGACCAGAGAAAACAATGCCTCCCAGAAGAACTCTTGAGACCTGGCAAGAAGAGGACTGGGAAGGGACAACTATCAGAGAAAAAATGCTTCTTAACTCCATAGACACAGATAGCAGTGGAAGACAGACCTCTTGGTAAGAAATATGAAGAAACACAGAATCCCAAAAGTAATGGGAAACGCTCCAAGGAAGTTGACTTCCACTCAGTCAGAATGGCTTCACCAGTCAAGAACTCAGATGTGCAGCAGCAGCCTTTGGACACTTGATGTCATCTCAGGATGAATGTCTAGAGTCACAGAGAAGCTAATAGAGTTGGAAGTTACTCATATCCTTAAGTGTGCAGCTCATCATTGGATTGTGTCATCCGGGCATCCCCAAGAATCTAGTTCCTATAAATCCTTGCATTATGAATGAGTCGCCCAATTTCAAAATGAAGAGATTCATTTTTATTACAAAATATTAAAGTATACCATATTTTTAAAATGAAATGAATATGGCCTGTCTTCAACTTTTGAAACCATGTCAGGAGCTTGTGAGAAACCACAGCCAAGGAAAGCAGACGTAGCAGTTGAGGACTGATATGGCATCGGGTTTGGAAAACGATGATACATACACAGTCTGCTTTGCAGTGTCTTTGAATTCTCTGTTAACTGAATCTGTCCAACGCCTTGAGATTTGCATCCGAAGGTATTTTCACAATAATCTCTCACTGCTTCATAACCTACTAGAGCATACTTACCCATCTTCTGTCCATATGCCATTGCTGCTAACGAACCACCCCAAAGCCAAGGGGAAAAACTGATGGCAGAATTCATTATGTTCACAAATCTGTCACCTGGCCTGGGAAGAGACACCTCAGCTCTGCTTCATTGGGCATGGACCACGGAGACTCACCTCTGAGTTTTGCTCATTCATGTGTCTGGTGTCCAGCCAGAAAGACCCAGAGAGCCTCGGCTAGGCTGCTCACCCTGAGGATAGTCAATAATCTGAAAAAAATACCACTTCCTGTTTTAGTTTCTAAAAAGTATTTGTGTGCGTGTGTGCATGTGTGTATGTGCTCAGGCACAAGCATGCTACAGTGCATATGTGGAGATTAGAGGACATCTTGAGGGAGTTGGTTTTCTTCTTCGACCGTGTGGTTCCTGGGGATTAAACTCAGGTCATCAGGCTTGGTGGAAAGAGTCTTTACCCACTGTCCCATCTCATTGGCCCACAGGTTTTTGTTTCTGAAAGTTGTTTCCATAGGTCTCTTTAGAAAATTGCTGTGAGGTTACTGTGATACACATCCTTTGGTGAATACTCAGGTCTGTGTTACAGTCAGAATGTGAAATGTGAGTGGTAGTCAGGATGCTACCACTCATTTCACACTTTGAATATGAACATTTGTCATTATTTTATCATAGAAAATGTTGACAGGAACATTTACAGCCACCTCCATGTCCTATCAAGAACTTCATTACCAAAGCATATCTTTTGGAGAAATCAGCCCTGAGGAGGTAACTGTGCCTAGGTCTGGGGTTTGTTTCCCAGTTAATTTGTTTTCCAACTCAATCTGGAGTTTTAAGCCCCAGTGTGGGTCAGCCACCCCACGACCCAGGATTTGAGCTCTAGACTTAAGGTGATTAAGAAAACACGCGTCTGGGTAAAGAGTATCCAGTGAAAACACCATGCTCAAAAGCCTGATCTCCCCTTCACTCTCAAAAGCCAGACACAGTTTAATTAGATTTATACATTTCAAAGCTGATACAACTGTACCAAGCTCTGAGAGGAAGAACGACAATGTGGAAGTTCACAAAGGATGCTTGTCTCCCTTTGCGTCTTAACTGCCGTGACTAATCAGGAAAAGGGCTGGTTGCATGCAAGGTCTTTCCAAAGGCTGACCTATGACTATGTAAATGCAGAGAATGCCATTCATTTTCACTAAATAAGAAGAAGTCCTTTTTGATATCTCCAAATCCAAGTTTCTGACCAGAAAAAAAGTCCATCTAATGATCCTTAACCATGCAACAGTGGTAAATTCTTTGCAAATCCACTAGTAAAAGCAGTCTCCAGGGAAACAGCTCTCTGAGAAAGATGTATTCATGGGCTTGTACAGTACCATGAAATAAGCTGGGGTTTTTCCCTTCTTTTAGAGTTTAAGTTCTTGGATCAGTTTTGCTGACCTTGATGATGATATTATGATGAAATGGGTGACATGACCAAAGCACTCAGTATGTGGCAGATACTTGAACACATACATGTTTCTATGTAATATATATTTGTACATTATAAATATATTTATATATAAATATATGTTTATATATATGTTGTATATAATTATAACATATTGTCATATAAATTATGTAGTCTTATATATGATTAAAATAATAAGTATATTATAATTGTATATGATTATATATATAATATATATTTTATATATTATAAATATAGATAGATACACTGACTTGTTGGGAATGGGTATGTCTTCCTACAAGACCAATCAGAGTCCAGAAAAATGCACATATTGTAGAAGGAATTTCTTTTATATCATCATAAGGGAGATCATAGAATGAAGTCAATGCAGAGAAATACTGAACTGAGGTACAGAAGGGAGGGCTATCAGATGGCATTAATTGATTCTGTTTAGATTAAAAGCTGGGTTCCTCCACCTCTGCTTCCCAAGCTTACAGTCACACAAGTCATCACGGCACATACTCACTTTTGCTAAGTCAGCTTGAACTACTGTCACTTTATGAGAAAGAAAATGCTGACTCAGATACTTGTACAAAAAACATTTATAAGGGATAAAGCAGTGGTCAGGAGAGATTCGGGAACACCGTATGAGTACCTCACATCGAAGCCGATTTGGTTTATATGAGTCAGCATTCAGGAACTGACAGACTATGCATGGTTAAAACAAGGAGAAACATATTTTTGGTTTAAAAAATAGGACCCAAATATTTCTTGATCAGTCCAATCTGTGGGTAGTAAAATAATAATATTACATCATAATAATAACTTAAAAGTTCATGAGTCTACTATGTGGTAGCAAGAAATAAAATCATTCTGGATCTGGCTAGCAATAGTGTGTCTTCCAGTCTCACGGGACTCCCAGGACAAACTAGAAGTGGTTGGTGTTAAGGAGAGTGAAAGTGCCTTCTCCCTCAAGAGAAGGGAGTCGGTCTACTGTTCCTGTCCCAGTAGCTGACAGAACTTTCTATCACTACTCGCTTCTGTTCCTCTTCCAGCCTCCTTGCAGTTTGGAACTCAGATATTGACCCAACAGAGGCCAGGCCCAGAGGACAACCTGACTGGCAGATATTGAGTGATGATCTCACAGACAGGGCACTATCAAAGCAAAACCCACCTTGCACATCAATGATTTCCTCACTCTGTATTTTAAGCCCAGAAAGTCCGCCTGACACAACGCCTCTAACTCAAAGCTTCCTATCTCACAGGGTAAGCTCTCTCCCGCCAGATAGACTTCCTGATCTGCTCCATCTAGAAAAGATGGTTCTCCACCACCCATTTTTACTGAATTTGTGCCTAAGTCTTTGCCAAGGAGGTCTTTCCTGGCTTTGTGTGCAGCACAGCTTCCCTGCTACATGCTATCATAGAAGTATGCCTAACACTTTAAAGATGGCTACTATAATAGTACACCATTTCAGTCACTACTGAATAATATTTTTTCCTTGCCAGACCCTTAAGCTTTGCAAAGGTAGAAAACATAGCTTCTCAGCATGTGTGCCCTCAGCTCCCTATAGCAGGGGCTTGGTCTGCTGCATGTGTTCATGAAAGGCCGGACTGCCCATATTTCCTAAATAAGAAATGGAGCCGCATGGCCCGGCAAGCCCCTCACCTATTCTATGCATTTACTTGACACATAATCAGCGAGAATCCCCTGATTATCTCACATAAAACTTGTGTGACCCTCCAACAGTCATCATTCCCTACATCCTAATCTCTTAATGAATTCCTGTTCTAGTACTTACACTTCCCTGATGTGCATTTAGTTAATTAATTAGTCAGTTAATTGGTCGGTTGGTTAGTTGGCTAGCTCATGTTCCTTAGTTCCAAAACCTGAGCCCATGAAAGCAAAGATTCCTCTCTCCTGTTTATAAAGAGGACCCAGTGCACAGTGAAGCCCAATATATGAATAAATGAGTAGACTCTGAAAGCAGGAAGAGGAAAGTGGAGCAGCGTGTTTTAAACTTGAGCTGTGTAGACAACCGAGCCCATGGAACCTGAGAAAGTCTCCTCTGCCTCTCTTCAGACAGCTCAGCATGTTGCAACTGCAGTAATCTTACCTCAGGGTTAGGCAGATGGTCGCTCTGCTACCCCTTCTGAGAAGTCGTCATGCTAGCAACAAACCCCACAGTGCTCATCGACAAGACCCACAGTGATCTTGCCCCTGGTGCCATCCTTGACCCTTCTCTGAGTTTTCTGTCTTCTTCACTCTGTTCTAACCCAGTGACTGTCAAAGAGCTCCTGGCAATGGACACACACCAGGTATGCAGACAGGAAGAACCCTTCCTTGCCCCTCCACTGGGCCTGCTAACTCTTCAAATTCCTGCCTTCTGCACTCAAATGAACTGATCTGAAAGAGGGGGAAATAAAGATACTGTGATGTTCTATTTCACATGTGTCTTTGCTTCAGGGAGTTTCTGTGCTCCGAGTTACCAGCAGGGACAAGCAGGTTTAATGTATTGTCCATATTAGAAGCTCAGAATTTGCCGGGCAGTGGTGGCACACGCCTTTAATCCCAGCACTTGGGAGGCAGAAGCAGGTGGATTTCTGAGTTCCAGGACAGCCAGGACTAAACAAAGAAACCCTGTCTCGAAAAAACCAAAAAAAAAAAAAAAAAAAAAGCTCAGAATTTGTAAAGATGCTTGAACTCCTCACCCTCCATCTCCAGTGGTCTGCTACCCTAGGTAGAACATTGGGATGGCAGGGTAAGGAAGAGCTTCAAACCCGAGACGTTAATGAACATGTAACTTGCTATAGAGAATTTTCTAGCTATCTGGGAGTAATCAAATAATTCATAAGTACAAATACTGAAAGAAATATGCAAGGACTCCTATTATCTGACAATGAGCAAGATCTTACTAAAAGCTCATTTAAACCCAGAATCAGTAAAAGGGAGGAAATTGATGAAATAAAAGGAAAAGGTGTGATTTAATGGTAGAGCATTTGTCTAGTGTATGTGAGGCATGGAGTTTAACACCACACAGTACAAATAAAAAACAAACAAACATACATCTAAAAACACATTAAATAGGGCTGGAGAGAAGGCTCAGACATTAAAGGCTAGGGTCATAACCAAAACTAAAAATACATTAAATAAAGGGAAAATATTATGTAACAAACAACAAATCCACTCAAGATACTGGGGAAAGTAAAGTACCTATAGTCTAGTAAAGTATAACCAAAAACATGAACAGACAGGGCTCATGAAAGAAAAAGCAAATAGTGTTAAACATACTAAAGTTACTCAAACACACCCACAACTAGAAAAACACATACTAGTACCTCGAGGTACTCTTTCCCACCCATCAGACTGGCAAAAGTCCAAAAGTTCCATGTTGGACTTCAGTGCTGAGACTATGGGGGACAACTTTTTCCTCATTCCCTATAAAGATGCAAGCAGCAGAACCCCTCAGAAGGAATAGTAGTATCCAAACTGTGAACCCACTGACCCTGGGCTCTGACAAGCCTACTTCTAGAAATCCGTTCCAGAGACATAGTGGCACACACAGACACACACACATACACACACACACACACACACAGACACACACACACAAAACATAGTACTTGTCATAAAGAGACTGGGACCAACTAGCATGTCTTTTGTCCAGGGACTGCACAGTGGTGTACTACAGCCATGTGAAATGGGAGAGTGGGTTCTCCATTCTGTGCAGTGATCATCAGAATATATTCATACCTGAAAAAAAGTAAAGATGCAGAAGAAAGTCAAATGCTGTGTTACTTTTATAGAGAGAGAGACAGGAATATGAAGATAAATACACACATAGATAGCCACACATAGTTGCTGATATTTGCATGAGGAAGCTCTGGAGCCTGAAGTCAAACAGGATAAAAATAGATTCTATGGATAAGAAGAAATGGGGCAAGAGATAAAGAGGTAACAGGATTCATCTGAGTATATTTGGAACACTGTCCACAGCTTAGTATAATGTAGCTTAAAGATAAAATGTAAAAGAACAAGCATTATCAAAAAACAGTCAAAGAATATTAAAATGTATTTATATTATTATGATCTCTTAGGGTTGTTAGAAACATAATTTTGAATGAATGTTTGTTGCCTAAATGAGTTTTCTGGTGTAATATTTGTATTATAGTTAATATAATGAAAAAATATGCAATAAAAGATATATAAATGTTTTATAATATTTAAATTTTAACTACAGAGGGAAGCATGAGCTGAAAATTTTAAACACACACACACATATAGATAAATTATTTTAAAGAAGAGTTCTTACCTTTTACGTTAAAAACTCCTTGAAGCAATGCCAACTTTGTATTAACGAACGTTCTCAGTGTTTTAGTGTGGGTTCTAAATGTTATTCTCTAATTACTAAATATTTATTTCTAAACACTGAAAAGAATGGGATTTCCTAGGAGAAATGTGTAATTCCAAGAACTGTAGAAGAATGTACCATCTAATACATCTTACACTGTAGAGCCAGGAGACTACTGCAGGCCAGCAAAGGACTCTATCAAAAACACAGCAGCCATCTGGCAGGGATTCCTGTGTGAGCCCCGCTCAGGAAGATCTGTTAGTACACTGAATGGCTTTAAGTTGGTGTGTCAATATGGGAGCCAGACATGACACTCACCATTCAGAGGAGTGCCCTACTTTCTAACAAGTTTAGGTATCTGCTTCCTTGATTTTTCAAATAGTAATAATTAGATTGAAAGAATTGGGCATTTCTACTCCTTTTCTATAAAAACTGTGTTTCTGGTTTTGGACAACAGTAGTTTCCAAAAATGGATACAGTTCCTCCTGTAGCAAGTGCTGTTCTACACTGTAGTTGTTCAACCTTCCATCGAAGGTGCTTCTAATGCCACCTAACTGAATCTAAGCAGGGTGTGACTTTTTCGGCCAATAATCAAAAGTTATTCTTCCACAATTTATGAGAATAGAATATTAAAGGCAACTCAAACCTGCCAGTTAGGCTGGAACATCGATTCTATAGCCTTGAGTTTCTAAGTAACAAATTTCAATCCTCATGAGGCCATGGTGCTGTGCAGAGG
Source organism: Grammomys surdaster (assembly GCF_004785775.1). NCBI lineage: Eukaryota > Metazoa > Chordata > Mammalia > Rodentia > Muridae > Grammomys > Grammomys surdaster. Next base: position 1,472,673 of record NW_021620763.1, read on the forward strand.
CCCATGCCATGTGGATAGACCATAGGTAAGAACTCAGCTTATCAATCCAGCAGCCCAGTGTACAAGTCACTTTGGCCAACAGACCTATAAGTGAAGAATCCTGCAGATCTTCCAAGCATGCAGTTGCTAAGTCATTGTAACCTTCAATTATTTCTAGCTGAGGACCAGATGTCACAGAACAGAAACATGACATCCCCACTGTGCTGTCTGAATTTTTCATCCACAATATTCACAAATGTAACAAAATTCTTATTCTACACCACCAAGTCTGGGGTAGTTTCATATACTGTCATGTTACCTGGATCATAGGGTCACTACAAAGTTCAACATAGGAAGGCTCTTCTTTATGGAAGGCATCTTATTAACATGGGAAGAAGGAGCGGCTCCATAAAAATTGGACTAATAGATATAAACAAAATAATAGTCATTGACGTTATATAGTCACCAAGGAGAGATTTTATTTAAGTGATGCTCAACATCACTAGGAGGGAGATTGAAGAGTTACCTGGATGTTTTGCAGGATGCTAAGGTATTATCCCACTCAATTGTCTTCTGCCCTAAAGGGGAAAAGAATAACTTTATAGTGAGCAGATCAAGCTATGCATGTGTTAATTTGTTGGTACTCATTCCACAACCATGCCTCCTTTATACTGGTTTTGGGTTTCAAAGATGGAAGGAACGGGTGTTAGTTGCTGTTAAATAGGAAATACTAGTAAGATCATATACAGAGAGTCAGAGACCAGAGACAGACAGATACAACAGACAGACAGTCAGTCAGACAGACAGTCAGACAGACAGACAAATAGACAGACAGACAAATAGACAGACAGAGATAGACAAAGAGAGAGGGAGTGAAGAAAATACATAAAAACTAGATGGGTTGGCCATCTGGTGAAGAATCAGCTTGTCTCAGCTGCCTGTATATAAACTCCAAAAATTGGTAGTTAATTTCTAGTTACTATGACAAACAATTTAAATGAGGTTAGATTTGCTGTGGCTCACAGTTTAGGAAGTCTTAGTCTGGGGGGTGGCTAGCTCTATTGCTATTGGTCTGGCAAGGCAGGACATCACAGGAGCAGGGAACACAGCAGAGCATAGTTGATCATGATGATCAGGAAGCAGACAGACAGGAAGGCACGAGATGGACCATCAACATCATACACACAATGACCTACTTCCTCTAATCGTTTTACTCCCTAATAGACTATTCAGTATAAAGTCATCAATAGCATGATCTGCTGGCTTCGTGTCCTCATAACCCAATTAACTGTCAATAGCAACCCTAAATGTAGACCAAGCCTTCGAAACATGAGTCCTTCCTGAGAGACAACCTATATTCAGACTACAATGTTATAGGAATGTTTTAGAATGGTTTGGTTTTCTGTTCCCTGTTACTGGGGTGCTGAAAGGACTGGATTTCTCTCCTTTGTTTCCAGTATCACATTATTATTTACTATAGAAAAACCACTCAATATGTTTTTTTTGCATAAATGAATAAATGAGGGGGAGGAATAAAATGTGGAAAACCTGATCTTAGACAAAGGTGGCTCAACAAGAAAAGAGAGACCAAGGGTGGGAGATCTTTTTTTTTACACTTCACAATGTCTTTATTCATTGTGTATTTGAGAGCCATTTATCAGATATCTATTGTACAGTCAGCACTAGGTGATAAGTAAAAGGCAGAGCAATCATTCAGCAGGAGACAAGGCTTTTATCATGAAAATATTACCCGAAATAGTTGAAGACAACACATAAGCAAGTCTAAAAATGAGATTCCTCCTAAGCCTTAGCAATGGGAAAAGAATCATCTGGGAGGAGTAATCACTTAGTGCAGTGTTCCTTTAAGGAAAAACTAAAGAAGACTTTGTAAGTATGTGGACCTCCAACCCACAGTCACAACCATGAAAAGTTGGTAAATTTCCAGGTATAGTCCAGAGGTGGGAGATCTTAAGCAGAAGAAAGAGATTTGGGGAGCCAAGGAAGGTGTGGAGAAAGATGGAGGAAACACCACAAAGTCCCTGGCCTCTAAAATGACAGATGAGAACAGGAAAGGGGTGTTCATGGATTGTCTGTCTAGAGGAAAGAGACACATACTTATGGAAAGATGCAAGAATAGCCACAGTCAACAGAAATAGTAAGAGTATGAATCAGGGTCAGGGGCTCTGGTGATGGTGGGGTGTTCCATTGCAGTGAAGCCATAAGTTGTCACCCTGTACTATAATAACTGTGTTGTCTGGGCACATACTGCCTAACGCAAGACTCCATTTCTGGACTCTTACCAGTTGATGTGGTCCTTTGACAAAATTCTAGAATATGGTAAGAGGCCACTTTCAGTGTACCACACTTCTACCCTGTCACAGAAGAGCTGAGATCAGCACTTTCCTCCCTTTCATAGAATCTGAGGTAGACCCTTCCCACCCACCAGAGGCCACATTTTGACAATGGTTTGAGCACCAAGATAGAGGTGCTGACCTTGGCACCACAACCCCCATCTTAGCTGCCCATACTTAGAATTATGTAAGGAAGAAGTCAATGCCTGCCTTGACTTTTTACTATCATTAGCTGGAAACCAGGGCTCAAACGAGCATACCTCAGCAGCTAACATAATTAAGATGTAAAGGTCGCAGAAATGGTGATCTGGGAATACACACACACACACACACACACACACACACACAAATTGCTTCGACTCTGAGTGGGAGATTAGGTATAAAGTTCTGGTAGAGGACTACAGAGAGGCCATAAGAAGAGAAACTAGAAATACCTCTAACACCCTTCTTGAACGTATCCTTTCTAGGATGGTGGGTTTAGTTGGACAGAAGAGATCACTGTTGGTCTGCTCTGTAACTAGAGCAGATTTTATGGGGGATGGGCTGGCTGCAGAGAAACCCTTTGCAAGCTGACTCTCTAGGATAATACAAGCAATGGACGTCATGGTACAATTTCTAAACTGGAGAAGGAGCCAAGAATAAACGTCTTCTCTCTCTCTCTCTCTCTCTCTCTCTCTCTCTCTCTCTCTCTCTCT
>NW_021620763.1:1475707-1556961 GCF_004785775.1 Grammomys surdaster
TCTCTCTCTCTCTCTCTCTCTCTCTCTCTCTCTCTCTCTCTCTCTCTCCTGCTCACTTTAGCTATATTTGGGTGCCAATTATATACAGAAAGGCTAAATTCAGTTTGTTAATGTCAGACTGTAGATACTTTTGATCTGGCAAACAGCAATCTTTTTTTTTCTTCGATTTTGAAGCTTGTCATTAGGATTAATGAGCCTGAAGAAAAATGTCTTGGGCAATGTTTAGTCCTCCAAAGACCCCTGGTGAAGCTGGGCTCTCTCCCAGAGCTGGTCAGGCACATCCCATGATCCCATATTGCTTGGCAGGCTGCCAGACCACTGCACACTTTCCCACCCCCACTCTACTACTCTACAGAAAAGTTCAGAAAGTGCAGGTTGCTCCCACGGGTTACCTGGCAGATACCCAATCCTCCTTCAGAAGAGGTTGACCCCAAAGTCAGGGACTGGAACATTCCTCTGGGGACTCATAGAATTTCTCTTCACAATCTGAGTAGCTACCAACTAGATGTTCTCTAATGAAGAGATGCCACTTCTCCTGGGGACCTCTTCTCTACAGCCACTCTCTTATTTTGAACCTTGAACTGACCTTGGTGCAGCAGGTGCCACAAAAACCAAAGTAGTCATCAGCTTAAGGTCATCTTGGAACCTTGTCCATGTCCCAGCAACTTTGTGAGTACTGTGGACCTCCCTCTCCAGGATAGATGTCAAAGTGTCACAGCCCCAGGTAGTTACCATCATGGCCTTCACCTCTCAAAAGAAGTATTGTTTTACTATACCCACCTCCTCATCTTAGAGCTAACAATATTTCTCTATCTTTTTCAGGCTTTCCTAATAATTCTCAGCTTTTGGTGCATCTCTGAAATTTCTGTCAAGCTTTTAAAAACTATGCTTACCCATGTCCCAAATATAGATGGCCACTACAAAGTTCTCCAATGGGTACTGTGCTGTGAGTAGCTATTGACTGTAGTCTGCCTAGCACTGCTTAACAGTTCAAATGGAATTGCTTCATTTCCCCGTGGGAAATTACACCATACCATGTGGAGGGGGTGTGGTGAAAATGTTCCCCCTCCTCTAACCAAAGCATCAATGTAAGACCAACTGAGGCCACTGTCTTAGTTCAGGATGCTATAGCAGCCAACCACAGGCTGAAAGACATACCCACAGAAGCTTATTTATCAGTGATAAAGGCTGGAAGGATAAGATCGGGGACCAGTTCAGTTCAGCTCTGGAGGGGACCTTCTGCCAGGCCGCAGACTACTACTGATCTCTTATATCTTTGTCTGACAGTGGAAGAGCCATGTATGAAACTCATGACCTAAATGTTTTCTATCACACTGGGGGTTAGATTTCAAACAACTAATGTTAGGGATGGGGCATAAATATTCAGGGAGTGACAGCTTCCCAGAGCCTCCTAGGTGAAGAAAGCAAGAATGACCATACACTGATCTACCTGAAGTGGTTCCCGAACAGAGTATCTGATCAATTCCATACTGAGTTACCACCCCCCTTTAACCATTCCAGGGCTAGGCTCTGCTCTTCTGGATGCCTTTAATTCTGTGAGTATCCTATGCTTTTCCTAATAAATTTCTTGCTCGCATACCGTGAGCCACAGTGAATTTCATGTTCACAGCTTCATAGCCCTGACTGCCCTACCTAGACACTCGTGGCTCTCAAGAGCTCAGCACATATGCCAGACTGTGACCCTGAGCTGAAAAGCACTGGAGGCTGTGTATCAGGTTCTGGGTTAAGAGTTCTGTGCATATAATTCTTATTTAGGTTCCTTAATCTAACGATTTTTCCTTATTTGGGTCCTATGATCTAATAAATGAAGAAGTGAGAGACAAGTTGTAGAGTTAGCATATGGTAACTCCGGTGTTTGAAAGTACATCTAAAGCCCCCCAATCTCTTTGATTGACGGCCTTCCCATAGCTATGATCTTTTCTCTGGGTCTCCCATGGTCTTGTGATTATTTTTAACTTTTGTTTCTTGCCTTTTATTTTACCTATTATGTGTTTATCAAATAAACTACCTTATGGATAATAAGCTTTCTGAGTATAGGTTTAGAGTAGGCAATGTACTTTATGTTCCCTAATATACTTACACAAATAATACATGTAGATATTCCCTCATGTTTGTTGAATGAATGAATGAGTGAATGATGCTAACTACTTCATAGGGTAAATCAGTGAGTGACCAGCTATGACACAGAGGAAGTGTTGATGTGGGTTCATGTAAACATGTGGTCATAAAGCCGTTTCTTTCCCTGAAGAATCATCAATTAATGAGTCTCTGGCCCTGCACATATCCTGAACTGACCTTTCCCACGCATTCTGCTGCCTTTCTTACTGCATATCTAGCAGTTGAGGAGAGGAGAGGATGACTTGTTTTCACAAGATTAGAGAATATATCAAGGTCTGACTCACATAAATATGGACTCTTGATGCTCCAGGGCAACAGGTTGGATGGAGCTGACACACAGCCTCGAAGCTCTCTGTGGTTTGCCTGTTTGCCCACTTAAGGAAATACTGTTTCTTCTAGCACAGTCTTTTTCATCCTTAGTTAGCAAACAGTCTTAGCTTCCTTCGGGCCTCAAGAGAACTGAAAGGGAATCCAGACAACGGGCAGCCATAGCTATGAGTTCAAGTCTGAACCCTGTCCGTTTATCCATGAAGCATTATTAGTATACCCCAACTTCATGCTTGAGCTTGACGTTGAATTAATGAGACAGAGTCCCAGGCCTGACAAGTTGACAGTCAGGCAGCCGAGGCTGAGCTGTTAGCAGGCTATTTCAACACCACATGATAAGGGATCAATGGCGTGTATCCAGTCCCATCACATGGAACGGGGCTTCCTGGAGAGCTTCCTTGGCAAGAACTTCCTTCATCCAGAATTGTCCTCTCTAGACATTTACTTCACTCTGTGAAAACTCTTTGGTTTCAACTATTCCCTACCCCAAACCCTTTGCTTCACCGTAATTGGTACCAGATTATGTATGACTATAGTGTTACATAGACAGACCGGTTAAAATATAACTAAAGTTTCAGGTGGTCATATATTTCATCAACTGACTATTTCCCTTATGCCTGAAAGCATTGCCAAAGAATATCATTGGAGCCTAACTGAAAACTAGTTTCAGAGTATAGATATTTTGACCATCACCTGCAGGGGGTCCAGAAACCGTCTAGTAATGTCACTAGAATGGAGACAAGCTGCAAATCCAGGTCTCTCTAACTCTAAGATGTATAATTTCTGTAAACCTGCTTCCAGTGTCAGTCATGAAATGTGATTGGGCCATGAAGACATAGAACTTAATGAACGGATTCATCCACTGATAGATTCCTAATCTAATGGTTTTGTTGGAGGTGGAAGAAACCAAGAGGAAGTAAGTAACTGGGGTATGCCCTGGAAGGCTTTCTTTCTTCCCCATCTCCTTTCTTTCTCTTTCCTGGCTGCTGTACAGTGAGCACAGAGTACCCCACCCTCTGTGCTGTGATGTTCTGTCTTGCTTCAGATCTAACCGGAATGGAGTTAGCCAATTGTGGGCTATACCTTCTACAACCGTGAAACTAAGTAAGCCTTTCCATCTTCTCAACTATTATTGTCAGCTGTCACATGACAAAGCTGGCTGACATATGTCTCAGTTCTTTATTTTACTTTATTTTACTTCTTTAGTGTGTGTGTGTGTGCGTGCGTGTGTGTGCACGTGTGCATGCGTGCACATAGGCTTGTTATACCATGTGATTCAGGTAAGGGTAAGAAAATCCTTGAGTGTTGCTTCTCTTTGTTCTACGTCCGCCAGGCTAGCTGCCCTGCCAGCTTCCTGAGAGTCTCCAGTCGTCGTCTCCCATCTCACCACAGGAGCACATGCTCTTATGCCCTGGGATTCAAGCACAAGTCCTCACATCTCTTTGTAGCAAGCACCTCACCCACTGAGCTGTCTCCCCAGCCCACCGATTAATAACATTACAGGAAAATGCCCAACAAGAGTTGCAGTTGTTCCTGATGGCAAGTTAGGGGCAGCCTCCAATATGTGTGATTGAGAGCTCCTCTTCTACTACTAATTGGACATACTCGGTCCAGTTCCTAGGACTCCCTTCCAGAAGCTTTCCTGAAGCCCTCCCTCAGTGCCTTGGAAGTTCCTCTTATCCACTGAGCTTCACTGAGAATGTCTGCCCTGGGATTCTGCATGCTATGGAGGTGAAGCCAACTCTAAATCCATTCTGTTATTTACTCTGCCCTTAGATTAGTGTCACACACACAGTAAGTCCCCAAGAAATCTTCCTGAAGACAAACCTGTATTGAAGACTTGGATGACAGTAATTCTATTCTCAAGTCATGAGGCTGTATTCCACACAGCCCTGTCCTTTAAACAGATACCTAGAATCAAATTCAACCCAGTCCCCAGAAGCCCCTGCAGTTTCCATAAAACACTTCACAACATGCCTGGGTATATGTTTTCCTGAAAATGGCACTCAGAAAAGGCTTTCAGTTCAAATCTGAGACATGCATTTTGATTGGACATAAGCACTGCTATTTTGAAATTAGAAAATTAAGTTGTCCGTAGACACACACACACACACACACACACACACACACACACACACACACACCATTTCAAAGGGTTTGTTTATTTCCTGAGCCTCTCAAATATGTCATTCTGTAAAATACCCTGAAAAATCACCTATGGCAAATTCCTGCCAGACTTGGATCTCAGAAGTGCTGTCTCCTTCCAAAGCCAGTTAGAAAATCTGCGGTACATAATTAAATCAAAGTCGTTTGTTAGATTGCCCCGCAGACTCTCTTCAAAGCTTTGAACCTCAATGTATCTCCAGCCAAACCATCTCAGCAGTCACTCGCATCTGTTTACACGGCTGCCCAGGCAGTTCCCCAGGGCCTCCCAAGCTGCCCTTGGACCACCTCTCTCACCTCCATTGTTTTAAGTGTGTCCAGATGGCTCCAGCTTGCCCTGGGGGGTTTCAGAGCCACATTGAGAAAACCTGGGACACTTAGGGGTACAGTTGTACATTGCCCACTGTATTGCAGTCTTTAGAAGTGTGCTATAGGTTTTTATTGGAAACAGAGGCTGTTGGTTTGACTAGATTCCAGGGAAGAAATCTGAAGACATTCTGGAAATGCTGAATGTTGTTTGTTGATGCTCTAATTTGACCCAATGGAGCTAGAAGGTCCTCAGCTGTAGACACTTGTCTGCTTTGTCACTGTGGTTGCCAGTGTCTAGACGTGGTACTAAGACATAACAGGTACCCCACACATGTTTGCAAAGTGACTGAGAAGTGGTAAGAGAGTCTTTCCATGAGCCAGCAGTGTCACCGTGGGTACACAGTTTTCTAGCCAGTTTCCTTTCTCTACCCCACCAAAGTGACTAATCAGAGGGCCTGACTGTCCAGGTATCTGACCCAAACCCTGAGCTTTGTCACTAGGGCTGGCATCTGTCCCATCTTTCCTAGCATATACAAAAGACTCCGTGTCGAGTTTCTGAGGAGTACCACTAAGAATAGCTTGTTTTCTTCCAAGCATTACTGTGGGCATTACTGTAACTAAAAGACTGTTCTTTTCTTTTTTAAAAAAATTTATTTACTGTGGTGGTGGTGGTGGTGGTGGTGGTGGTGTGTGTGTATATGTGTGTGTGTGTGTGCATGTATGTGTGTGTGTGTGTATGTGTGGGTATGTGTGTGTATGTGTGTGTGTATCTGTGTCTGTCTGTAGGTCAGAGGACAACTTTGAGAACTCAATTCTCTCCTTCCAGTGTGGATTCTAGGGATCAAACCTGTGACATAAGGCTTGGCAGCATCTTTACTCACCAGGGCCTTTATTTATTTATTTATTTATTTATTTATTTATTTATTTATTCTTTAATCTTTTTTACAGTCCAGTTGTAATCCCGTTCTGGCCACCTTCTGGCTGTTCCTCATCCCATACATTGCTTCCCCCTTCTCCAAGAGGATGTCCCCACCCTCCCCCAGACCGTCCCACTCCCTGGGGCCTCAAGTCTCTTGAGGGTTAGGTGTGTCTTCTCTCACTGAGGCCAGAGCAGGCAGTCCTCTGCTGTATATGTGTTGGGGGCCTCATAGCAGCTGGTGTATGCCACCCTGTTGGTGGCTCAGTGTCTGAGGATCTCAGTGTCCAGGTTACTTGAGACTGCTGGTCTTCTTATAGGGTTACCTTCCTCCTCAGCTTCTTCCAGCTTTTTCCTAATTCAACCACAGGGGTCCCTGGCTTCTGTCCATTATTGGGTGTAAGTGTCTGCATCTGACTCTTTCAGCTGTTTGTTGGGCCTCTCAGAGGACAGCCATGCTAGGCTCTTTTCTGTAAGCAAACCTTAGCATCAGGAATAGTGTCAGGCATTGGAGCCTCCCCTTGAGATGGATCCTAAGTTGGGCCTGTCACTGGACTTCCTTTCTCTCAGGCTCTTTTCCATTTTTGTCCCTTCGGTTCTTTTAGACAGGAATGATTCTGGGTCAGAATCATTTTTCACTGTGGGATGTCAACCCCATCTCTCCACTTGATGTCCTGCCTTTCTACTGGAGGTGGACTCTGTAAGTTCCCTCTCCCCACTGTTGATCATTTCATCTAAGGTCCCTCCCTTTGAGTCTTGAGAATATCTCACCTCCCAAGTCTCTGGAACATTCTACAGGGTCTCCACACCTTCTACCTCTCGAGGTTACCTGTTTCCATTCTTTCTACTGGCTGTCAGGGCTTCAGTCCTGTTCCCACCCCCCCCCATACCTGATCATGTTGCCCTTTTCCCCTCCCTGCCTTCTCTACCACCCAGGTCCCTCCCTCCCTCTATCTGCCATGATTCCTTTCTTCTCCCTCCCAAGTGGGATTGAGGCATTCTTACCTCCACCAGGGCCTCTTGCCTATCTGATATGTTCTTTTCAAATAAGCCCATGCTAGCTGTGGCTACCACAGTGACGACACAGTGCTCAGTGCTATGGTGGCCCGTTGTATTTCCCAAGCAGAAAATGACCTCTGGTACCCTGCTCCTCATAGGCTTGCTGATAACCAGGTCTCTTCTAATTCTCACTGTGCCTATCCTTGCTGAGGCAGGAATCTCGAAGCCATGTCTCCAGCACCTGTGGGTGAGCACACATCCCATCTGGCATCTGCTAGCATAGTTTGGGAGAAACATGGTGCCTGTGAGCCCATTTTGGAGAGCCCGGGAATTTCCTAGCCCCACAGCAAATTCTGTTGCCTCACTTCAGACAGTCTGAGGGAGGCTGGACGAAGCCTTCGGCCATGGTCTCAACCTCTCTGGAGTCTGATTTTTCTAACATTTCTCTAAGTGATTATGGTATGATGGATTTCTCAGCCAAAGTGAACAACACTGTAAGTGGACAAGTCTCAGCCCACTTGAAAGGTGGCTGTCAGTAGTCTGCCACCCACTGAAAAATTCAGCGTCTTTTATCAAGCCCATGCTCTCCCAGGCCCTACAGGGGCAGGTTTTTCTGCTGCTCCTGGCAGAATTCTACCTTCTCCCCCACGTCACCATGCATCAGCTGGCTGCTTCTGCTCCTGAGTTGGATAGTGAAGCATGCAGGGCAGGGAGTGGGTGACTCATTCCCACACACTCAGGACCTAGTCCCAGCACTTGGCCCAGAACATGCATTTATTATTCTATACCTCTCATTCACGATTCTCTGAGTTCTCACACTTAAGGAGGTGAGTGCCTTGACAGCTCATCCTTCACGCGTTAGTGACAGATGAGATCAGAGGACAGAAATGAAAGTGGCTTAGATTTGGGTGAGAGGCTTTCGCTTATTCATGCCAGGGGTTATTCCAGTTGAAATCTAGCTGTGGCTGGTGATCAAAAGCCTTACAGAGTGAGGGGACAGAGAGGACACCCGGAGAGATGTTCATGAGCCTTGTGTCCATGAAGCCTACTCAGTGCACACACAGCATCAGCTGCGCCCCGACCCCCAGTGCACTTACACCCACACTTCCATTCACCTCCTCACTCAGCCGTCTGGAGTCACTGTCCATTCAGCCCTCTTTGCACTCTTCAGTCAGGCACTATTGGAGTAAGAAAATTCATTATCACTGAGGAAATCTTAGGAAATCCAATCTGTGTGGTTTTGTGCTCACTCGTGTATACACACACACACACACACACATCCCAAAACCCATCATCCCTACTAGGGGCATTTTCTTTTGCCGAGGGATTCTGAGACCCACCACTGCACCAGGAAGCTTCACAGCAATCAACTTGTAACAGAAGCTAGGATGTTCTATACCTCCACAAAAGCGCAGGCCCACTGACTTGTCCAAACTTGAGTATAGGCCCATCTCTATCTGAACTATAAGAGGATTTACAGTTTAAAAAAAAAAAAGGTAGCCAATGCACCAGCCTCCTTGCCTTTCCCTGGCTGCAGCTACGCCCCTTCCTTAGAAACTGTTCTTCTCTACACTTACTCTCTCTTATTCTTACTATTCTCTCTCTTTCCCTCCTTCCCTCCTCCTCTCTCTCTTTCTCTCCTTCCCTCCCTCTCTCTTGCACTGTCTGTCTCTGTATCTCCCTCTCTCCTTCCTCCCCCCCTGCTCTATTCTCTCTCTCTTTCCATCTCCCCATCTTCACTATTGTCTTCCATTCTCATGGTTTTCTATCCCTGGCCATATCCAGTCTGCTTCTTTCTCTGTGCTCTGGAACCTTCCAGATGCCTGTTTTTCTCTCTCATATCTACAATTAAAACTGTATCCATATCATGGACTGGTCATGTCAGCAGTTTCTATACTGGCCCCCCTCACATACAGGTTCCATGGGATGGGGACAGAATTGGGTCGCTGTAAAGAGAGATAGGTTGTGAAGCCACTCTCCAGGACATTGCAAGTTACCTACACTGCTGAGCAGTCACATGAACACATGGCACACAGTATGACACAATGACATGGAGGTGCTCAGAGAAGAGGTTTTATCTCCTGAAGGATCTGTCTGTCTCTACCGTGGGGTGAAGAGCCACAGACTCAGCATCTCTTCTGCAAGTGAGGCATCCCCTGCCATGAGCCAGTCTCCTCTCTGGTGAGGGCTGTGAGGGTGAAGAAGCCGAAGGGCTCATAACTCTACTCTTACCTTAGTTTTACAAAATGTTATGCCTCCTTCTCTTCCTCAGAGCCTTCAGGGTAGGTAGTTAGGAGAAGGCACAAGCAAGTGTGTGTGTGTGTGTGTGTGTGTGTGTGTGTGTGTTGCTTCAATAATGAGAAACTGAAGTGTAAAGAGGAAAGCACTAACTCATGAGGTGCGAGATCGTGGCAGGGCGATCACACTCCACCTTGGCAGTTATCGTCAGACAAAACATAGGACAGAGCATGCGGGAGAGGCAGGCTTCAGTCTTCCACCTCCCCCAGCCCGCTGATGCTTTCCCAGCTGGGATTAGGTTTTATGACTCACCTTATTAGCTCTCGGCTTCCTCTGGAATTACAGAGATGCTGATCCCGTCAGCTCCCAGAGCTGGCATGTACTTTGGAGGAAGAATCTTCCTTCTGTATTTTTTTCCCTCCAGCCACCTGAGATCTTTCTGGATGGCAACACTGTCTACAGGTTTCAGTCATCCATGTCCATCTCCTGCTCCGAGGATTGTTACTCATAACTGTCCCTACTCCAAGAAGACTGTCCCTAACACCCCACTCCAGCTATCCCAGCTCCCTTTCTTCTACCTTTTCGCTCCATCCAGGCCTACTCATTCACCCAGTCCTAGGGTAGCTACTCATTCACCCAGTCCTAGGGAAGGCAGGCCTCCCTTAGTATCTAAGTAAATACTACCTGTGTCTATGCAGGTGAGCACTATGGTTCTGTGGTGGTGTCATGGTGAACAAATGACTGGCAAAAAGTTAAGGAGGACCAGAATGCTATTCTGTGGTAGAGTACATGCCTAGAACATGTAGGGCGCTTGGTCCCCAAACTTGTCAAAAACAAATTTAAGGGTAGGGAGAAGAAAGAAATCTTCTTCTCTGGGTACAGCACTAAATGTAGAAGGATTTGTTTTGGCTCATAGTTGGAGAAATAACCTCCAGCATGGCAGGGAAGGCTATATCCTAGGGAGCAGAGAGAAGACAGGAATCAACTGGGCAAAAACCTCAAGGTCCACCCGGCAGTAACAGTCTCCAGCTAAACCCACCTCCTAAAGGTTCCACGACTTCCTCAAACAACACCACCACTGAGAACTGAGTGTTCAAACACACAAACCTGTGGGGGACATTTTTCCATTAATTTATTTATTTATTCACTTTACAACTGGATCATGGTCCCCTCCCTCCTCTCTCCCAGTTTCACCCTCCCATGCTGCTCCCCGTTCTCAGAGAAGGAGAGAGCCCTGTGGGGAACATTTTATATGCAAACCGTAAAGGTCTGGGAGGTGAAGAGTCTGAGATCACACCCACTGGCTGTGTATGCTGTCCTGAGCTCCAGCCCATCCTTGGGACCTTGACTCCTCCCAGAAATGTTGTCTCCTCCTGTCTGCTCCTTCTCACTTTCCACAATTATCTGAACTGAGTGTTATCTTTGTACTTTCAGTCTCATTCCCAGATACCACTGGAGTCCATTGCTTCCTCTTTCAGAGTAGGAAGGACCAGAAATGAAGTCTGTAAGCTTCTAGTTAAATGAACTACTAACCCCCACTCACACTCTGGCTTCCTTCCTTTCTAGCTGCTCCTGTTCTGGAGAGGGGATGAGAAGGAAGGGGGCAGAGCAGGAGAGAGAGGAAGAGGACGAGAAAGAGAGGGAGACCACTGGAGGGAGGGAAGGAGGAAATAAGGGCAAAGCCTCCATGGAAGCTTCTTTAGCTTCTCATTATCACCGTTTCCCTCAGACATTTCAAACTAACTCTCTATGCTCTCTATGGTCTTCACCTCCTGGTCTTATTTTTGTTTATTTATTTTCTTTTGTGTTTTGCATTTATAATGTAAGACTGATTGTCCAAGAATTTATTGTTTAGATCAGCCTGGCCTTGAACATGCAGCAGGGATCCTTCTGTCTCTGCCTCCCATGTAAGCCTGTGTCACTATGTGTTGCGTCCTGTTTATACTCCCTCCAAACATCACACGTCCTTGTACAGGTCTTGCCTCCCACAGGTTTTGCCTCAGCACATGAGTCTGTCTTGACAAAACCCCATGTGAGTCTGTATCAGCTGACATTACCCTGCCAATAGGCTTGAGCAGCAAGAAACTGCAGGAACCTCCCAAGAAGTTCTTTTGCGAGTTTCTCTCTGTGGCGTCACCACAAGCAGAGCTCAGCAATGCAAAGTAAGACGAACCAATAAATATATGTCCTTAGGAATGAATCCTTCTTCATGCATCCTTTCACATGCTTGCTTTACTAAAACATCCTTTTACCTGTGTCTGCTTCAGCAAAACGTTTTTTGATGTAACTGGCTTTCCAAAGAAACCAGAAGTTTCCACTTCCTAGAACTTCCCACCATCCTTCGCTGCATCCCTGTCTGGGATGGCCTGTATGTCCACAGCTCCCACTAACATCCTGGAGAGCCTGCATGTCTGCTTTTGCCTGAGTCTCAGCTAACCTTGCAGCAGCATCTGCAGTCACTCTCCATCTCACCTCAACATGAAGACAATACCTGCTTTTCTCTAGCCATGCTGGACATTTCTTCTGCAGTCTTTTCCTTAAACTCATCTTCTGCTAAAGCTTTGGCTTATGACCTTCTTTCTGGTTACTTCCTCCCTGGCTAATTTCAGTCATGCCTGTGGCTTTAGTTAACAGGTCTACAGTGCACTTCTTATTTGATAGCATCTCTGGAATGCTGACTAATGGCTTACTAATGCTCAGTTTCTGCATCTGGGAACTTGGTATGGCTTCACCCTCTTCACTTAGTAACATTGATAAGATTTATTATGTCCAGTCCTGTATTCCAATCCATGATAACAAATTGGGGTAGAGCAGAAGAGCACAACTAGGCTATGTGTGCTGGTTATAAAAGAGAAGGATTCAACTTCGGGATGTTGGTGGGTACAGAGAGAACCTTGGAATGCTCAGTGGAGCAGAAGATTTCACTGAGGCCTCCTGCTGTATTCTGAGGCTCCAGTATCTTCAGTCTCCCTTCAGACATCTATGCTTTCAGAAGCGAGCTTGTATAGAGGAGTAGCAGGGGTGCAGGGGTTTCTAACTCCTAATAGTCTATGGCTTCACATATGCAGTGTCATTCAGTCCTCACATCCTGCTATCAAGGTTATGCTCCTTTTCAGAGAAATAAATCGACTTTCCCAATGTCTCACAGCCAAAAAAATGCATGGTACTAGTCAGCTCAGAAGCTATGACTTTTGCTTCTTTCCCAGAAATTCTGAATCCCCAAGAAGCTCATTCTGATCACTGGGAGTGGAGGACCCAGTTACCACCACTAGGAAAGCATCATGGCAGAGTAGGAAAACACAGGTTTACGTGGTTGAATTGACTGGGTTTGAGCTTTGTACAGTGAGCAGAACAAAATAGAGCTGGAAGTATGAACAAGTTACTGAACCTCTCTAAGCCTCAGTTTACCATTGCTACCACATAGATAGTAACACAACCCACTTCCTATGGTTAGTGAAAGAATGTGTGTAACTATGACATCATTTGGGGACTTCTAAGAACCCAGCTCCTATGGGTGATCCAGGGAGGGTCATCACCAGCGCCTAAGCAAAGGCCTATGAGCAGGAAGAGAGCCTCTGTTTTGAACCAATCTAAGGAGGTTCAGTAGAGGCTTAGTGGGAATACCTAGAGCTGAGAACAGGGGCTCTCTGTGCCCAGAAAGTCCATTCCAAAGTGAGTTTGAACTTGACCCTGGGATTGCATTGTTAACTTAAAGATAAATTCCTCAAGCTTGAATTATGGACACTGGTTGGTATATAACTACTAGTGATATACCACAACATATAGTGCTTAATATGTGTGAACAGTTATATTCACAACATATAGTGCTTAACATGTTCTGAATTCCCTAGGTTTCTTTTCGTCCTTCTACCTACGGTGATGAGAAAATATCTAGGAAAGATGTCCAGGGCCCAAGATGGAGCCCAACATACGTTTTTCCAAGAATACAGTACACAGAGACACTCTGAAGAGTTCTCTGTTCAGTTCAAGCCAGAGTGGTGTGTGACCCCAGGTGTCAAAAAACCCCCACAGACTGCTGTGGGCATCTACTGCCACCTACAGGCTCCATATGGCACTGCCTCTTCTGTCCTACACTGAGTGGGTATTACCATGTATGTATCTGCTCAGAGGAAACACCATTGTGCATTTCTGGTCTGCCTACTGACTACTTGGGTTCATTAAAGACAGTGATGCAGGGTAGTGAAACAGTCCAGTGTGAAACATGCCTGTCACCAAAGCTGATCACCTGAGTTTGATTTCTGGGCTCACATGGTGGAAAGCAAAAAGCAAATGCCACTAATTGTCTTCTGACCTCCACAGGTTCCATTCATATGTTAAACATACAAGCACATAAAATAAATAAATAACTCATTTTTAAACACCTATGATCTTTATATATTCATAATGAAGTAGAAGCCCAATACATGATTGTAGAATGAATGAATGAATGAATGAATGAATGAATGAATAAAAAAAACTGCTTCAGGGGTGGTGGGTCCCCATGAGCTCCTGGCCTTTCCTTTAAGGATTTCCGTCTGCTGTGAGGAAAGATCATACTGGGAGGCAACAACAAATAGCATCTCTCAGTTCCACTCGGAATGCCAACTTGCATGATGGGGTCCTGGCAGACCACAAGGAAGAAGTCAACATTCCCCACAGTCCAAAGTGCTGCTGCCACTATGATTGACATGGGCCAGATTAGCATCCCATCTTCTTTCCAGATGAAAGTACTTCCTAAGGAACATCTATCTGTGTCTTCCTAGGGTGAGAAAAATGGATTTAAAGAGCAGCGGGAGAAGGAGCATGAGAGAGGTCCACTGCTGGGGAGTGGACAACACTCTCCCTTCTCCACTCTGCCTTACCCTCCTCCAATGCCTGAGCCATCAGTGTGGCTCCCCAGAACTCAAGGCGTACAGCCTGGAAGAGTTCTAGAAGCCTTCTGGCTGTCTGAGACCACCCACACTATGTTTGTGGCCCTGACACTTTCCTGTGTATAGAGGCTGCAAGGCACTGACAGACAGACAGCAGGTCCCTGAGGCTGTACATAGAGGGTCTTGGAACAAAACAACCATGAAGAAGCTGAGCTGTAGAACTTTGGAAGCAGGTAACACTGCTGGGTTCCAGCCTCAAACTACCCCAGAAACATTAGGTCATAAACAAGGGCATTTCTGGATTTTTCCTTATCCTTTACCAGCACTGCATGCAATGCTGGGACCTGTGGAGCAAGATGTCTTTCATACCTGACAGAGCTCTCATCATTGTCTCCCCAAGATATCATGAACTGGGCATGCTCACTCTCCTGCATCCGCTCATATGTGGGAGGCAGAACCTATATGTTCAGCCATGTATAGTGTATATTATAGGTGAGGTGAGATGAGATGGGGAAAGGGGTGGTGAAGGATGGTGAGGGGCCAGTCATTCCCCTTGGTAACACTGAGGATGGGTGGGCAAGAGCCCTCCAAGGGGGCAAGTCATAACGCAGATCTCACGGTGGGTCAGTGGTTCTCCAACTTGGCTGTACATGTCATCTGCAGAACTTTTAAAATCCCAGGCCACATCCCTCATCTGCTAAACCAGAACCTCTAAGAGTGTCACCATGGTAGTAATGCTTTCAAAACTCTCCAGGGGACTCCAGTGTGCAGCCATTTGTAAATCATTATGCTTGCCCCTCTGTACTCACTGGCTCTGCATGTTCCCAGTAACCCCATGCTCCTACATTCATGATCTTCATATCCAGTAGGCTTAGGGAAGTCTGATAACCTGTCTGGGATTGAAAGCAAAGCAGTCTGTAGGCCCCTTAAAGTTCCCATGGTGCCTGAGATATTGTTTGCTTGGTGTCTAGTACAGTGCGTGTGGGTGCCCGTGGCAGGTGTAAACCACGTGAGGTCAGAATGATGTTGTTGGGCAAAATGGGGAAGGTTATGTGAGACAGTCAATGGGAGTAGGCAAAGTGAAGAGGAAATTATTTTAAGCGGAGCAGTGGTGTAACATTCCTGCTGGGAGCCTTACTGTAATGATGACCTCTCTCCCTCCACAGTTGGACAGTCTAATCATACATGATCCCTTCTGGAGCCTGGACACCAGCTTCATTCACAAGTTCTCCGTTGGTTCATTGTGTTGACTTCACCCTGGCCCTCTGGGGTCTGCTGCCTGAACAAGCCCTGTCCTACTCAAGGCCAGAACTAGAGCAATCTGAGAGTCTCTCTTCCCTGCATAACCTAGTACTGTTACTCAGGCACATAAGGCACAGATATCCTGTGAGTTGCTTCCTCTGCCCTAACCCGCACTGCACTATAGTTCTTCCCTGCTTTGAGGACAAGTGATTAAAGGCTTTACATTCACAATCCAGTGCATCTGGCTTCACTGGGGTTTGCAACACAGCGCTGATCATGTGCAGACAGGAATGTGACACACACTGAGAAACCCCACTCACAGGTCTCTGCCTGCAGCTAGGATGCCATCCATCCTCTGTCAGCAGAGCTCCAGAGACCTTGCTTGTTTACACAACCTTGGATGGGAAATTTGCAGACAGACAACCCCTGTGCCTCCTATAGCGCCTTTCCCCCGGGGAACCTAGGCTGATGTTGAAGCAGTGTGTTGTAGAATTAAAAAAATAAATGCTCCCAGAAGCCCACTTTGAACAGCAGCATTGTAATGCACAGGTAGCCATCCATGGCTTGCACAGCCTTCAGTATTCCCCAGGCTTTCCTTCTCATCTTCAGACCCCTGCCCCACCCCCATATGGCCATTTACACAAGCCATCTAAGGCACCACAACCTAAAATGTAGAACGACAGAGACCTCATCAATATACCTATTTTATACGTGGAAAAACTAAGACTAAGGATTACTTAGAAATGTGTAAATATTAAGCCCAGAACCCAGCTTGTCTTTCTCCAGCTTTCCATGAAATCACATGCTTTTGTATCCGTTGCAGGTGCAAAGCTTCACACGTTCTGGCAGTGGTCACGTGGACACAAGCTGTTGTTTTCCATCTCATGGACTGGAACTCCTTGGGCTGAAGTCTCTCCCCTGCTTTTACCCTTGGGATGCTGGATGGAAAGAAAACAGATGCACCTGCAGCCACTGAAGCTGCCCCTTCACCTGCCCAGCTCACCTACTTTGACCTAAGCAAGGCATCAAGTAGCTCAGTCTGATGCTCTATACCCTACATGTTCTGAGACTGGGGGACACCAGAGCTTCTCTGGAGCTACATTCCCAGAGCTGGGTTCCTCCGTAAGGTCCCCGTGAAGACACAGCCAAGAGCATGAGACTGGAATGCGGGATGTTAGCCTCACTGATTATCAACAGTTCTTTATCTGTATGACTGTATTTCCTCACTGCAAGAAAGTCAGAGGCAATGTTCTTTCCAACTATAAATAAATAAGATACCTCTCTGGCCACAATGCAAGTGCTGGCCATCGACATGTGATACATAGCCCCTGCACTGGACACTGCAACTGAGGAACATTTCCAACATCACAGGAGCTCTGCCAGACAGAGCTGCATCTGGGCAGCAGTAACCACCAAGCCCTTGTGGTTGGGAGACTCCTTAAACAGGCCAGAGGCTCGATTTAGAGGAATGGAAGTTGTTCCTCATTTGTAGTCACTTTCCTGTGCCAACCAATGGGACATAGTGACTAGTTGAGACTCATGAAACAAAACAGGACAATGGGTGACTCTGGGTCTTGATAGGGAAAGAAAGCTGCAAATAACCTGCTCAGGAGGCAACGGGAATGATCGAAAGGAGTCTTGGCAGCAAGGGAGCTCTCCTAGGGTAGCCTCCTCCTACTCACAACAACTCTATTCTAGACATTTCATTATCTCTTCCCTCTGTATCACACTTCCCAGCCCACATAGCCTGCTTTGGCCCCACCAAGCTCCCCAAGAAGGAGTCTATCTACCAACAAACCCTTATAGCCAAAGGCCCTTGGCTCAGGATGCCTGCTCACCTACCTACTACCTGGTGCCTGCTAGCATACTACCTGTATGCCTGCTACTTTCCTCCTGAGATGGTCCAATCAGCAACCCCACTACCATCACAATCATCCAATGTTCCCTTTGTGAATTGGGATGGAGTGGGTACAGGGACAGATGGGAGTAGGGTGGCACTCTGCAGCAGGGATAGATAACACTTGAAGAATGTTTTCCAAGAGTCTAGAACTGGGACAAGGAACAGGGGTCAATGTCTTTGTAGCTGCCGTTTCTTTTGTAACGGCCGTCAGGTTCTGCTACTTTGTAAAGGCCGGCCGGTTCTGCTGCTCCGGTCCGCAGGTCAGGGTCTAGCAAGAGAGAGAGTGGGGACGGAGGAAGGGGGAAAAAGGGGTGAGAGACGCAAAAGATAGATACAAGACAGAGTCCGGTGGCGTCTCTTCAAGTCTCTTCTTTATTCTCCTCTCTTCTTACTATATTCTCACTCCTTCAGTCTCCTGACACCTCTCACTTTCTCACTCCTTCCTCTACTTCCTATTTCCTACTACCTCCTACTACTTACTACCTCCTACTTTCTACCTCCACCTCTACCTCCTACTTCCTACTACCTCCTACTTTCTACCTCCTACTCCTCACTCCTCAATAGAAAGGAAATCCGGGTATTTATACCCTTTACCACGTGACTTGCCCTCGTGGACAATCTCAACTGAAGCCACTACGTCACGTGCCTTGTAGCCATGGATACCAGGAGCACCTGGCAGCTGGGGGCACTAAACAGTGTAACAAGATGTTTATCAGAGTGCGCTCAGCTATTGCAGGCTGTTGAAACAAGTCTCTTGTCAGGGTATATGGCTCAAGATGGCTGTAAAGATGATAGCCACTTTCGGCTAAGAGTCGGCTCCCAACACCCCACTACCATCACAATCATCCAACGTTCCCTTTGTGAATTGGGATGGAGTGGGTACAGGGACAGATGGGAGTAGGGTGGCACTCTGCAGCAGGGATAGATAACACTTGAAGAATGTTTTCCAAGAGTCTAGAACTGGGACAAGGAACAGGGGTCAATGTCTTTGGAGTTGCAGAATCTCCACATGGCAGAATGTGACAGAGCTGACAAAGAGTCATTTCATGTCCCTGCCAGAGACTACCACGACAGAAAGCCTGGGTCCAGCTGCTTAGGAAGGGACCAAGAACACTGGGATACCTTTGCTGGGACACAGTAACCAGGGTAACTGACTCACTGATCATCACCACCACTCACTGTTTCAAGTGGCAGTAACCATAGCTGAACCATATCTTATAGGTCCAGACATTACCTGAGTTTCTGGTACCAGCCTGCAAACATGCAACAAAAGGTGATAGCTAGTTTTTAAGTCCTCAAGCTGTCGTTTTCCTCTCTTCTCCCTCTCCTGTTGCCTTTCCTAATCTTTCTCTTCTCCCTTCTCAGAGGCTAGTGCTTGGCTATGAGAAGTTGGGTTGGTGATCATGGGAAACCCACTAAGCCACTCCCATGTGCCAACCTCTCAATGTGATGGGGCTGTCCTTCTGAAGTGTGGAGGAAAAGGAACTATCCACCTGGTGCTTCCTCAGAACAACAGCCCTCCAGATGCCATGTTCCTCAGCCAGGAATGCAATGACATTGGAAGCCCCATGAAATAATCCTGTAGTTCAGGCCCTCTGGCTCTCTGGTCCAGTAGCTGACTATTGTTCTCCTGGAACTGGAGCTAGACCCCAAGTATGTCCAAACTGGAGTCTAAGGGTCACATGCACCCTGAGAGAGCTATGAGTGAGGTCCAATACAAAATTGTAAACATATTTGAAGTAATATGGATTTCTGTGTTTGATCATTTATTTATATAAAGTTCACAGCGTGAACTTTGCAGATGACAAACATCGTATCACAATGTGAAAAGATGGAACATATCTGCCACAGGGCCAACAGAATCCCTTCCATTTCTAAAACAGGAACTATTCCCAAATTAAACATTTGCTATATCTTTATCAAGGCCTCAGCAAAACAGGCTGATCCCACCACCATCTTAACATGCCAGTCCTTTAACCTTTCTGGGTCTCAGTTTCTCCATCTAGAATTGGCACAGACATCTTCTACAACCCCTTACAGATCTATCACATTGTATCCTATAAGTTCAGTCTCATCCAGACTGAAAAAGAAAAGTTTGGAATAAAACAAAGTAAATAGAAGCCCAAACCAAACATGAGTAGCCATATAAATATCCAACAAAGTGGACTTCAGGTTAGTCAGGGACATGTAGAAGACCACTGTATCAATAAGAGGAACAACCCATAAAAATATAAGAATTACAAGTACTTAGGCACAAATGGTAGTATACCCAACTACATGAAACAGGCATTACTGGACATAGAGGAATAGAGCGATCCAAACACAGTTATATTTGCTGGTTTTAATACACCACTCTCATTCATGGAAAAGAATCACAATTATTGGAAAAGACATTTCAGAGTTTGGCTACATCATATATCAAATGGATTTAACAGCCAGCCATATGACAGTACACCCAATAGTTATAGCACGTACATATTTCTCAATAGCCCATGGAATGTTTTCCAAAACAGGTCACATTTTAGGCCACAAAGCAATTCTTCTTAACAAGTACAAAATTGCCAAAGTCATTTTTTGTATGTTATCAGATCATGGTGGAACAAAATTGAAAATCAATTGCAAGAAAAACTACAGAAATTACAAACATGTAGAGACTGAACAATGCAACTTATAGTGATAATGGTCATTAAAAGAAATAAAGGATTTAAAGACTTCTAGAATTAAATAAAATAAAACATCATTTAGTAGAAAAAAAGAAAAAAGAAAAAAAGAGCTTCATAAAATAGTTGAAAACAGAGTAAAGGAACACACTAGAGATCGTACACCATGGCCAAACTGGTTTCACTTCAGGAATAATGCATAATTAATTTAATCTAGTACATGAATAGATGTAAGGATAGGAATTCCATAATCATCTCCATGGATGAAAGAAAGAAAGCTTTGACAAAATTCAATAGCCCCATCATGATCAAATGACTGAAAAAACTCAGAAGAGAAGGAACAGGCTTGAACATAATAAAAGCTCCACATGGTAATAGTGTGCTGAATGAAGAAAATGTTGAGTCTTAGAGAAACAAGACAAAAGAAAGAATAGAAAGGATGCAAATAGAAAAGAAAAAAATCAAATTATCTCTATTTGCAAAAGGTATAATCCTGTATTTAAAAGATCCTAAAGACTTCAATATAATACTCTGGGATCTGATAAGTTCTCAACAAAGTTCCACACATGAAACCAACATTCAAAACCCAGTAGTCTTTCCATTTAACCAGCAAGCACTTGCTGAGAAAGAAATCATAAAAATAATCCCATTCACAGTAGCTTCTAAAATATATAAAATACCTATGAATAAAGCTAACCAAGTTGACTGAAGACTTCTCAATGAAAACTGAAACACCGAAGAAAGACATTGAAGAAGAAAGTAGAAAAGGTCTCCTAAGAGCCTGGATTTGTTGAATTAATACTGTAAAAATGGCTGTATTATTGAGTGGTCTGCTGATTCAGTGCAGTTGAGTTTTAATGCTATTCTCTCACCAGCTCATTCAAAATGGATGTAACATCATAACGTAAGATTTACAACTCTAAAATGGCTAGAAGAAAATATAGACAGGCTGGTCTCATAAGATGGCGGCACTTCCCAAAAATGCTGATGATCCGAGTTTGATTCCTGGAACACATCATTCATGGAAGGAGAAAACCAAATCCCTCAAGTTGTCCCTGAGTCTACATACATGTGGTGGCTTGTACAGCCACTCTAATTTATGTGCCTCATAAGTGAGTAAATGAATGGATTAATGAATGAATGTAAGTATATATGGAAAATACTTCAAAATACAAGTGTTAACAAGGACCTGAAACACTCTAATAGCCCAGGAAATGATGACATGAATAACAAATTAGCTTTCATTAAATTAAGAGTTTCTGCCCAGAATAGCAAAAAGAAGAGGCAGCCTACAGAATGAGGAAAAATCTTTGTCAGATTTATCTGAAAATGGAATTAATATCTAAAATCTTTAAAGAATTCAGAATATTAAACACAGAATCTCATCCAGTTGACAAATGGGCAAATGAACTGAGTAGATGTTCCTCAGGAGAACAAATAGAAATAATCAATAAATGCCTGGAAATTGTTCAATATCCCTAACCTTTAGGGACAATACGTTAAAACTCACTGAGATTTTATCTAGCTCCCGGTAGAATGGCTGTCTTTAAGAGACAAATGACAATAAATTCAGGTAAAAACATAGCAAAAGGGAATTCTTACTGCTGACAGATATGTGAACCAGAGCAGCTATTGTGGAAATCACTGTGCAGATTCCTCAAAAACCTAAAACCAGAGCTGCCCTGTTGCCTAGCTATAGTACTCCTGGGCCTAAGGCCAAGGACTGCAAACCAGCAACAACAGAGACACTTTCACATCATGTCCACAGGGAAACTTTTCACATCTGGACGTACAGAATCAGCTGGATGCCCATCAACAGATGAGTGCGTAGGAAAATGTAGCATAGGTACACATAGAAATGTTAATCTCATACAAAGAGGAATTAATTCATGTTGACTTCAGAAGAAATGATGTTGAGCAAAATGAGACAGATTCAGAAAGACAAATACCACATTTGTCTCATATGAAGAATCTAGAGTTTACATATATGTATATGCATAAACATTAAAACAGAAAAGGGAAACTGTGGCTGGAGGAAACTCTAAGCAGGAAAACTGAAGGGTTGAGAAAGGCTAACATGGGGCAGGGGGAAATAAATTCTTCATGTTTTATATCATATGCAGAAACCAGATTTAAATAAGTATATATTTATATATGCATAGACTCATATATATGTATATACATATACACACATATATACATATATGTGTGTGTGAGTGTTTGAGTGTTTACAAATGACATGAAAGCCACTGGGTGACTATCTCAGAAGAAAAAGGAGAACAAGTTGGTGGGTTGGCGGGGTAGTGAGTAGAGAAAACGGGGATCAATATTAGCAAAATACAGTGATATTTACATCTGAAATGTCATAATAAACCCATTATTTTGTTAACTATTTTTTAACTATTTAACAAATTTTTAAATAATGTAAACATAATGTTGCAGATGCTACAAAGTAAAATAACCAATGTTCATTAAAAAAAGAAAAAAGAACAAAGTTCATAGTTCCTTCCTCCTCATCACCCTGTGATAAGAGCCTTTAGTCCCACCCAGCTGTCTATAAGCACCTCTGACACAGGAAACATTGGAACAGGTGTCAGCCACAATCCAGCATTTACATCTTTAAGACCGGTTGGGGCAAAAGATACAACAGAGGGCCCCAGTGGCTGACAGGCAGGGGAAAGCAACACATCAGAATGAGCTATTCCAGGCAACTCCTCACCCTTGTCTGCCACTTTCTGGTTCCTCTTTTATGGCTGTGACAAAAGAGTTAAAGAACAGGAAGGAGCTGCTATGTACCAAGGAGCATGGAAATTCTCACACTGTGAAATCCCCTGCATGGGATGCAAACCCAGGAGAAGCGAGTGTGCTTAGGCTGAACACTACATAAGATACTAGGAACAGGGCTTGAGCCGAGCTCTTTATTGGGTGAAAGTCTATGCTGAACATCAAAATGAATACCCACCGCTGGAGTTAGGAACCACAAAGTAAGGTCTGAGAGACCCTCCTCCATCTACCCAGGCTCCATTCCATGTTTTTGTTGATGGATGACAACAACAATATACAGGTGACCAGCTCTCTGTGGAGAAATGGGACAGTGTGCAGAACAGGTTGCTAAGAGATAAAGAGAATGAAATCAGGATTTTGAAGCTATAAGTACTTAACTGCATTCCCAAACTTTACTGCACCTTCCAGAATAATCTGTGGTATAAGTACTTGCAGGACATGGCTTTGGGGCCTTGAGTATATCCATGAGTTCTGGTTCTTCGGGTGAGAAAGATACCAGGGCCTCTTCATTTCTATCATTTCTTGGAGCTTGGGGTCTTAAGTCCTTGCCTAGCTTTCACTGAATACAGTCTGATGCGTGGACTAAAGTCTCAAGATCTCTGTGTTCCTTAGAATTGTATGGAATATGTATTTGTGGTCACGTGTGTTCCTCAACAGAGAGAAACTTGATTTCCATAGATTCTCAGTGGAGAGTGTTAGAGTACATGAGGAAGACCAGTGAGAATTCTGGGAACTGGGACGCAAAGGTCTTGTTGCCATCCTAAAATATTCTAACCAAAAGCAACACATAGGAGAATAGGGTACATTGAGCTTAGAACTCCATCTAGATTACAATCCATCATTTCATAGAGTCAAGGTAGGAGCTTGGAGCATCATATTCACAACTTAGAGTAGAGAGAGCGAATAAGGTCATGGATCCTTGCTGCCTGCTGGCTATTCTCAGCTTGCTTTCCCTTGCTCCTCTCTTGTTTGTTCAGGATCCCCATGTAGGGAGTAGTACTACCTGTAGTGAGACAGATCTGCCTGTATCAATTAACAATCAAGATAATCTCCTACAGACCTGCCCACAGGACAGCCTGAGCTAGATAAGTCCTCAACTAAAACTTTTCCCAAGCTGTGTCCAGTAGACAGAAACCCTAACACATTTCCCCTTCCTTTGAGTGTGCCAGGGTAGGGATGTCAGGATGGATTCTTCCTCTCTCCATGCCACACCCACATGGAAAACACTGAACATCTATAGAGTCTCAAATCTAGTTGAAGTTGGTCTTGTGAAGAGGGATAGCAGCCCAGTGCTTTGCCTAGAACCCTTGGCATCCTGTCTGGCCTAAGGGGACTCACTTGGAATGCCCACCTCTACCTAGAATATATACGATGTATCTTCTTGGTTTTTGAAGATTCTGTAGAGACAGTGATTGTGCATTTCCTGATGTCTGGAATAGTGTTTTACCCTTCACATTCTCAGCCAATGGAGGATGGTAGTAGTATGTAGAACACCCGGAGACCAATTCCAAGAGAAACCAGATACCTTTAGAGATCCATCTTTATTTCAGAGAGAGAACTTTCTATCTTGGAAAAAAATCAAGGAACATTTTTTTTTAACCACCTTAGTTTTTGCTCCTCTTCAGAATGGAAAGGATCTTGAATAATGTCCATGAGAAAACTTGCTTGGAAAGAAAATGCTGAAACTTCTGTTTCCTAGTCCAACAATCATGACTCTCATTCACACAAGAGAAAAAGTTAAATAAACTACAAAACAACAACTTTTCTTAAATTTGCCAGAGAACTGAGGTCACAGGGCAAACCCCTGACCCCAAATTAGAAAGATAGACAGGAAGAGTCACAACTTGTTAGAGTAGAGACTTTCATGGGAACTAAAATTGGGGTAGAAAGATCAAAACTGTAATTGACAAATTCCCAGAGACTCAGTGTAGACAAATTTATATATAAAGAACTCTGGTAATGTACAGTTTGGATGGGAGTCGTGCACATAGTTGTAATTCTTCTTTTTTAAAGCAAGAGTCCTACCAGATTTTCACAGTGCAGCTCACAGAACAGTCCCCTGTGCTTGTGTGGTTGAGGGATTCTGGGACATACCAGGAATGCCCTTCCCCTGTGACCTGTCCTCCCAAGATGCCACTTCACTGGAGTCCAGTTAACTGGTAACAGGCCAAAACTTGATGAATGAGGGGGAAAGGAAGGTACTCCAGGCCAAGCCATTCTGCCCTCTTATCTCACCCAAATAGTTTGCTTGAACAAAGGAAGAACTGAGAAGCTCTTTGGGGAGAATAGGTTCACTGAGACCAATCAATGGTCTTCCCTGAAGCCTAGTGTCCTCAGCTTCTTTTCCTAATATGTCATATCCAACTTGGGGGTGGGGTGTATACCAAGGTAAAAAAATAAAGTAAAATAAAAGTAAATAAACTATAATTTGACAAGACATCAAAGATAGAAGGAGTGAGGGAATCATATCCACATATATACCAAGGCTATTGAAATTAGACTAGAAATTTTGAAAATGATATCTATAGAAGTTCCTTTTTCCTTTGCTGTTACAAAACCTGGACAAAGTCACATAGGGAAGAAAGATCTTATTTGACTCATGTGTTAAAGGTACAGACCATGAGCGTGGAGAAGTCCTGGTAACAGGAGCGTGATGAGGTGAGTGTTCACATGCGTTCACAGTAAGAACATAGACATATAAATCCTGGTGCTCAGCTTCTTTCTTATTTTTATTCAGCCTGTGACCCCAACTTGTGGGATGGGCTTACCAGCTCAATTAACTCAATCCAGAAACTCTCTCACAGACATGCTCAAAGTTTTGCCTCTTAGGTAACTTCAAATCCCCTCAAGTTGGCAATAAAGATTAACTGTAAGGGACCAGCTCTCCAATGTTGCAAGACTGGTGACCCAAGTTTGCTTCCTACAAACCATGTAAAGGCAGAAGGAGAGAACAGACTCCACAGTAATGTACTCAGCCCTCCATGCATGTGGCATGTACACATGTCTTATGGGTATATGCACACATATGCAAAACACACAGTAATAGTAACTAAAAAATTAAATGCTAAGGTTAATCATCATGGTGATTAAGATGAGGGGATCTGGCGGGAAAAGCAGATAACATGCAAGAACAGATAGGCTGAGAAACACAGTCTAAGAAAGAATCCAAACTGAGAGCCAGAAGCAAAAACGACTGTAACTGAAATGAAGAATACCTTTGATGGGATTATCAGTAGAGTGAACGTGTCTAAATAATGACTCAGTGAAACCTTTTAAAAATGTCAGCAATGGAACAAAAGAGAAAAAAGAAATTAAAAAAAAAAGACAGAAGAAAGCGTTCCAAACCTTAACACACTTAGAGAAGGTATAATAAGCGTGAAGTGGAAATCCCAGAACTAGAGGACGGAAAGAAAGAACAGAAGAAACAGTACCACTGAGAACAACTGTGAACTCCTCAACTAGCAAACCACAGACACAGGAAGCTCAGGGAACCCCCAACCAGTACAAATGCAAAATACCTACACCCAAGCATATCATATCCAGACTGCAGGAAAATAAAAGGCAAAGAATGACTGGTACAAGAAACCCTGAAAATGCCCTCACAGTCACATCAAGAGGTTATCTCCTAGGTGATCTTAAAGCCAATCAAACTGACAATGAAGACTAATCATCATGGCATCTTTTAGATAGTTCTGTGAACCACAGAAATTATAGAACAGATCAGGGCAGCTTGAATAAGCAGCAGATTCTTTGAAGATACTTAGGACTTCCAAGATTTTTTTTAAAAAAAATTGTATGTGTGTATACACATGCACATGCATGTCTGTAGTGTGTAGGTGGGTGCAATGTTACTATAAAATGTATGTGGAGATCTCCTCTTTCTTTTTGGATCTGAGGACTGAACTCAGGTCAGCAGCCCTTATGCAGCAAGCACGTTTATCTGCTGAGTCATCTCTCCAGCTCCCATAACCCATGTCCTAGACTTGAACGCAACATTTATGATTTACTTCTCCTGGGTCTTCCCGAGGTCTTCCCCATACCACAGCTGCTTGCATTCTCAAGATAGCGTCCTATCTATGACTGTGCTCCTTCATTATTCCTTCACTCCTTGTCCCAAAGCACAGCCAGAGGCCCTGGGGGAGAACTGTGAAGTTGGCTCTTCCCTCAAGACCCATTTTTCTTTTTTGAATGGCTTTAGGTGGCCCCTGTCTCTTCTGTATCATGTCACATTCTTTATGATACACAAATATGCCACTGTTGCTGAACACAGACATGTGACACCAATACAAGTCCTGGGGCCATGTGCTCACTGGATGTGCACTCTTACATGCATGCACAGCTGTCGGCCAGGTCTGTCTGTAACACAGGGAAGTACTTCCTTCATATGTGTACACTTGGTGTACTCTCCCTGCACACAGCAAGGCTGCCCATGCCTCACTGAAGGCAGTCTGTTCCTCAAAGTCCTGAAATGCCAGGGTTACAGGCTACCCTAGAACTTTGAGAACTGCTTGGTGTTCTCATCCCAACTTCTTCTCTAACTACAGAGAGTCTGGAGAAAGGGCCATCGTCCTGTCAGAACCATATAGGTATGAGAGAGACAGACGGTAGAAAGAGGTGACATAGAGAAGTGCAAAGGTGGCTTAGAGGTCCCCACTCCAAGACAAGGCATGAATAGACAGGTAACAGAAATCAGAAGGCCTACATATCATACCAGGGTTAAAGACATCTCAGCTTCTACCCAACCTCAGATGCAGATGTCCCGAGGGGCAAGTAACTGAAGGATAAGCCAGAGGGATCAGGCCGATCTATAACCTCAGAGCGGCCCATTAGTTGCTGGGCAACATTGGTCAAAAGAAATAACCATTGTGAGCCCTAGTTTCCTCTTCTGTGAAAGGAAAGGGAACCTTAACTTATGGAGGGGGGGCGCCTTTCAGATATGCGTGCTGTGCATTCTCACGGCATTTGCACATTCGCACACTGTAATGATCCATTTACATGCTTAATTTATTTCTGAGTCACCCAGGAGCCTGAGAACCCACCCCACCCACCCAGAGTGCTTTGAAAACGCCTGCTTTACTCATCGTTGTAGCCAAGGTGTCTAGCATATCTCCTGGAGCACAGTAGGTGCTCATAGTGACACAGCACAAGACATGCCCGGAATACAGAATGGCCATGGCTCTTGCCAGTCTTATTGGAGAGTTGGTGCTATCTGAGTTTGTTTCCCACACCCAGCCTCCATGCCTGGACTGACTCCCGCATGTATGTATGAGTGACCCAACACCCCACAGAGGTGCAGCTCTTTCATTTCCTTCTGAGTCAGACACATTTTCCATCTGGTTCTGTCAATGACCCTATTGTAATCCTCCCTAAGTCTTTTTTCTTCCCAGAGACCAAAAAATCTCACATATTATTTACCTCCTTTCCTATAAAGCATGCCATTGGCTTCTCCAAGGATGGTTGTGGTTTCTCAGGAGGTTTTAAAGTCAGTAGCCATGACTTCCTTTCTCCCTGATTTCCAAAAAAAGTTCTGTAGCCTACAGTATATATGAGTTATTGGAGTATCAAGTCCTCTCCCCATAATCCAATGTCTTTTGTTCCTTTCTATGGTCATGTAATGCCCTTGCCAACTTCAGCCCAATGGAGTAGTATCTTTCAAGCAGATTGGTTAGGATTGTATTCGGTCAAGTCAAACATGTCTAGAGCCAACCTAGTTCAACAACATTCAAGTTGTTAATGGAGAAACTGAGTCACACAGACATCAAGTTCCTGGGCCTTGCTTGGGTGATCCTGCTGTAGGACCATAGAGCTGAAGGACTTTGACCAGCTGTAAGACATAGCAGTTACCCTCCTGGAGTGACCACTGACATTACACTCAGCTCTGGCCTTCTTTGTTAGGAATGTTTTCCATCCCCTAGGACCTTGTACTCCTGTCTCTCTTCTTCACCTCATCTCTCTATGGTCTTTGCAAGAGACAAAAAACCTTAAGGGGAGGGGCTCACATTTCATTGATTTATGGTTACATCCTCAGTCTTCTGGCTTTTGATACTTTGGAGTCCCTGGGATATCTCTGTTTTCCAATGTCTATGAAGAGACGGAGGCACCTGACCTCTGTACAAGTGGGAAACTCAAGAGCATTGCTTTCATATAATGATGTAGTGGTGCCAAGCCTCTCCTTTTACCTCCTCTCTAACCCCTCAGTGGTACAAGCACTGAGTCCTTCTCTACCCTAAAACAACATGCCAATGACTTAATCTCCCAGTCAGTGGTCCTATGTGTTTGAATCATGGGAGTGTTCACTGTGAGCCTGCATTCCCTCCAACAAAACTCTAGATACAGGAAAACTAGAGATACATTCTAGTGAGGCCTCATGACAAGGGACTCAGTGGGATAAACACTTTAACACAGAGGAAATCCTGTACCTATAGAGTTTACTTCTTTTTTGGTAAAAGTTAATTCTTCTCTACATGGGCTACACCAATCTCTGGGCCATGGTTCTTTGTATCTGCTGGACGTGTGAATGAGACACTGTAGATTAGAGAGAAGATAGTTATCTGAATTCCCTAAGATATCAGATCAATATTAGCCATTTAAACCCTCCCATCAGTACCAGTATAAAAACATATAGCAAGATGGTAAGGTAACTGGAGAGTAAGAGTCAAAAATATGGGCACATCATTGAACTCTCATTCATTCACTGATGATGATTCCAACCTATCATGATTTCATGGGACCAGAAAGACTCACAGAGCAAGGATGCTCAAGTGTGTAGGCTTTCACAAGACCTTATTGAGTTCCAAAAAGCAGGATGATCCCAGCCTTGTGTGACCTCTCCCTTTCAGAGTCTGGTACAACTGAGTTAAAAGATGTGGTCACCTCTTGATGCAGCCTCTTCCAGGGTAGGAACAAAATATCGGCTTTCCCTTAAGAGCCAATCACCCATCACGCTCCACTGCCCTTTCTCACTTTTGAAATCCAGACATTTCTACATCTCTAAGGAGCAGGATTTGACCACTGTGCTGGACTAGAATGCTGGAAGTGACTTTCAGCCATCAAATGGTCATCTCCCAGCTTACCATCCAGGGGCTCTGGAGTTCTGAGGGAACAGTTGTCTTCAGATTCAAGGTACAATTTGACTACAAATAGACTACAAGTTAGATTATTTGTTATAAAGACTCACAGAAGCCGGACAGTGGTGGCGCACGCCTTTAATCCCAGCACTTGGGAGGCAGAGGCAGGCAGATTTCTGAGTTCGAGGCTAGCCTGGTCTACAGAGCGAGTTCCAGACACCCAGGGCTACACAGAGAAACCCTGTCTCGAAAAACCAAAAAAAAAAAAAAAAGACTCACAAAACTCCAATCAACAGTGAAAACATTATTATAGCAAATAGACCACTCAGAAGCAAGCAAGGGAAAGACTCAAAGTCTGGGGACAGCTGAAATACAAAGCTCTTCAGTTCCCAGTACAAAAAAAGTTTTCACTTCTGACCCATGATCTCCACAAGGTCACCCCTTAGAGACCAGTAATGAGTTCATAATAATAGCAGTGACTGGTATACTCTACTTTAGGTCTCTCAATGTTCGTTGTCCGGGAGGGAGAGATGTGCCCACACCACTGTCTCCCACCCCAATGCTTCTCTGTGCACCATCTTTCTACCCTACAAGGCAGTGGTGTCCACCTGTTTTCGCGCTCACAACCCAGGGTATGGCGGAGCTCTGTAGGCCTCAGCTTGCCTATGTATGGATTCTCAGGACACTTCTGAGAGGTCCTTGACAAATACTACTGAATTTTACTTTTATATATGCACATATGTACACTAATATGCACATAGACATATATACCACACATAAGTATGCATACTGCACACCTACAATTGTTGAGGTAAAACCCAATTCTCTCTTTTACTAATCTAATCAAACAATTCTCAGATCATTACACAGATTTAATTCTTGTCAAACTCTCAAAACAATATGGTATGTATTAATGAAATAAGAGCTTTTAGTCAATACAGGTCAACTCCTCTATTTAAACCAAGAAATTTTAAGCAGAATGGACTAGAAATTATTTTGTTTCTTTATAAATGACAAAAACGTGAACTCATTACATATATACACTCTTGTCCACCACTCTGTATCAAGGAACACATCAAATAATATATTACTGTAGCTTAATTTCTAAGACAAGCACAAAAAAATGCTTACATTGGTTTTTAACCCCATAAACACCAGCTTGATCCTAGCCTTCTTGTTAATTTTTAAAAATTTATTTATTATGTATACAGCATTCTGCCTGCACATATGCCTGCAGGCCAGAAGAGGGGACCAGATCTCATTATAGATTGTTGTGTGCCACCATGTGGTTACTAGGAATTGAACTCAGGACCTCTGGAAGAGCAGCCAGTGCTCTTAAACTCTGAGCCATCTCTCCAACCCCTCTTTTTAATTTTTTAAGTACACTTATACATGCAAATGTCCTCCCTGGGTAGAATGCCCTTTAGATCTTCACAACAAATGCCTTTCTGTCCTGCAGCCTCATGGGATGCTTGATTTTAAAAACCAAGCAGTGACTTGAACAGAAGTTTATCAAAGTTAACAAAATAGCTAACAGAACTATTTACCATGGGTTCATCTCAAGGTAGGCACCACAGTCCTGCAATTAACCTGAATTAGTAAAACTTAACCTATGTGCTTTTAAATAACAAGCTACATATGATGAAATTTTAAGTTGCAAAAGATCCACAAGTAAGACAGACTTCTACAGTAAGCCATGCTCATCTGTCTACAAGACAGCTAAGAAGTGAACCCACTGCACCCAGCTGAAATTCGAGCAATACCTGGCACAGTCTACTTTACATCTACCGAATGAAGTACTGCTAAAACTACAAGGCTGTGGTGGCTGTTTCCTACCTCTCCGAGGGTATGATCCTGATCCATAACTGATAAATCCCAGCATACTGAACACAGCTGCCCAGCCCTGACAAAGCTGTTCTTTGTTACCAGGCCATGGAACATGGTTTCCTTGTGGCCATTTCTTGAGGCTCATGTCCCTGAGGAATGGGAAGAGACCAAAAGGTGGAAGGCTCGAGATCAGAGAAAAACACATCCTTGTTGTCCTTAGAAGTGACCTCTGTGTCTCTGTCTCCTTGTCTGCAGGCTGTGGGGCTATAACATCTTTCCCTGGGCTAGTTTCTCCAAGACTTATTTGACCTCTTCCAGTGGTCCCCTCTCTACCGTTCTTGTTTGTGCTGAATGATGCACTGATGTCCGGACATCTTGAATCCCAGAAGTACACTGTATGGCCCTTTCTCTATCAGGACCACTTATCTGGGAACAGGGATGGAGACTTTGGTCTGGACAAACACAGACCCCCTCATAGGTTGCCTCTAATTTGCTGAGCAGCCTGATAAATGCTTTCTGGACCCTTGAGGTTATATTTTCCATAAGACGCCCCAAAATATCTTTTCTTGATACAAATGGAAAAATGTGAGGCCAACATCTTATTATTCTTGGTTATTTTCAGTTGTACTTTAATGGAAAACTAAGTTATTCCTTACGTTGGGCTTTAACCTATAGCTATTCTTATTCCATTTCTGAGAAGCACAGTAAGCTTTTTTAAATTTTATGGGCTCATCTCACATTTCATTCCCTTTATCCCTGGATTAATATGATGACCATGTACATTTTATGCTTTAAGGTTATTTATAAGAACTGAAATGTTTCCAGGATAAAACTCACAGAGCTCCTTATAATTTGGTCTCATGTAATTCCACAAGTTCATCTCCACTCTTGACCTTTCCTATCCCTCTGCTTTCCCAGGGTCTCTGTCAGGCAACCTAGTGTCATACTTAAGAGCACGAGGAGGTTAGAATTCTGCTTCTATCACTTACAGGCCGTGTGATTTTGCCATGTTTCTAAACTTAAGTTGCCCCTTGCTAAAAACAAAAACAAAAACAACATACAAATAACAGTAGTTCCTATCTCACCACAAAGAAACTCATGTCATATCTTAAAGGTGTAGTCCTTGTCCCTTTATGACTGTGTTATTTCACGTTGGGTGATACCGGCAAGGATCATCATGTAGTAACTCATGTCAGTGTTACCATTAGGATCATCATGTAGTAACCCATGATAGTCCTACCATTAGCAAAAGTAAACCTCAAACAGCAGAAATATGCAAGTGTTTATGAGGCGATGGAGAAATCAGAGCTCTTAACAATTCTGATAGGAATTTCAAACATATCAATTACTATGGAGAACAGGATGTGCAATCCTCAGAAAGTCAAAAATGTGTACCCACATTTTCCCCAAGTCATCCCAAAGTACTTGATGACCCAGAAATTGCAGTACTGTCAATAACCTAAAGTAAATGAAAGTGAAGATGAGTTATTTGTACCTCCATTTTGTAGGAGCACCAGTTCCGATGACCAACAAGGCAGAGGCAACTCAGATAACTGCACATGGATGTTAAACTGTACATGGTGGTTAAACGGAATGGGATGAAATTCCCTCGGGGGTGGGTACCATTCACCTTAAAAAAGAATATGCTGACATGAGTTACTTCATGGATGGACCTTGAAGGTATTACCCAACATGAAATAAAACAGTTACAAAGGGACAAATATGACACTATTCTCCTTTTAGGAGACACCTAAAGTACTTTGAGCTTACAGAAACTGAAATTGGAGTAGTAGATTGCCAGAGGCCATGGGGAGGAGTATGTGAAGTTATTGCAAGGTAGGTGTAGAGTTTGTTCTTGAGAAGGTGAAGGGATCTTCAATCAGCAGAGATGGGCTGTAATGTGAATATATTTAATACCACAAAACCATATACTCAAATTGTTCCAAGTATGAATTTTGTTATGTATGTTTTACTACTGTACTAAAAAAGTAACGTTTGTCACAGGCCATAGGGAACCCATGATCTCAGAGTGTATTTGCTGTGGTGCTGACAAAACATGAGCCTTTCTTTCTAGCAGGTTCTCATGGTAGCATCACAATACTGATACTTACCACTCAAACCTCTTTCAATTCCAGCATTTGCTTCTCTGCATCTTGCTAAGCATCCGTCTTCATTCTCCCACTCATGTTCTAACATTGCTGGCGCTTCTTTCCAGTTAATCCTTGGGTTTCTCCTTTGCCTTGACCACAAGACTCCAAGCTCAAGGACAATGTGATCTGATCCTTTCTTGTCTTTATAAATTACCTGCTGAAGATGTTTAAAAGGCTCACCATGTAAGGGAATGATTAGGAGATTAATTAGCTTATAAAGACACAATTGGTCATTACTCCAAAACAGAGGGTTCACTTGAGCAGAAAGGCCTCCTCCTTAATGTTTACCAGTTTCATGGACTCATATATGGACTGACAGTAGAAGTTTTAATTTCTGGGAGTGGCACTGAGCTGCACTTCACCAAGTTGAATGCTCATATGGTTTTGTAGGTCATTATGTAACTCTAGGCCCACGGGGGACCTGGGCCCCTCGTGTTGGCAGCTGTACCTCAAAAAAATGGCATTTTCTGGACTGATGCTCAGTTTGGATCACATCTTAATTACTTTTTAATTGTTGTGACAAAACACCAAGACCAAGGAAACTTGTTAAGAAAGAGTTTACTAGGGTTTTCAGAGGGTGAGTTCATGACCATCATGGTGGGGAGCATGGCAGCAGGCAGGCAGGGTGCGAAAGGAGTAGCTAAGAGCTCACATCTAAGCTTCGAGCAAGGGGCAGAGAGAGCTAACTTTAAATAGGGTAGGCTTTTGAAAACACAGAGCCTGACACCAGTGACACACCTCCTCCACCAAAGCCACACCTCCTAATCCTTCCCAAATAGCTTCACCAACTAGGGCCAAGCATTCGAGTATAGGAGCCTATGGGTGGCCATTCTCATGCAAGCCACCACAGATCAGAATGACGGTAACATTTTCAAGGT
This sequence comes from Grammomys surdaster, assembly GCF_004785775.1. Classification (NCBI taxonomy): domain Eukaryota; kingdom Metazoa; phylum Chordata; class Mammalia; order Rodentia; family Muridae; genus Grammomys; species Grammomys surdaster. The sequence continues at coordinate 1,510,178 of NW_021620763.1, forward strand.
TTGTCTACACCCCATGTTGGCATTAAAATCTAAGATTGTTCTAGAATCTTGATGGAAGACAGAAGAATTATCAGAAACAGGCAACCCCAGTACTAAAACTCAGGTGCCAGGAAATTTGCCCATCAGTTGAAACTATCTGACAGAAAAAAACAAATATCCACAGATCACTCTGAGATCAGCATGTACAGACTAAAGAATGCACCACAATTGTCCTTCTGGAAGACATAGTTGACCCTTGGGTGATGATCAGTGTGAGCAAAAGTCGATTGTGGTTAGGTTGTTTTCTTGTGGGGTGGGAGAGGGATTTTTTGTTTCAAGACATGGCATACTGCAGTCTAGGTGAGCCAGAACTGGTTCACTACCTCCTTCAAACTTTGGAATGGCTGGGATTACAGACCTGTGGGCCACCCTGAGTTGGGGGTGATGGAAATAGAACCTAAGGCCTTTGCTACACACGGTTGGCACTCTACAGACTGAGCTCCATACTCTGCACCAACCAAGATCTGTCTTAGAAAACACTACACATGTGTTGCTATTCTAGGGCCCTTGTAACAAAGTATAAGCAACCACGTTGCTCAAGTAACATGAAAGAATTACCTCACAGTTTTGCAGGCTCCAAGGATAAGACCAAGGTAACGGTAGATGAATTCCTTCTGAAGGCTAAGAGGGAAAAAAATGTGTCCTGCCCCTGCTTTCCCTTGTGACAGTAGTTTTCCTGCAATCCTCAGTGTCCCTGGGCTTGAACAGCTACCACTGATCTCCATTATTACCTCTCCACAGTTTCTCTATGTGAATCGTATGCTTTATATACTTCCTTTTCCAAGAGTAATCTGGCAAACATCAGAGCACATTCAAAATAAATACAAATAGTTACCAGGTAGAGAAGTACGAGGCTTTGCCAAGAGTTCAAAGAAACCCTGGGAGAGAGCTGCTGCCCACGAGGAGCAAAGAGAGGTGCAAGCACCATAGTTAAAGCCAAAGCTTATCAATTGTTTCTATAAAGAGCTCGATAGTAAATATTTTAGGTTTGGTGTTTTATGGTCTGTGTTACGATGAATGCAGCTTTGTCATTTCATGAAAACAGGCTTTACAAACAGTAAACAAATGAGCATCATTGTTTCCAATAAAACTTTATTAGCAAAATCAGGCCCATATGCCTGGCTGGTCAATTCCCTTCGTCATCCTACCACATCCTTTTATTTTATGCTGTCATTCTTTCTTTTATGTTTTCCCAATCAGATCTAGCCCACTTGCAGTTTTCCCCCAGCGTAACTCTTGCTATTTCCTCAGGAACGATCTTCTACACTGACAACAGCCACGTCCTCACAGCATCCTTTCTACTCTGTCCTGATTTTAGCTCATAGAAATTCAAGCCTCCCCACCCTATCCTGTGTCTACAATGGAAATAACAACATCAGCACCACATAGGGCAATCCAGGGCTGAGCTGGAGCGGCTCCGTGCATATAGAACCACGTGTATGCAGCAGAAAATACTTTCAGGTCATTCGTTTCGATTTATGAATCTCTTTGGCAGCCTTTGTTCTGCTCTTGCATGAGGCTCTGCCAAGTTTATAAATACTTCCTCCGAATGACAATAAATTTGGTCTCCCCTAATCTTTCTCTCCGTAGATAAAATCTCATTGAGGTTGGAATCGCACTAACACTTAGCAGTAACTGCTTTCTTGCTTGATTTCAACACCCAAGGCAAACGAATCTGAGGGCCTCCTATGTCTGAGGTCACAGCTGCTTGCCTCAAGGACGCTTGCCTGTCCGCATCCTGACAGTTGGAAGCTCCCTCGCTTGGATAACCGCCTCTCATGCTGTTTTGTTTTATGAAGTCAAGACCATTGATAAAACCCAGACAGTTTGCGGAAAGGGCCTAGGGAAGGTCATTTCTCTGGACTCTTGGCTGCACCTCCTCTGACAACAGATGAATTCACCAGATGTATCAGAAGCAGCTCTCTTTTCCTCATGCAAAATGAGTGTGCCCTTTGTTTGATGAGCCTTGAAGAGCTTAAAGGTAAGGAAGCATAATAATACATCATCTCGATCTTGTTTTTCCCTTAATTCGTTCTTTATTACTTCTGCAACTTGCCAGGTGCTTAACATAGAGGCAGACACACAAGACTTCTAAAAGGCATTCGCCTATCAACACTGCTATCAAACTTGCAGTTGGCTCGCCTCTATCCCGTATCTACTCAACTCCAGAAAGCTCACTCCACCACTTAGAAACTGTTTGAAGAAGTGCTTGATGCAGGTTATAACCTGAGTTGATAATTAGCCGATCAATCTTTTTTATTTTTTATTTTTCAGCACAGTGAAAATCACCATGTATGCTGCCAGTGAGCATGGGGGAAAGATAATGCACCTTTGGATCCTGTTTTCTTTCCCTGCATCTCTAAATATGGATGCAGAGAGAGAAAACATGGGGCAATGTAAAGGAGAAATAGATGAAAGCAGAGGCCAGAGGTCACGGGACCAGACACAGCCAGTGGAACCCCTAGGGCAGACTTTTTTGTTTCTCTTTTCTTTCCCTTCTTTTCTGTCATTCCTCAGCTTCTGCTTCCTCTTCTTTTCTTCTTTTCACCACCCCCAATGTGAAATACATTAAGCAATGCACTCTACAGCTATGTTTTCTTTTTAAAGATTGCTGCTACCCCCTAATAACATTGACTAATATTTTTTTAAATTTGGAGTTTGTACAATTTCAGTGCTTATTAATAATTATATAAAAATTGCATTTACTTCTTGGATCATTGGCCTGTAATTTCCACACGTCTTGATAGATTTAAATTGAAATGGAAAATAAGCCTTCTTCCTTGTTTTAGGATGCCTCACAGTAGCGATGATTTAGAGAGTTCCAGCTCTTCTTTCCTTTTGCCCCTCCCGCTCTGGTTACTCACACTCAGCTGTGTCACCCTAGTGACCAATGAACAAGGAATCTACCTAGGCTCCTCGGGGGAAGTGATGACTCACAGTGCTCCATCTCCCTCCTGAGAAGCCACCTGTGACTTCCTCTGCCAAGGGCTGGGGCAGAGCTCTGTACACAATGTGGTCTCCATTCAATAAAGGCTGATGATTGATAGAGGGCCAGGCGGCCGCCAGGCTGGCCCCACGTGAGCCCACAGGAAAGATACACTAGTGAGGTTCAGAGTTCTAGAGATAGCCTTTGGGAGTCCATCATGACATTACCCTGTAGGCTTGTAGATTTCTGTCCCCAGATCTGAATTTAAACCTTCTCCAGGCAGAGAGACCTTGGCTTCTCATTCTGAGTCTCTGGCACATTATTTTCATCTACAAATGAAAGATAACACTACCCATTTTGTGGATTTCTCGGGAGCATCCAGGATGCAGTATCCAGAGTACCTAGACGATGGAATAAGAGCATGGAGAGAGACAGGGACCAACACCTGGGTTCATCTAGAGTAGTGAGGGAGAACAGAGTCCAGTCAGCCCCCTGTACATAGGCATCAAAGAGAATTCCTTGCTTCCAACAATGGTTATTTCCTGATCTTGCTGACTACACAGCACCACCTAGAGGCGGAACACGCTTGGAGTCAACCAAGGTCCCTGCAAGGAAAGTTAACCCCACACAGTGTCTCTGCCTCTTGGACTTCCCAGTCTCCACCGCTCTTCTTGCCTCTGCTCCCTCTTTCCCATCCCATGTCCTTTCCCACCCAATCCTCATTTCTTCTCTTCCTCTTTCTCCTCTTCCCGGTGCATTGTTTTTCACACTGGAGTCCTCAGGGCTTTGAACAAAATGTAAATCTGTGGGAAGTCAGATAACATCCATTCCCAAACAGCTCTGCCCCTCTTTTTATGCTCCCTGTGACTGACTTCTTTTAGACAGCACCAAGAACTACTGGATTGCCATGGTTACATTGTCCCTAGGCTGGGACAGGGACCGTCTGGTGCTGTGGACAGTAGGGCCTGGGGATTTCCACTGTGGTCAGAGAGAATGTAATGAGATGGGTCACTCTCAGGTCACATCTATATCCCAGGAGCCTATTTTTTCCTAGTGGGACTCCCACTGTGAATATTTTCTTGTTCTCTGACTAAACTTAGATGGAAGAACAGAGCTGGGGAGTTGGCTCAGTGGTTGAGAGTGCTAGTTATTTTTGCAGATGACCTGGGCCTCTGTTCTCAGCACCTATATGGCAGCACACAACTGTGTGTAACTTCATGGTATCCAATACCCTCTTCTGACTTCAATAGACACAGCATATTCATATGGTACACATACACACATGCAGGCAATGCATTTATTGCAATATTTTTAATATATATGCATATATATGTATATATTCATATATGCACATATATGTATATGTACATGTATATGCAAACACATATACATGAGCACAACAGACAGAAAAGTGAAGGGTTATTTTGGCCAAGTCTACATTTTATGAGACTTTCCAATTTTAACCTTCATTCTAGAAACTATGCTATATATACAGGGCTGAAGAATTTATTTTAAGACAGATTTACAAAGAGATGTTGGATCCAGTTCAGCATTCTCTCTACACCTCCTTAAGGCTCTCTCATTCTTCTCAAGAGTTAAGATTTGCTTTCAAATCCCAACAAGTTGCCCTGGAAATGAGATCAAGTTTGTTCAATATAAAATGTTTCAAAACCACAACGTGAATTCTTCAACATGATAATAAGCTTCCTGGAGTGTTATCAGAATACATCACTTCAATAATCTATGTGTCCCTAAATTTCCCAGAAAATTATTGAATGCCAATCTAGGTGGTCAAGAGCATAAATATCAAGTTACTGTGTTCCTGTTTATTCATCTTTTGCCAGGCCTAATGTTATTTGGTGTACACGTTTGCTCTGATTATGGCAAACAAAATTCAAAATTTGTTTGGATTTTATAAATTATCTAGTTCACATCAAAGAGCCTCAGAAAATATATTTAAATTCCAAATTCCAACCATTCTAATAGCAGCATTTACACACACACACACACACACACACACACACACACTACACACTTTTCTGTGTCCATTGAAGAGTAGGTAGACAGCCATGTGTGCATTTCTTCTCTTTTTTCCCTTGCTGAAAATCATGTCTTGTTTTTTTCTTTTTTAAAAATTTATTCACTTTACATCCCACTCACTGTCCCCCTTCCTGGTCACCTCCTTTTGCTGTTATCCCCTTCTCCTCTGAGAGGATGGGCACCCCGGCTAAGTATTCCCCCTACCCTGGTACATCAAGTCTCTTCTGGGTTAGATGCATCCTTCCCCACTGAAGCCAGACAAGGCAGCCCACAGACAGGCAACAGCTTTTGAGATAGCACTCCCCCCTCCAGTTGTTCTGGACCCACATGAAAACCAATCTACTATATATGAGCAGTGAGTGAGGTCTAGGCCCAGCCTGTGTATGTTCTTTGGTTGAAGGTTTAGTCTCTGAGAGCCCAAGGGTCCAGGTTAGTTGAATCATTTGGTCTTTCTGAGGAGTTCCTATCCCCTTTGAGACCCTCAATCTATCCCCCTACTCTTCCATAAGAGTCCCCAAGCTCCATTCACTATTTGGATGTGGGTGTCTGCATCTGTCTGAGTCAACTGCTGAGTGGATCCTCTCAGAGGACAGCCATACTAGATTCCTGTATGCAAGCATAACAGAGTATCCTTAATAGTGTCAGGGATTGGTGCTTGCCCATTTGATGAGTCTCAAGTTGGGCTGGTTATTGGTTGGCCATTCCCTAAGTCTGCTCCATCTTCAATCCCTGCATCTCTTGTAGACAGGATAAATTTTGGGTTGAAGGTTTTGTGGGTAGGTTAGAGTTCCTATGGCTCCACTGGGGTTCCTCCTGGCTACAGGAGGTAATCTCTTCAGGTCCTATATCTCCAATGCTGAGTGTCACAGTTAAGGCCACCCCCATCGATTGTTGAGTGCCTCCCTTATCCCAGGTCTGTCTTGTCCTAAAGGTGGCCCCACCTCTTCACCCCTATCTGTTGAAGATTTTCATTCATTCTCATGGCCATCTGCCAGTCCTGCTGTCCCTCCCCATACCTGACCTTGAACACCCACCCCCATTCTCCTCCTGATCCCCTCTCCCATCCAGTTCCCTCCCTCTATCTGCCTCTTATGACTATTTCATTCTCCTGTTTAAGTGAGAATCAAGCATCTTCACTTGTGCCTTCCTTCTTGTTTATCTTCTTTGGAGAATCACGTCTTGAATGCAAAGCGGAACCATAGACTTTAGCCATAACTTTACCTTCTATGTTCTCAGTTGACTGTGGTCAACCTCTATCTGAAAATTGAAAATGGAAATGTTTGGAAATAAACAACTCAGAAGTCCTAAATGTATACCATTCTGTATAGCATGACCCCCCCAATCCATCTTGCTTGAGATATGAATCATCTCTTTATTCAGCATATCTATGTTATATATACTAACTGCCTATTAGTCACTAGGCAGTCATCCTGGTTATCAGATCCACTGATGGGGTATTGCAAAGCTGTGTTCAATCAACCTTGATCTTAATTAACAGTGACCCCAAAGCACAACAGTAATGATTTGGACAAGCTGGGTGAGCCAAAGTAAAACCTGGAAGTGCTTCCACTAAGTATCATCTCACAGCATCACAGCAAGGATATGTAGTGTACCACAAGGTCTTTTAGGGGAGAAATAAAAATTATGTTTATATTCCTTTTATTACAGCATAGTGTGTGGTTATTCTATTATTAGGTACTATTATAATCTCTTACTGTGTTCAATTTATAAACTTCCACAGGTAAGTATATATAGAAAGAAATCATGCTTTATACACAGTTAATACCTATGAGGTTTCAGACATTCACTAGGGACCTTGGGCCTTATTCCCTAGCAATAGGAGTGCTGACTGTAATTGGGTCACATACAGTGATGTCCAAGAAAAGCAGATGAAAGCTATAGAGAAAGCAAATAGAAATCATGTTGGGGTCAGTCAGGTTCAAAGCTCTGTGAAGCTAAATGAAACAAAAGTATATTTTTTTTAACTTTAGAGCCAAAGGAATACAAAATTCAACTTAGTTGCTTTGCTTATGGATTCTAATTCAACCTGAAATAAGATAGCCTCATGGCACATATGTGGGATGGAGCTGTTAGCTACTTCCTTCCTTAAACATTATGTCTGTATTATGGATGGAGACTGCAGGTAAGCCAGTTCCACAGCAGGTACAGAAGACAGGGACCCAGAGGCAACTTACCAATATTATATCTGGTCTTTATAAATCTCAGAAAGTGGAGACTGAAATCCCCAAACTGAAACTGTGCATGAGGGAATAACCACCTAGATGCTGTAGGATGGCAGAATGGTTTCCTCTGCGGAAATGTCAAGTATAGAATTCAAGAGAATTAGGTTCTATCAGCAGTGTTTTGTATTCATACACTTGTATGCACTGAGCCGAGTATGGTGGTGCACTCCTTCAATCTCAGCACTCGGGAGGCAAAGGCAAGTAGAGCTCTGTGTTAGAGGCCAGTCTAGTTTACAGAGAGAGTTCCAGGGTATCCAGGACTGTATAAAGAAACCCTGCCTTGAAATAAAAGCAAAATTGATTCAACTGTTTCAGTAGAGATGAGTTTATAAAGTTTAATAGGTTGATCTTAAATCCTACAACAAAATATCTAATTAGCTATATTAAATTCATGGGTGAAGTTCTTATACACTTTAAAAAGTATTCATTCCACTTTCCTCATTCGCTTTCATAGAAATGTTATCATCTCACTTGACAGATAGGTTATCTGCTTGCTTATTTTCTGCCCTCTCCTTATTCATCTGTGTACTGCATTGAGGGCATGATCGTGCTGGTCCTTTGATCCTGGTAGATTGCCAGTGCCTGAACCAGAGCTGAAAACTGATGCCATTAGCAAACAAACTAATAAATAAGACTCACAGGTCAAACTTAAAAGTATAAGGAAAAACAGAGGCTTTGAATGTGGAATTTTAAAGACTTATTTCTCTAATTATATGTTTGCATGTGTGTCTATATGCAGGTTATACAGTGTGAGTGCAATTGGCTAAGGACTCCAGAAGAGGGTGTCACATCCCTGGGAGCTGGAATTATGCGTAGTTATGAGCCGCCCAGTGTGGGTGCTGAGAACACTAACAACATTGGATCTCTGTGATATTAGTATACACTCTTAACTGCTGAGCCAATTCTCCACCTCTTGGAATTTTAATATAATGAGTACCATTTGTTAAAAACATAAACCTTGTCCCCTTGGCAATGGGCAAAGAGACACCTTGGTGGTGGTGTTCATTTGTTAAAAACATAAACCTTGTCCCCTTGGCAATGGGCAAAGAGACACCTTGGTGGTGGTGTTCTTAATCAGGGGCAGAGCAGATGGCAGTCCTTTGGTTGTCCTATCTTGACGCTTGGCTTGGTGGCCAAAGCTGTCTTATGCTTAGAACTCACAAAAATCAAATCAAATCAAATCGAATCCAGGCAGCACAGCACAGGAGGAGGAAGACAGACCTCTGCAGACCACCATGGAATCCATAGACCTGCCCTCCAGCCCACGGCACAGGCAGGCCATCGATAGCTGCTTGCTGCCATGTCACATATAGATGGAGGATGCCACATAGGGGTCTGCCAGCTGAGTGGCCAGCCTGTAGCAGAAGATACCACAACATGTAATATGTGGTGGTCAGATGGGAGAGAAAGAGAAGTGGAGCAGCTTGAGCATTGTGAAGAAAATGCAACTGGAGATTCAAGGATGGAGAGTAGTAGCCTGTTGTGATTCATCAGTCCCACCACCTGGGGCCATAATGAGGTCCCAGCTCCAACTTGCCACTGAAGGCAATGTCTGAGTCTGTGCCTACACAGTGGCAATGGTCGGTGTTGATGTCCGTGACTCATATTACCACTAGAGAACATAGCGATGCCCCTGGTTGGGAGAGCTCCTAGGACCACACAAATGTCCAGGGGCTGACTCTCACTGGATTCAGCACTCTGGACAGCTGGCTCCATAGATGAGTGGGCCCTGTGCCTTGTACAGTGGAGCTGACCTTGGAGGCATGGATGTGGCTAAGTCAACCCAATGGCATGAGAGCATGAAAGCTAACTGTGCCTCCTGCCGATAGCAGCATTGGGTGGCCTAGCCAGAGCAGTGATGGAGAGCTTGCTCTGGTGGTGCAGTTCAGGGAGAGCCAGCATACTGACTAGTTCAGCTACCACCCAGGCCCAGATCCAGGCCTCTGAATTGGCCCATCCCAAAATCTATATCATTTGCAAATGGATGGTGATTTGTTTATAAAAAGATAAAGAGAGAGTGAGTATGGTTCTATGAGTGTGTGGTGAGGTATGGTGGGAGATGATGTCCTAGCGGGCCCATGCCAAGGCATCCCTTCCCCCTTAGGGACCAGCCACATGACAGTATAGTATAGAATAGAGTTTATTCAGGGCATGGGGAGGGGAGTTAAGAGGGTAGTAGAGGCAGAGAAAGGCAGAGAGAGGGAGAAAGTAGAGAAATAGAGGCCGGCCATGAATACATGGAGAGAAGGGGAAAGGAATAGGGAAAGGAGAAGGGAAGGGAAGAGCCCAAGAGGGCAAGAGAGGAACAAGAGAGCAAGAGAGCAAGAGAGGGAGGAAGGGGCAAGCAGCCCCTTTTATAGTGGATCAGGCCTACCTGGCTATTGCCAGGTAACTGTGGGGAGGAGCATACCTAGCTATTGACAGGTAACTGTTGGGTGGAGTTTAGATAGAATTCTAACAGTTAGGATGTATCAAAGGGCCAGTCCTGCTGTCCCAAAGCTTCGGGATCTCCATGACACAGGACAACAGAATAACCAGGAGGAGTCTCAACTAGGATCCATTATTGATGGTGTCACAGAAGCAGAGATCTCAAACCAGACCAATGACTTATTGCAATGAACATTTACAAGTGAAAATACGTGGACAGATGGACATACTGTTAAATACGCTGTGACATATGACAGCTTTCACAATAAGATGTTTTTTATGTTTTGCTTTGTTGTTGTCTGTTTTTATGCTGTTTTATTTCCGGGGGTGGGGGGAGAAGTTGCCAGAGTGAAGGGCAGATATAAGGGGATGGGGAGATTAGCAGGACTGAGGTACAGGATAAGGAACTAACAAGGAATCAATAAAACGTTTTTTTTTTAAATGAAAACATAAATTTCCCAGAACACAGGGGCAGACCCCAAAGAATAAAAATTCACTTGTAACATCTCAAAGTCTCCCTGAGTTTCCAACCTAGGTTGGGACACAGACACATAGTACACACACACAATTTTGCCAACTTTTGATGACAGCCATTTTCCCCAACAGTGACTTTGCCTTATAGAATACTCTCTTAGAAGAGAACATAGAAGTAAAGCTAGAGCCCAGGAATCTCTGCTTTTGTGGAGCCTGTGGAGCTGTGTTATCAGGCCCAGATGGGAGGGGATTGTTCTCTCTTTTGCTTCCTGACAGAGAATAACATCAACCTGACATGCTCAGTTTTATGGTACTTTCAAAGAGGAAGTTACTTAGTGCAGCTCCACAGTTGCTTCTTCACTCCTCACTTCTCTCTGGTCCCAGTCAGTGTAATCAACATCTCAGCATAAACGTCAGAAAACCCATCAGCTGCAAGAGCAGCAGCACTCTGACCCGCCCTCCCCCCATGGGGTGTTGGTAATTGTCATAGTTTGCTTCTCAGTTGCTGTGGTAAAACACCATGACCAAAAGTAACTTGGGGAAGAAAGGGTCCGTTTCACCTTAGTGTCCACAGTCTATCAGAGTGGTAAGTCAGGACAGGAACTCAAGGCTGGAACCTGGAGGTAGAAACTGAAGCAGGGGCCATGGAGGAGTGTTGTTTTCTGGCTTACTCTCTCTGGCTTACTTAGCTTTTTCATACACAGCCCAGGCTGATCTGCTCAGAAATAAAACCACTAGAATGGGCTGGGCCCTTCTATATCAGTCAGAAATGAAAAAATGCCCCACAAATGTGGGGAGTAGAAGAAGCCTCAAGTGAGTATGTAAAAGGACAGATGAAATCCATAATAAACCTGTGTTGTTGACATGGACAAAGGCCTCAGACCTATGGGAATGTAAAGCCTTCTCCACATGAGTCAGGCTCAGAGTTCGCAAAGCCTTCTTCTGGTTCCAGTGTGATAGTTAGCAATATGTACAAGTGTTTTTGAACAATTGACCAGTGTGTCTAAAAAGTAACAACTGCAGCTTCCTCCTCCCATGTCTAGGGAGACAGCTCACTGCATTGACCTCTGACTAAGACTTTCTAGCTTCTCCCCACATACTGTGCATAATAAACAAGGTTCCTGGTTGCTCTACAGCTGGTGCCACTCCATCAGAGTGCCACAGCCTACCTGATTCAGCCTTTTCTGTACACGTGACTGTGTTTGCCCTTCTTTCCTTCCCTTACTGGCTCCAGTCAACTCCAAAGCTGCACAGGTATATCCACAGTCCAACCTCACGGTCTCCTCTTCCCTGACAACTCAAGTCTATGTCAAGATGACAAAAACTAAGTAGTACACTATCATATATCATTTATTGTCATAATAATACTGGTTATGGCCAACTCTGAGGCTCAGTGGCTTACAATAACCAATCCTTACCATGTTAAATCCTGGGATAAGGTATGGTTCAGTTGTTGCCTTGTTGATTCTGGTCAGTCCCCCTCACATGTCTGAAGCTTGGCTGGGACAACTGGGTTGACAGCACTGTTCCACATGGTCTCTTATCAAAATTCCAGCGGCTTAGGGCTGCTTTGTTTTTCGTGGAGGAAGCACAGATCTAAGAGGGCAAAAGGGAAAGGCAAAACTCTTGAAACGGCCACAGAGCTAGCACACGATACCTCTACTGCATTGTGGGTAAGAGAAAGCAACAAAGCTCAGGTTTAAAAGCTAAGAAAGAGGATGCCATCCCTGGATGAAGGAGCCATTTCGGTAAGGAATCTACTGATAGCATAATTCCTTCCTCAAGAGCAGACAGAGAGAAGAAACCCCCACACTCATCCTGTGCTTTTGTCAAGTTGATGCAATCCTAGACAAATCTGGAGAGAAGGCATATTAATTAAGAAAATACCTCCAAAATATTGGTCTGTATACAAGTCAAGTCTGTAGGGCATTTTCCTTTTTATCAATGATTGATGTGGAGGGCTCAGCCCATTGTTGACTGTGCTATCCCTGCTTAGATTGCCTTCTTAGAATCTGGCTGAAAGGCATTTTATTAATTAGTGACTTATGGGGGAGAGCCCAGCCCATTGTATATGATGCCACCCCAGCATTGGTGGTCCTGGTTTCTATAAGAATGTAGGCTGAGCAAGCACCCTTCTATGGCTTCTGTGTCAGATCCTGTCTTCAGGTTCCTGCCCTGCTTGAATTCCTGTCCTGACTTCTTTCAATGATAAAACAGTGATGTGGAAGAAAAAGCCAAATAAACACTTCCCCACCCAACCCCCAAAACAAACAAGCAAACAAAACAAAGCAGGCTGAGGAAGCTATAAGAAGCAAACGAGAAAGTGGCCTCTTCAGTGGCCTCTGCTTTAGTTCCTGCTCCAGGTTCCTACCCTGACTTCCCTCTGCGATGGAGTGTGAGCTGAGAATTGTGAGCTGAAATAAACCCTTTCCTTCTCAGGATGCTTTGCTGCAGTGTTTTATCACAGCAACAGAAACCCTAGCAAGACACACTGAAAGGCTTGAACCTATAAGATGATTCTATAGTGTAGACCAAAGAATTAATCTCCTGAGCACATGCAGGCAAAACCTAGGAAGTCAGGAGTACTTGATGAGGCTATGAGGTGTTCGTTTTCCTGAAAACCAGATGACAGAGCCTGGGCACTGGGCTGTTTTACCCCAGGCTTACAAGCCTGGAAACGTGGCTGGTGTGAAAAAGGCCTGCAGCACTTCTGTAACTCGAGCCCCTGTTGCAGTACTGTTGTGAAAATACATAGTACACAGCATCCTCATCCTGAAACATGACATAGGTGTGTCATTGCTGTCATGTCACTCCTATGTAATATGTTCTGACCTTTTATTAGTGAATTAAATATGTTGTATCTATCTCTTGACGTCTTGTGATTAGAAGCCACGGCAGATGGCTCCTTCTGTCCCAGGATCTCCTTTCTGGTTAATGCCAATTGAAGCTCCCTTTCTAAGTCAATCCCTCTCCTTCTCCCTCTCCCTCGCCCTCTCCCTCTCTTACCCCCTCTCCTCCTCCCCTCCCCCCTCCCCTCTCTCTGTCCCTCTCCCTCTCTCTCTCTCCCCTTAGCTCTGAGCCTGTCTATCCTTTCCTGTTCTGTCTCATTTTCATCCTGTTGCCTCTCTTCTTTTGTTTGAGTAAGCAATTAAACTCAGAAAGCAATATTTTAAGGGGTGAAATTCTACAAACAACCCAACAAAACCCCAGCTGCACCCTGAAAGCTAAGAGGGCTTTCAAGGCAAACTGCTAAGTCCAAACTCTTGTCAGTTACACTCTCAGGGAGGAGTCAGGCATTATCTGCCAGTGTAGAAAATTTGTGCGCCCTCTGATGTAGCAATTCCAGTTTGGCAAATTTATTTCGTAGATAAATTTGCACAAAGGTGCCATTTTGTGTGTGTGTGTGTGTGTGTGCGTGTGTGTGCATACTGTTGGGGCTTAGAAAGAGATAAGCTTACATATAGCACTTTGGGATGCCGGTTATTTGAAATTAAGGGCATTTGGGACTAGCGGCTACTAGATGAGGCTTCTCTCAAGGTTCCTCTACAGTGCTTCACCAAAGAGAAAACACAGTCACTCTCAAGCTCCATTCATCGATGACGGTTAAACATATCACAGAGCAAGGAACTGGAAATTTATCACATCCAGATACCACAAAAGTCTGCCTAGGCCACCACTCCTTGGTCCTATTCACCTCTCTTAAACTATTCATTGATCTTCTCAAATTGCTGATAGCCTTCATTTCTCCACTTAGGAGAATATTTAAGCTGCAACCACCTGGACTGAGAGGCCAAATCTTTTAAGTTCAGACTCCATTCTAGAGAACTTGACCTAAGTTTAAACTCAAGTAAACTAACAGGCTGATACCTAGCATTAGTTTCCAAGTTGCCCCCCAACAAAACCCGAGCCTAGCTTCAGTCTCTAAGTTAATTCCCAACAAGACCAGTGTCTCCAGGTTACACCCTCAACAAGACCAGCATTGCCAGGTTATTCTCCCAACAAACCTGCACCCCTAGCTTACAAGCCTACGCCCTGGCTAACGACCACAATGCAGAGAGGAGCAGAAGTTAAGTATATGATATGACTCCCAGCACCAGCCAATTATGTTAAAGGCTACAGTGACTTTTCAATTAAATGCTTGCACACTTAACAACTCCATCCCCCACCCCTGGTTGCTGCTTACTATAAAGCGTTGCCCCAATAGATATCCAGGGCTCCACCACCACCAAAACGGTCCTGCATGATCACAGTGAATTGGGGGGTCCAAGCTAGTTCCAGTAGAATGAAGACCCTGCTGTGAGTCACATCAGATCCGCTTCTGTCTGGTTTTGGGGGGATCACTAACATATTTCTCTGGCACTACAGGACCTTCTTTGACTTTAGTACTATATGTGGCTCCTGTGCACATCTATCTGCACGTTGATTTAATATATAGGGCTGGAGAAATGGCTCAGAGGATAAAGGTAGTTGCCACCAGGTCTGACAAACTGAGTTGGGTCCCCAGGACCCAGATGGCTGAAGGAACTGACTGACTCTCGTTATTTGTCTTCTGCCTTCCACATGTGTGCTATGGCACATAAACAAACAGATGTATAATAAAGAAGTGAAATTTTAATTTTAAAAATCAAATACATTTCTTCTTACAACTATCGCCAGCTTATTTCTATAAATTCAAACCACTGAACCCTCAGCTAGAGTTTGAATTTTTATATAATATATACAACCAAATCGTTCCCCCCAAAACCTGTTAAGAACTATTTCATCTGTCAAAATTGCCAAAATTGTCAAAATTTTCACCAGAAAAAAAATGATGAATTAGTTATATGTTAAAAAAGTTTATTTAATCTTTCTATATGTTATACTCCACAAATATACATAATTATTAGTTTTCTACTATAAAATAATCTTTTTACAAAGATATGACCTCTGGAAGAGTGAAACTACAGAGTTGGAGACGAAAATCCTGTTCACTCTGCATTCTTAGAACATTTACACTCCTGGGCATAATTTATACTTAAGTAAAATACATCTAAATTTCTAAGATATTGTGCTCACTTTGGCAGCACATATATTAAATTTCTAAGATATTATTAATTCAACAAATATCTGTAATGCAAATGTCCCAAGACATTTGTATTAAATGACAGGGTACTTAGCTACTTAGAATCATTTTGTTAGTTTGAATGTCAAGGGTTTTGTTCTAAACTACAAGGTAACTCACAGAACTGTGGGGCTGCAGACGTGTGAAAGGAAGCCATTTTCACCACCATCCCAATCCCACAAGTTGGGATGATCGTTTTGTGCACTGTGTGAAGGTGTGTTTCTGTCCTTCCTCACCTGTCTAAAGCACCTTCTGATTGGTTTAATAAAGAGCTGAATGGCTATAGCAAAGCAGGAGAGGCAGGACTTCTGGGAAAGATGGAAACTCTGGGAAAGAGGCTGGTGTGGGAAATTCGTCAGCCAGCAACAGAGTAAGAAACGGGTGCCTACACTGAGGAGAGGTAAAGAGCCATGTAGCCAAATGTAGATTAGTATAAACGGGTTAATTTGTTACCCAAGCTAGTTGGCAATAAGCCTAAACTGAAACCTAAGCATTCAGAATTAATAAAGGTCTTCGTGGATGGTGGGTCAAGGCAGTTCTGAGATACTTACACTTCTTCTTCTACGTTTTATACATAGATAAAACAAAATCACATTATGCCACATAAACATACACAACTATTATTAGCCTACCTTGTGGAACTCATTCCAAACCCAGTCATGTTCAGGGCAATTTGGCCTTTAAGATCTAAGGCATGTGTCTGTCCTTTGTCAGTAAAGGAGGCTAGTAAAAAGTGACTTTAAAAAATTCACCTTTAGCCTACCGTAACTGTCCTCTGAGAGGCTCTGACTGAAACAGAGCTAGAGACCCAAAGCCAAACATTGGACGGAGCTCAGGGAGTCTTACGAAAGTGTTGGGAGAAGGACTGAGGGATCCAGGGGGAATAGGAACTCCACAGGAAGACCAACATAGTCAACTAACCTAGATCCTGAACCACCAAGTGTACACATGGGCTGAACATATGTAGCGGATATGCGGCTCAGGCTTCATGCTGGTCCCCGGACAACTGGAGCGAGGACTGCCCCTAAATCTGTTGCCCACCTGTTCTGCTAACTGAGCCACCTTGTCTGGCCTCAGTGGGAGAGAATGTGCCTAGTTCTACAGAGACTTGATGTACCCAGGGCGGGCCTCACCCTCTCAGATGAGAAGGATAGTGGATAGGGGCTATGTGTTTGTCAGGGAGTGACTAGGAAAAGGGGGAACTGATATCAAATGCAAAATGAATAAATTAACTAATGAAAAAATTCACCCTTAAGAAAAGAAAATGCAAAATGTGAAAAACACCAAACTCTGAAGAGATATTTGAAAGCTTAGGCAGCAGTAAATGACAGATAACTGCTTCATATAGGTCCCTGCTGGGATTTATTCAATTAAACATATCTGGGGGAAACTTATTTTTAAATCAGGCTTGTGTCAAATTGAAAACATGTAATAGCGGTGGTCTAGACTCCCTTAGTTAATCATCTGTCAATTAAGTCTGGGAAAATTTTTGGTTTGGCAGAAATAGCTAGGATTTCTTTCAAACGCTACTGAAACCCAAGTAAATTCTGGATTTGATAGATTTGTTCTGAGTCCTAGAAAAGTACTCACATTTGTATGATGTTCATTTTAAGGTTAGGCACCATGCCAAGATCTCTGTGTATAAAGAAGTGTGGCAGTTAATTTTACCGATCAGCCAGACAGGGCTAAGCAAAATGCTCAGATAGCTGGAAAAACATCATTTATAAATGTTTCTAAAAGGGGGGTTTCCCAAAGAGAGTCTCAGCTGAATCATTAGGTTAAGTAAAGATCAGTCGCAGTAACATGGGTGACTGTCAATCTTTTAAGAGCCTAAATATCTCTCTCTCTCTCTCTCTCTCTCTCTCTCTCTCTCTCCCCCTTTCTCTCTTTCTCTCTCATTTAATTTCTTTTAGTTAGAGTTCTGTTGCTATGAAAAGACACCATGACAAAGGCAACTCCTATAAAAGAAAGCATTTAATTGGGGCTGGCTTACAATGTCAGAGGTTTAGTCCATTGTCATCATGATGGGGAGTATGGCTGCATACAGGCAGACACAGTGCTGGAGAAGTACCTCAGAGTTCTGTGTCTGGATCTGTAGGTAGCAGAAAGAGTCACTAGGCCTGACTTGGGCTTTTGAAATCTCAAAGTCCTCTCCCAATGACACACTTCCTCCAACAAGGCCACACCTCCTAATCCTTCTCAAATAGTGCTGCTCTCTGATGGCCAAGCTTTCAAACATATGCAGTAATGGGGCCCATTCTTATTTAACTTATCACAAGGTCTTACTGTCTAGCACAGGCTAGGCTGCAATTCACATCTTAATTTGGGCTGGCTTTGACCCTACAATCCTCCTGCCTCCACTCTGAGTGCTTGAATTTCCAAGTCCTTCTTACTCTCTTTTCTTCAGCTGGGGTATCTGTCTGTTCCTGCTTTCAGCATCAGAATTCTTGGTTGTCCATCTTCAGACTCAGACAGGGTTTTACACAATTAGCAATTCTCAGTCTCAGACCATTAAAGGTGGACTAGATTACATTATCAGCTTTCATTCACCAGGTTGAAAGGCAGAATAAAATGGAATGTCTCACTAAGTCACATGACCCTATTCTCACAATGAATCACCTCATTCATATAGTTATGTAGATCATGCACACACTCATGCGAAGAGAAAAGAAAAATACTTTAACATGTAGTGGTGCAGCCACCAAACCTATGGGAGATTCTGTCAGTCAGTGTACAACTGCAGAAAAAGTCAGGAGGAGAAACACAGAGATTTAACGAGGAAGAGTCAGCTTGTGCAGTTGAGACTTGACAGGGCAGGCTATCAGCAGGCAGTCTGTGGTGGTTTGAATAAAAATGGCCCATAGGCCCGTAGGGAGTAACACTACTAGGAGGTCTAGCCTTGTTCCAGTAGGTATGGCTTTGACAGAGGAAATGTGTCAGTGGGCTTTTGGGTTTCAGATACTCAAGCCAGGCCCAGTGGCTCATTTGCTTCCTGCTGCCTGCCAATCTAGATGGAAAACTCTCAGCTTCCTCTCCAGCACCATGGCTACCTGCATGCTGCCATGCTTCTTCCTCTCCATGACAGCAATGGACTGCACTTCTGTACTGTTACCTAGCCTTATTTTACTGCCTGCCATCATTCTTGGTAATATCTGGAAATACAACAGACTGAAATATTTTTCCCCACGAGATTCATATTCTTTATATAAAGTGGTGACAATTTTTGAGTTTTCTTTTAGCAGTTAACTGAGATTGAAGTTCAGAGGCCTGAGATCCAAGAAAAAAATGCTGATGTAGAGCTATGGGGAGAAAAAGAATCTAACATGGTAGCAGCTTAGAATCCAGGAAAGAATTAGTAGCGATTGTGTTGAAAGCAGCAGTCTTAAGAACAATGATGTCTAGTAGCCCCTTCCCTGTCCTGCTGCATGAGATTCTTTTGAACCCAGAGCACATATTAAAGTTGGAGACTGTTGGGAGCCGACTCTGAGCTGAAAGCGGCTATTATTTTTGCAGCCATCTTGAGCCATATACCCTGACAAGAGACTTGTTTACAACAGCCGAACACACTCTGATAATTATCTTGATCCTTTCAGTCAAGGTCAGGCAGTGGTAGCACATGCCTTTAATCCCAGCACTTGATTGACTCAGGAGAGATATAAAAGGAGAGGCCAGGGCAGACCCAGAGTCAGAGCTAGTCAGACTCCAGAGAGCTAGACAGACTCGACAGAGAGTCAGAGGCAGAGAGCAGACAGACTAGTCAGAGCAGACAAACTCTGTCCAGACAGACTGACTAGACAGACTTGACAGAGAGCAGACAGACTCAGACTCCGTCTCCAGCAGGCAGACTTTGTCTTTGACCAGACTTTGTCTTGTCTCCATTCTTTGCGTCCCTGTCCCCACTCTATCTCTCTTGCTTCCTGACCCATGGACCGGAGCAGCAGAACGGCTCGCTACAGGAGAAACTCCTAACATTGGGTTGTTGAAGTGAATGGGTACCCAGCATGAAGACTGCACCACAGGAAGCAGCATGCTGGGTAGAGGGAGGGGTATAGTATTCCCAAGGACAGCATATTACTCAAGGTTCTCTAGAGACAAATAGAGCTAGTTAAGAGAGTGAGGGTCTTTGGAGATTTATTTCTGGGAATTGGCTTATGTGTCTGAGGGAGCCAGGAAGTCTAAAATCTATTGGGAAGGCCAGCAGACTGCAGCACTTCAGCTGGAGCTGGTGCGATGCCTTAAGGCAGATTTACTCTCCCTCCAAGGAATTTGGGTTCTGCTCTCAGGGCCTCAAGACTTTTCAGTCGTTTAGACGGTTGATGTCTATTGTCTGGAGAGATTAAGCAATTCACAAAGTATTTTTCCAGAAGCACCTAGATTCATGTTTGCCTGAAATTTGTCAGGTAGGAACATAAAGTTAACCAACATAACCTGGTTATTAGGGTGAAGACAGAAAGAATCTAAGAGTCCTCTAAACAGTAAGTGAAATTGATTTCAATGGGCTGGTGTTTGAGACCATTTGTTTGTTATAGCATTAGGGGGAAAAGACCAACAACTAGGAAGTAGGAAACAATGACCACATGCCTTGTGGGTGTCAGCTTGGAACAGTACCTCTAAGGTCCACCCAAGAATGAGCTCATTGTTCTGGAGGCATATAGAAGTGTTAGAATCACTGTTTCCTACTAATTAGATTCTAAAAATTCCTATTCTTATTGGACTACAATGCAAATATTTTTGTTTCATACAAAGAAACAATATTTCACAAGAAAAGATACTTCTCAAAGGTTATACTGGATCACTAATTAATTCTGTTACTCAGTTCGGTATTACTATTTTCTGTAGCTATAAATATCTACACACATGCTAGATTCTTTGAAAAAATGTTACATTCCGCTCCTTCCTCATTAATTAATATTCAGCTCTTCGATGTGTGTACATTCTTTGGAAGTAAGACTTGCTTTTTACTTTAAAAAACATTTTATTTTTATTTGTGTGTGTGTGTGTGTGTGTGTGTGTGTGTGTATGCTCTTGTGTGTATGGCAAGTGTGTGTGGCTGCCCATAGAGGTCACAAGAGGGCATCATATCCCTTAGAGCTGTAGTTACAGATAATTGTGCACCACTCATCATGGGTGCTGGTCCTTCGGAAGAGCAGCAAGTGTTCATAACCAGTGAGCCATCTCTTCAGCCCCTGAGAGGCCTGCTGTTAACATTTGAAAATGATGCTTTGATCGAAAAAAAGGATGAATGACCCTGTTGTTTGACTTTCCCTAGAGAGCTATGAGCAAGCATCTATTCACCACAGATAGGCCACTAACGACAGACCAAAGAAGTGATTCCACCTATGTCTAGCTAGTGAACTAGTATGTTTATTGAGGTGATTTACAGGGGCATACGTAAGTAACTTCTGTAAGAGTTACTTTCAGAAGCACTGATGACTCAAAGGCAGCTTTATTACCCAAGAGCCCACCCCAGAGTGGGTGATGACTCATCAAGGCTGTATCCTGGCATTCTGCCTAACATGCAGGCATTTAGTCAACTGGAGAGTCTCTCTGCAACAACGGTCACTATTTTTATAATTTTAAGGAGGCACCTTCAATGTGCATCTTGCAAGTTCCAGGATCTTTCTGAACCTTGTGAGTTGGTTTACTTCTAGAGTCCTAAGTTTCCTTCCTCTCTCAAGGAAAGAATGCCTCCACGTGGAGGAGACAGCAACACAATATTTCACCCTTCCTTCTCATTCTTACCTTCCTTCCACTTCTTCTGTGGTGTTTCTGAAGCTTTGGAGGGGATGACATGGATATCTGACTATTTTCTTTCATTTATGGCTAAGCATTGGACCATTGTGCCACTGCATCAGTTATTTATTCTTAGGAATTGGAGTAGTTAGCAGTACCTACAGTATATTAGCTATTGCAAAAGAATAATCTTCCCTTTATGACTGAAAATGATAGCAACAATAATTTATGTTTATAAACACAAATGTTTTAGAAGGCAATTTGACAAGTATATCATATTTAGTTATTAAAATGATAGTAGCTGTTTCCCTTTGTGTGGTCTATGATCTCCCAAAGCCACAAGTTTTTGTTCTGGCTTACAGGACCAGAAGTGAGTTCTTCTTGTAGAGTGGGTCCTAAATATAATTGAAATGCATTTGGTTTTACCCTTAACAGTTTTACTACGATGGCATCAGTAGACCAATCTTGACAGAACACAGTTCTCATAGTCACATGAGACTAGTGGTGACAGTTTTCTCTCATCCCTCACATGTTGTCTTCTATCACTATGAAAGACCACCAACAGGAGGAGAGCCTTCATTTAGATCCACTCTGATTCCTCCATGGTACAGACAAAACAAAGCAGAGCTGTCCTCTTGCCTGTTGCACTTGAAATGGAAGCCAGCTCCTCAGTCCATACAGGTTCTGGTCCAGCAGTGTGATCCTTGACTTCCCATAAGCTATACATGGCTGAAAAAAAAAAAGCCCAGACTAGGTAAACAATTTCCATCCAAGTATGCTGTCTTACAGAGGAGAAATATACACAGCATACTCTGGGGTTGAGGATAACAACTTCACACATTTCATTAGCTGTTGCTTAATCTTTAAAGTTTTCCAAGAAACTCATTAGTACAACATTTGGTTTTCCTGTTTATTGTTTTTCCCTATGAACTTTTAACTTGACATAAATTTTGCCACATTTGCCTCCTAAATTATTACCTTCTGCTGATCTGTGTAATGTCAATCGTTAAATTTGTACAGCAGTTAAAAAAAAGTCCTGAGAGAATAGAGGGAAGCTGGGATTGTTTTTCTAACTGCTAGCCCTGTTATAAATCCAACCCTAGCTCTGACCTGTTGGAGAACCCAGATATTAAGATGGCAGTTCCCCATTACAGAATGTCTCTCCAAGCTTGGCACAAAATGAAGGACTCCCTTTCTCAGTGGGGCTTCCCTTCCTCTGCTTGATTTTTGTCTGGAGAGTGTCCCTGAATGTAGGTGCCTGGCCTAATCTGAAGAATGGCCTTGTGCAGACCTACATAACAGAGCACACAAGTCCATCTCTGGCATTTGGCCCAATCTTGCAGAATCCACACTCAGATCATGATCAACTGGACCACATCTTGACTAGACCTATTTAATTCTTCATATTTCCTGGTCCCAATTCTTCCTGTAACTGAGCTGAAAACTCACACCAATACCCTGTAGGTGGACTTGGGGTTACCGGAACCTCTGTCTGGTCCTCATTCCAGTGACAAAACCAGAAAGGACAGCTTAAAAGAAAGATTCATCTCACAGTTTTAGAACTTTCATAACAAGAATTTTAGGGCAAACTATCAGATTATGCTTGGCCACTTATCCACAGTACACTGATTAAAGAGAGAGGCAATGGTGAAAACCAGAAAATGGGTGAGTTAATCAATGTGCACTCATGACAGACAGTAATCAGAAAGAGGGAGGGGCAGGGCCATGGGTCTAGAATACATCCTCAGTGTCCTACTTCCACCAATTGGGTTCTACCTCAGGTTGTTGTAACATAGTAGATGAAAACTAAAAATAAATTTATAAAACCTGGTGTCTCACCAGGAGGAAATTGACTTATATGCCCTTCGATAAGTTTCAACTTTCATAGTAAATAATGTCCAACTACTTCATAGAAAATATCATCCTGAGTGAGGTAACCCAATCACAAAAGAACACACATGGTATGCACTCACTGATAAGTGGATATTAGCCCAAAAGCTCACAATACCTAAGAGACAACACACAGACCACATGAAGTTCAAGAAGAAGGAAGACCAAAGTATGGGTGCTTAGGTCCTTCTTAGAAGAAGTAACAAAAATACTCACAGGAGCAAGTATGGAGACAAAGTGTGGAACAGAGACGGGAGGAAGGAGCATCTGGAGACTGTCCTACCTGGGGATCCATTCCATGTGCAGTCACCAAATGTAAACATTGTTGTGGATGCCAGGAAGTGCATGCTAACAGGAGCCTGATATACCTGTCTCCTGAGAGGCTCTGCCAGAGCCTGACATATACAGAAGTGGATGCTCGCAGCTAACCATTGAAGGGATCACAGGGTCCCCAATGGAGGAGTTAGAGAGAAGACTGAAGGAGCTGAAGGGGCTTGCAGCCCCGTGGGGAGAGCGACAATACCAACCAACCAGAGCTCCCAGGATCTAAACTGCCAGCCTGGGAACATACATGAAGGGACCCATGGCTCCAGTTGTATATGTAGTGGAGGATGGCCTTGTTGGGCATCAGTGGGAGAGAAGGGCCTTGGTACAGTGAAAGATGGATGCCCCAATGTGGGGAAATTCGAGGGTGAGGAGGCAAGAGTGGGTGAATGGTTGGGGGCACACCTTCATAGAAGTAGGAAAAGGGGGGTTGGAATAAGAGGTTTCTGTGGGTGGGGAAAGGGGATAATATCTGAAATGTAAATAAATAAAATACCCAATAATAATAAAAAAAAAAACAGATAATGGTGTTGGGAGCCGACTCTTAGCCGAAAGTGGCTATCATCTTTACAGCCATCTCGAGCCATATACCCTGACAAGAGACTGGTTTCAACAGCCTGCAATAGCTGAGTGCACTCTGATAAACATCTTGTTACACTGTTTAGTGCCCCCAGCTGCAAGGTGCTCCTGGTATCCATGTGACGTAGTGGCTTCAGTTGAGCTTGTCCACGAGGGCAAGTCACGTGGTAAAGGGTATAAATACCCAGGATTTCCTTTCTATTGAGGAGGTAGGAGGTAGAAGGTAGGAGGTAGAAGGTAGGAGGTAGGAGGTGGAAGGAGTGAGAAGGTGGGAGGTGTCAGGAGACTGAAGGAGAGGTAGAAGGTAGAAGGTAGGAGGTAGAAGGTAGGAGGTAGAAGGTGGGAGGTAGAAGGTAGAAGGAGTGAGAAGGTGAAAGGTGGAAGGAGTGAGGAGAATATAGAAGAAGAGAGGAGAATAAAGAAGAGACTTGAAGAGACTCCACTGGACTCTGTCTTGTATCTATCTTTTGCGCCTCTCGCCCCTTTTTCCCCCTTCCTCCGTCCCCACTCTCTCTCTTGCTAGACCCTGGCCTGCAGACCGGAGCAGCAGAACCGGCCAGCCTTTACAAAGTAGCAGAACCTGCCGGCCGTTACAAAAAGAAACGGCAGTTACATAATGGAATTGACTCTTACCGTCAAACATTTGAGACTTTTTGTCAACAATTTAATATTACCCATATTACTTGGATTCCTTATAATCCTCAAGGGCAAGGTATTGTGTGTAGAAGGGGTCCATGGAACTTTAAAACAGTATCTTCATAAAATAAAAAGGGGGGTGGCATATCCCCATACACCACAAATTTATTTAAATCATGTTCTTTTTATTTTAAATTTTTTAAAAATTTGGATGCCATGGAACTTTCTGCTGAGTGTCTATGGCACCCTAAAACTAGGCATACTTATGCCTAGGTCAAAAGGAAGGATCCACTTACTGTAATATGGCATGATCCTGATCAGGTATCTAATATAGGGAAGAGAGCATGTTTGTGGTTTTTTTCTGCAGGATGTGGAAGGAGCATGGTGTCTGCCAGAGTGATTGGTGAGTCATGCTGATGCCAGGACAAAGAATGATACTGACCTGTGAGCTTGCTGAGTGACCTGATAATGGTGACTGGGAAGCTGCATTGGGCATATGTTTCTGACTCACCTTTGCTTACCTATACCCCAGATGGGACAAGTTGCCTTGCCTCACATTTTTAGACCTTGTGGAACAGAGAATCAAAAAGAGAAGTTATAATGGCTCTTGTATTTTTCTTAAATGTGATTAGTTTTCTGGACTCAATCATGGACTGGTCTAGAAATCAATCCAATACTGGAAATAACAGTCTTCATTTGGAAAGCTGGATCTGGACATTTTCAGAGACATATTTGGAAGTTAGCTGGAGTTCTCTACAATGCTATGTTAGCAAGAGATAAAGCTGGAACAGGATCTGGATTTCAAACAAGTATTAGTACATGTGTTAAGGCTCTTTCAATTTCAATTGTCAAGTTACTTTTGTTTCTTCTACAGTATTTAATGTAAATTGCATTGATTGTACACTTTCTAATTGTGTTAGTGTGCTGAAACCTGGCATGTCTGTTATGAGAGTCTATCAAACTGCTTGTTTTATTGCTCTGGGTGTTACAGAACCTTGGTTTTCTGAAAAACAGCTTGCAAGTACTAGAAGAAGAGAATCAGGCTTTAAGCAGAAGCAAGAGGATAGTGGGCTTGATTATTACTGGTATAACAGCTTTAATTACATTAATTGCTAGCACCACTGCTTCTGCAATTACTTTGACACAAGAAGTTAAGATAGCTACTTTTGTTAATCATTTAGCAAAAAAATGTTACAAATGTGTTGAGTAGACAAGAGGATTTAGATAGGTGTTTGGAACAACAGGTTGATGTTCTTTATCCTATTCACATTATTGGAAGGAAGTTCAGAGTTTAAGAGTAAGGAGCCATCTCGAATGTCATGCCAAATACAAATGGAGTTGTGTTACTTCTAAAATTTATAATGATAGTCATTATAATTAGGAAAAAGTTTAAAGACACTTGCAGGGTATCTGGCATAAGTCTAACATCTCTCTGGATGTTTCAACTTTGCATAGTGAGATTATGACTTTAAAGAATGCTGCTCTGCTGAGCATTGATGCTGCAGATACTGCTGATAAAATTATTCATGGCTTGAGGTCAGTATTTACATTTTGGTCAAGCTTCAAGAATGGCATATATAGCTTGTTCATGCTAGCTCTTTTTGTCCTGAGAATACTTTTATTCCTGTCCATCGTGTGAAAGCTTGTCTTTAACAACATCAACATGCTGGCAATCAAAATATATGACTTGAAACTGAAAATGGACCCCCAGACAGAGTTATTAATTTGACAGGCTGGCAAGCCAAGGATGAGTAAGATTCTGCACAGAGCCTTACCAACCTAAGACAGAAGTGCATTACTTTCTGTAATGCATATTCCATGACAGGTAAGGAAGGCATTCTTGTCAGAATGACCTAAGACAGGCTTCATCTTGCTTATGAGATAAAAAAGGGGGAGATGTGGAGAGCTTTTGGGGCTGCTTGGTAGGAATCTGACATTGGTCAAGGACAAGGAAATGGGCTTCAGGCAGGAATCTGACATTAGGCCAGAACAAAGAAGTAATTTCAGGCTGGAATCTAAATCTTAGGCTAAAACAAAGAAGTAGGCCTCAGGTATGAAAATGACTTTGGGCTAGGACAGGGAAGTAGGCTCAGATATTTTGGTCATCCTGATAAGCCCTTAGAAACAGTGATCATGGGAGTGATCATGGGACTTTGTTTATTGCCTTGCTTGTTCTTTGGCCATTTGTGTTTATTGTCTTGCTTGTTCCTTGACTATGAGCATCTATCATATTGCTAGTTTTTCAACCTAGAACTGACCTTAATACTTACATGTAATTAAAATGGTATAAGAGAAAAAAAGCACACAAACAGCTTTCTGGCTGTCCTGGCCTAGAGACAGGATGACCACTATCATGTTACATAAGTCATATTTTGCTAAGCCCAAAAGTTCTGTGGACTTTTTCATACTACCCCTACCCCTAAATGTCCTTGGCACTTACAAACACCTGCCTCAACCTAAACTGAAAAGAACACAGTGCCTCTTAGCCTAATTTGGTAATGTCAACCAACTACAGATGTGCTCTCTTTTGGCAGATCATCTGTCCATCCTTTATTTCCCCATAAGGGATCTTAAGTGAACAGCCTTTGCTTTCCCTAGGCCTCTGGATCCTTCTATACTGTCAGCTTTAACAAAATTTTTGCTTAAAGTATAACCTCATTCCTCCATGCCTCTCTTGAATGGCACCTCTCCCTAAACCTGACATAGACCTCTTTTCTTTCTATACTCATTCACCTGTTGACAGATGACACCTAGGTCCCTAACTCAGCTATTGTGATTAGTGTAGCAATAAACATGGCTGTGTGGGTTACTCTGTAGCATGTTGACAGTGTCCTGCAGCTAGTTCTATACCTAGAAGTGGTGCAGCTGGGTCATATGATAGTTCTATTCTTAGTTTTTTGAGGAACATGCATACTAGTTTCCATAGTGGCTGGACCAACTTAGATTCCCGTCAAAAGATACCCTTTCTCCCATATCCTCATCAACATCCATTGTTCTTTTCCTGATACTAGCAATTCTAAAATAAGATGGAATCCTACTATGGTTTTTGTTTTTGTTTATTTTGTTTTTGTTGTGTTTTATTTTTTGCTTTTGTTTTCATTTCTCTGGTGACTAAGAACATATTTTATTTGCTTGTCCTCTGTCCTTCATATTTTGAGAACTATCTGCTGATTTCATCATCTCATATGCTGATTGGGCTGTTTGACTTCTTGGTGTTTAGTATGATTTAGTTTTGTTTATACTGTGGATATTAATCCTGACAGCTGTATTTCTAGCAAATTCTCTCTCCCTTTCATAGGCTGTCTCTGATCATCATTGGCTGTGAAGTGCCTTTCTAATGTCAAGTAGTCCCATTTGTTAATCCTGGGCATTGTTTCCTGAGCTATTGGAATCCTTTTCAGAAAATTGTTGCCTTTGCCTAGATCTGAAGTATCTTCCCCTAAAAGTTTATAAACAAAGAGAATAAAAGAATGTAGTCAAAGGACATGGTATACTGGAAATAAATTCTCTATATGAAACCCAATACTATAAAATGTAAATATACACCAATAAAAATATTGTGAGAAAATAAAAGATGAGAATGAACCTGCTCATCCAGCTAAGGTAGAGTATGTGTGCGTGTGTGTGTGCGTGTGCGTGTGTGTGTGTGTGTGTGTGTGAAAGGGAGTGGTAGTGGGGGGGCAGTGATGGTGGTGGTGGTTTCTGGTAGAGGTAGCAGGATAAAGAACACTCAACTTCCCGTAATGTTATAACTCCATCCAGGAATTAAGAAGGTTAACCATAGTCATCAACTCAGGCCTTCATGATTTACTCACTGCTCAGCAATGGACTTTCAGCGTGTAAACCTTTATTGGGGAGTTTCCTTCATGTATACACTACCCACTCCTTTCAGTCCTCCATAAGACCCCTGATAAATTGATATCCTCTTCCTTCTGACAGTTGACAAGCCCTTCATGTTCATATTCTAAAATATATCTCTAGTTTTGCTCACTCACAGTATTCTTCCTGTAGGGTGAAAGAACTCTTCTTTGCCCTTGAGGGTTCAGTAGTTGGTTCTGAGAATCTATATTAGTATACAGATTAACAAGAGAAAAGGGTGAGCTCATTGATACAGGCTTGTAATCTCTGGTACTAGGAATCTGAGACAGGAGAATCAAAGTTGAAGATTTAAATTGGATGGGAGAGGAGAAGAGGGGAGAAGAGTGGGGTAGCCAAAACCAAGGATGTGTGGGAAAGCCTCGGATATGCTGCTATGTGCTAAACTAATTTAGGAATATAAAGTAAACGAAGAGCATGGCTTTGAAGAACAATGCAGCTCTCAGAAGATGAAGCAAAGAAGGTTTTTATTAAGTAAAAATCACAGTGCCAGGCATGGGCTAGCTCCTTGTGAGTTATTGGTTAATAGGCCACATGAGAGCCCCAAAACAACACAGGAGAATGCCATTTTTCTTGGTTTCTGTCTTAGTTAGGTTTTTATTGCTTTGATAAAACATTATAGCTGAAAGCAACTTGAGAAGGAAAGGGTGCATTTAGCTTAAACTTCTGCATCATAGTTCATCACTAAGGAAGTTCAGTAATTGAAGGCGGAAGCCTGGAGACAGGAACTGAAGCAGAAGCCTTAGAGGAATGATTCGTATTGGCTTGATCTTTGTAGGTTGCTCAGCCTGACTTCTTATAAGAGAGAGGCCCCACCCACAGCAGGTTGGGCCCTCCCACATCAATCATTAATCCCAAAATGCCCCACAGACTTGGCTACAGGTGATCTGATGGAAGCTTTTGCTCACTTGAGTTTTCTTATCCTTGGTAACTCTTGGTTTGTTCAAGTTGACAAAATAACCAGTACAGTTACCTAACATAATCACAGAGTAAGGCTTTATTGTTAAACACACCACATGCTTAGGGGGGACAGCATAGAGAAATAAATCTCAAATTGACCAGGAAATTTCTTTACTGGGGAAAAAAAATTCAAGGCTAGACTTAGCTACAGAATGAATTCACGGTCAGCATGGGCGACTTAGCTAGACTGTGTCTCATATAAAAAGTAAAATGTTCAGAGTCCCAGCTCAGTGGTAGAAGGTTTGCCTAGCATATATGTTCAATCTCTAGAAACTAATGAGGAAACAAAGGACAATCAGGGGGAAAGAACACGAAGACAGCATGTATTTGAAGTCACCCCAGAAAAACAGGTACCAAATAACCAAGAAAGATGTGAAAGCTTATCAAAGCTCTAGTAAACCCCTTTCAGCCCCCTTCTTGGTAAGGAAATGGTTAGTAGGGGTGTAAACCACTTTAAAGAATAAGTACATTATTTTAGGAGAGATGAATGAGCCCAGAGAATAGACAACAGCCTAAGAGTTTGCCTGGACTCTACCAGTGGTATCAAGTCTACTCTCTCCCTGTTTGAAGATATATTTGGGAGAAGATTCTAGAAACAGAATATTTTCTATAATATCTCACCTTTATGAAAGAAAAAAAGACTCAAGGAAAGAGAAAGACGCAAACTGTTCTACAGAGCTGAAGGAAGGCTTGAGCTTATAGGGAGAGAAGGGGCTGGACAGGCTGTGGAGGCACAGGAGGGGTGCAGAGCAAGAAGTAAAGGCTCTCTTGTTTTCTGGGTAATAGCCACCTGAGGTCATCCTCATCTGAACAGGTGTCAGTCTCCTGTCTTCTTTCCATGACAGGGTTTTTCCGGGGCAGAAGGCAGGATATCAGGAGGACAGGGATCCACTAGTGTCCACCATTGGTCTCTACATGTTGTGTCATTAACTAACTTTCCTGTATAGATAGAAGCTTCTTGACAAAAGTACAGCCCTGCAGAGTTAGCTGCATCTGCAGAGCTCTGCAATTTGTCTTCATATCCCTGTGGAATTATGTCAAAGTAATATATTTCCTCAGACACATTTGGGTAACACAGGGCTTTAAGTCTGAAGCTCAAAGCAGCATAGTCTCAGGTATAGCTTTCTAAGTCCCCAAATCACATGCTTTTCAGAATGCCAGAGAATAAAGATTTTCAGCTTCCCTGATCTTGATCTTGATTGGTTTCATGAGCATGTTTATTTGGACATATGTCATCATTAGCTTCCGCTAATGACACAAACCTAAAAGAGGTTTGGGAAGAGGGAACCTCAATTGAATTGCCTTCATCTTATGGACCTGTGGACATGTCCATGGAGCATTTTCTTGGTTGCTGATTGAATAGCAAAGTCCAGCCCACTGTGGATGGCACCATTCCCTAGGCTTGGGCTATATAAAAAGGTAGTCAAATGAGAGCATGGAAGCAAGCCAGAGTTCAGCATGTTTACCACTGTGGTCTCTGTGGTCTCTGCTTCAGTGCCTCCCCTGGGTTCCTGCCTTGAGGTTCTGCCTTGGCTTTCTGGAATGATGGACTGAAAATGTAAGATTGTTGGGGTGCATTGTGTGAAGGTTGTCTTTGTCTCATTCAATTGTTAATTCTGTACTATCAGCAAACTGTGTATTGGCCAGGTTTTAGTATTGTTATTCTTATGGTTTGTTACCTGCTTCAGCATTTTAGAAACATACACCTTCACTCTTTGGTTGATTTAATAAAGATCTGAAGGCCAATAGCTAGGTAGGAAAAGGAAGGCAGGGCTTCCAGGATGAGAGCCTGTTTCTGGGGGAAGAATCTAGGTGGGAGAATTTGCCAGCGGGGACATGGAGGAGCGCGGACATTGGGGAGAGAGGGATAAAGAGGTAACAGGCCATGTATCCAGACATGGACTAATGTAGTCAGGTTAAGTTAGATGAGCTAGCTGGGAGGTAGCCTAAGCTAGGCATAAGCTATAATATAATTAATAAGTCTCTGTGTCATTATTCAGTGGCTGGCAGGTCCAAGAAAGTCCGGCAATATAAGATAAAATAAATCTTTTTCTTCCTTGGGTTGCTTTTGGTCATGGTATTTGTCACAGTAACAGAAAGCCAAATGGATGTAGCACAGTCTCCTGAATTATGTGCACTAGTAGTCAGCACTGGGCTGTTAAATGAAAAGCAGAGAACATTCATCCACCATCCTTGGGATGAAAAGAATACGTTCGTTATCCAGGTTAGGACTGAGTTAGCTTTTCAGATAGCTTCAGTAGTCAACTGTACAGATCATCTTTGCAAAATTTGGTAAAAAAGCTTCATGACCTTCACCTGCATTTAATTTATTTTACCACTTTGGATTTTCCTTTGTCTTTTTGGCTGACGTGATACAGAACCAGCTGCAGAAATTGAGGGAGAACAAAACATGTAAAAAAAAAAAAAAAAAAAAAAGAAATGAAGACAAAAAAACAAAACCAACAAAAAAACCCAAAACCAGACTGTGCTTTGATTGACAGTTCTAGAAATATGATAAAGCAGACAGCACAGGGTCATCTGAAGGCTTCAAAGCAAATTTTGGAACCATTGAAATAAAAGACTGTGCCACATAAGTAATAAAGCTGCATCTTTCACAACAAACAAATAAACTTGCATTTCTAAAACAAGCTGCTAGTGTTTGGTATCGAAAGCTGTTTAATTTCATAGGAAGTGGCTTGCCTCAGCAGCTGGATGCCAGTGATTGCATGAAGACAATGAAGACTCATGCAAATGCTATAAAATCATCTTTTATACCAAGAATAGCACTGACCTTACCTGAAAGTGCTGAGTCTCAAGCATCAGAATGGATGACTTAGGATTACTCCAGTTGCAGATAACAAATCCCATTCAAGCTGGGTTGGGAGACAGGTTCCACACACCCACAGGAAGGGTTACAGACATGTGTGACTCCGTTTCTCTGCCTTTAGCATCCACCTCTCCCTCCCTGTGGGTGGTATGGCCATCTGGCAGGTTCAGATCTGTGTCCCCAGAGGTCTGAGGCTCTCTCAAAATTGTCCCGGGGAAGAGCACTCACCGGTGTTTTAATCTTAGGCTTGCTCATGTTCATCTTTGTGGACATGTAAAGGGGCTTATAGGCTCGGCTCGACTCAGACTAGTTACCAGCTTCTGAACCTGTCGGTGTGGCTAGTGGCTGCCCCATGGTTGCTCTGGAGAGAAGAATTTGTGGGAGGCAAGAAAGTACATGATTTTTAATGAGGTTTCACTGTGTCACCTTCATTAACCTATAATTCATTGTGTAGACCAAGTAGCCTTGAACTCCTGAGTCTGCCTCACCCCCTGCCCCTGCCCCTGCCCCTGCCCCTGCCCCTGCCCCTGCCCCTGCCCCTGCCCCTGCCCCTGCCCCTGCCCCTGCCCCTGCCCCTGCCCCTGCCTCTGTGCTGGGATTAAGGGGATGCTTCACCATGCTCAGCTTAAGAAGGTTCTCTCTTCAGCATTCTAAGCAATAGATATCACCATGCAGAAGCAACTAATAGTTTGGACTGCGTTTTATTCTCAAAAACACGCCAACTTGTTTTTCTATGGAGTCAAAACACTACCTTCTCCAGATGGCTGTTTCATGTATTCAATGTGCAAAAGCAAGAGCTACCACACTGTGTTTAAGGACCTGTAAGACGTAGGAAGGATTCTTGGCTGCTCGTGAATCTTTAGCTCTGAGAGCTATTGCTTCGTGGCAGCCATCCGTAACGCCTCTGATGGATTTTAAGGCATTAGGTCATTATACAAGATGGTCTCATTCAGGCTGGACTCAACCTCTCTCCACCCTATTTCTTTTTATCATGACTTCATTGATTCACTTAAAAATGCTTAATGAGTATTTCTTATCTGCCAGTCTTGTAGAGATAAAGTAAGGTCCTCTTGGGTCTATCAGAAGAAGCTATTTGTCAAATGAACAGAGACTGATTTCATAAGCCCAGTGATTAGCCCATTCCACCCTCACTGGCCCTGAGGCCACAGAGAAACCTTATGCTTTGCATATCAAAATGTTTGTTTATCTTCCCTTTTGGTGTCCAGTGAGCCCTGCACAGCTTGGCCTTGAAACCTGACTGGAGTAATCAGAGAACAAAAGACAGACAAACAGACATACTAATAGAAGAGTGAAATCAGTTGGATGGTTCTCTCACTCTGATGGAGCAGAACCAACTGAGTAACAGCAGGCTGGAACCTACAGCTTTATTCTGTACAGCACAGGGGGCGGAGCTAGCTAGTCTCAGTAGACTCACTAGGGGAGTTATTTGGGGCTGCAGTCATCCAGGAGGAGGAAGCCCTAGTGGCTAGTTTTTGCTCAAACAGCCAAGTTGGCACTCAGACCAGGGGAAGGCTTTGCCAGTTTCCTCTGAGCCTGACCCAGAGGGAAGACCTTGCCAGTTCCCAAGTTTCTGAGGTCTTTTAAATGTCTGTGCCTATGGCAACAAGTCACATTCGCTCAGGGCTGTGTCAGCTCCCCATTGATAGCTATATTTTTTTCAAGCAAGAACTAACTTCCACTCCCAGAGACACACGAGAACTGAAGAGCAAATGGTTTCAAATTCACTGGGAAGCAAGATGAACACTCTCATCCTTCAGACTGGTCCTCATCTCTGAGGCCAAAATGTTACCCAGTACCACAGGCATGAGCTAGGCAGAGTGGGACACATGATTACCACAAACTTGAGAGGAGAATACAGGAGATATTTCATAAGGGCCTTGGAAAACTGGATGTTGTCCCTGTAAGGGGGTTGTAAAAACCACCCCTGGTGACAGGAACTCACAGCCTTGTTCTCACAGACTGAGGGAGGTTGTGGCAGCTTCCGTCCTGAGCAAAGCTATAGGAGGAGGGCCTCAGGAGGAGCAGAGGGACTCTGCAAATGAACTTCACTCACTTGCCAACAGTGTCGAAAGTGAACAGTCCACAGACAGAGAGTAGGCTTCTGAGGTGGGGGAGTGGAAGGCATGACGGGAAATTTATGGCTGTGAAAAGAGTAGATACTGAAGGCTTACTTAGGAATGGTGGCCTCTGTGGAGGTGCACGGTTTTCTGTTCCTAGACTAAGGAGGCAAGGCTGTCTCCTGTCTAGCAAGTGCAGAACTTTAGGCTGCCACTGTTCCTGAGTGGGGCGACAACACTAGAGAGTGAAGAAAAGTTGTGAAACCATGGTCCTGCAAGCACCTTATGGAGGAGAAGAAATGAGGTTTGGTTCACACGGAATTACTGGAGTCAAGTTTTACCTGTTGCAGTTTTTTGTTTGGTTGGTTGGTTGGTTGGTTGGTTGGTTTGGGTTTTGTTTTGTTGTTGTTCTGAGACATCTCAAAATCATGCAACCCAGACTTATTTTCAAGACTCTATGTGGCAAGGGATCGATCGCCTTGAGCTTCACACACACACACACACACACACACACACATATGCAAACCCATGCATGCATTCATGCTTGAACATACACTCTTGCCTCCATTTCCCATGCTGGGATAATAGGACTTTATCACAGAACCACATAGAAACTAGGGCTTTGTACAGTCTAGGCAAGCACTCTACTGACTGGGGTACTTATGGACACTTTCTGACACAGTTTTACTGAGTAACATTAGGGCTTTTATTGGCAGACATGGACTATTCCTTAAGAAAGTGCCCTCCAACCTTTCCAACTGCATCCAGTACTGTGGTGGGCCTCTCTGTGTGGTCTGTAACTCACACTTGGTGTTTTCAAAGGGGGAACAGTCATTGAAGAAAAGACTCCTGTTTATTCTCTTTGGTGTTTTGTTTTATTTCTGAGATGGGTGATTCCAGGGCCACCTGACCCTTCTCTTCCTATTTCCCATCTATACTGCTACTTCCCGCTGCTTACAGTCTGCATGAAAGGATGTCTGGGCTTGTATGAGAAATTACTGCTAACCCAGCAGTAATTGATACATGGCTGCACACCTTCCTCTGTGTAACAATGGTCACCTGGTCACTGGATCTCTGTCAACAGACGCAGGGAGCATGGTTTAGGCCCTTGCTTTCCTGAGCTCTTCAACTTTCCAAGGCTCTTCTTGTTTTAATCCAGCCCACAAACCAAAGCAAGCATTTGCAAATATGTCCCCCAGGTTCCTGTCCCCTAATAGAGCTACTTGGCTTTAATCTCGGTGGCAAAGCTCCTTGACTGAAGGGCTTGTTTCAAGAATTCCTCATGCACAGGTGTCTGCAGTGAGACTAAGAAACTGCCTGAAACACTTGTTAGCCCCAGAGATCCTGACACAGTGATCTGGAGTAGAGCCAGAGCAGGAACGTGCATCGGCAACTCTCCACTGCAAAGCCTTCCACATAGGATAGTAAACTATTAGAGAAATGGGTTGTCCGTGGAGTACACCGCTTCAGTCTTTTATTCAAGTACCTATCAAACTCTTATCATGTGCCTTCTGGTTTTATTTTCCAGTTTTCATGATTTTTTTTTTCTTTTTGAGACAGAGTCTCCCAAATAACTTACTGGCCTCAAACTCTCAGTGACCTCTCCAGACCTCAGTCTTCCGCGTGCCATGAGTATAAGCATGAGCTAACATGCCTGGCTCATCTCTTGTGATATTTTTTTTCATTTAAATTCCATTGTCAGTGTTTTCTTCTTGGGAGAGCTGCCAAGGGTGAGGCTTACAGAGTGGACACTCCAGCTGCAGGCCAGGAGGTGAGAGGCAGGGCATGCAGACAGCTGGGAATCATCTAGAAGGAAGCAAATCTGGCCATTTGTTCACCTAAGGAACTTGAGTGTTTATCAAAGTCTCCAGGGGAAGCAAACCTGGCCCCATGTTGTGCTGAAGCAATTTCAAACCTTACGAGAGAGTGGAGATTTCAACATGTGTCATCAGAAAGCTGAAAAGGATTTTTTAATCTGGGCAGCAAGCAGGCGTCCTATTTTCTTTGCTGTTGTACTGGGATTATTTGAATTTTGTTGGAACATAAAGATGGTTGTAAACCACACAGAGTGATGTCCTGCCAAGAGTATACATGGACCCATAGGACCATTCTCAGGACTCTCATAGTGTTTGTAGGATTCCCATGTCTTAGTTCAAATGTAAGTACCAACTTAAGCGCCATCTCAAATCAAGGAGCTAAATGACAGCCCCTTTGTAACATTCTTAGCTACCCATGAGCAGGGAAGAGGGCTTGCCCAGATATTGGGTTGGTTTCGTTTTCTAGTTTTCCCTGAGAAGCAATGACAATATTTTATAATTGTCTGGAGGTGGGGAGGGGGGGAGGAAGGGAAGAAGGGAGGGAAGAAAGAGGAAGGGAGAAAGGGAGGGAAAAGGAAATCAATCTACATCAATTAGGCAGCAAGCAATGTGTCTTATGTTTATTTTCTACTCCCTTGATAAAACATTTAACGAAAAGCAACCTAGGGAGGAAAAGTTTTCTTTGGCTTATGCGTCCTTGTCATAGTCAATCATTCAAAGAAGTCAGGGTAGGAACTCAAGGCAGAAACCTGGAGCCTAGAAGCAGAAACTGAAGCAGACAGTACAGAGGTGAAATGCCTATTGGATTGTTCATCTACTTTCTTAGTTACCTACCTAGGAATTGTACTACCCATGGTGGACTGAGCCTTCTAATATGGATCAATCATGAATCAAGAAAATACCCCACAGACCTGCCTATAAGCCCATTAACTGAGGCAATTCCTCAGTTGAGATCTCCTCTTCCCATGCATGGTTATGCCATGTCAGTTAACAAAACTCTGACAGCAGGCAATGTATAGATGAATGGTATTGTAATCAGTTTTCAATAACAGTTCCAGATTACCTGAGATTGAATAACACATGAAGAATAAAAACGTATTTATTCCTTTCCTTGGAGGCTGGGAAGTCTAAGAGCAAGGTACTAGTGACTTCTCAGCTTCGGCTGAAGGCCTCCTGCTACCTGCTACCACAGTGGAAAAGAGGAAGGTCCCATGGTGACAGAAGCAAGAAGAGCCAAAGGACACTGAGCTCCCTCGGCTCAAGCCGCTCTTACTATCAATGCCTCCCAAGCTAATGATCTCCTGCAAGAACGGCTTGGGTCCTTTCATGGGGATGCAGCCCTAATGATAAGACTCCTCTGATGGTCTCACCAGTGTCCAATGTTTCCTTAGGAGTTTTGGAGGATGCTAACCATATTTAAACCATAGTACTTTTCTCAATACCCCTAAGCCCAAGCCCTTCTCACAGTGGAAAACTTATTCATTCCTCTCTATCAGACCCAAAAGTCTGAGTCATTTCAGCACCAAGTCAAAAATCCAAATTCCATATCTGCAGTGGGGTCAAAGTGTGGTTTGTCTTAGTGGGATTTCTGTGGCTCTTTAGCATGCAAACTCAAAACAAGTCATTGATTCCAAACTTCAGTGGTGGGATAGGGAGGAGAGGCACACGAGTAACAGTCCCAGAAATTCCAAGGCTTCTTGAGGCTCATTCTCTTCTATTCTAGGCCCCGATCAACAGGTTCCACTGGCTAGCTGGCCATGCTATCTTGGCCTCAACATCCCATAAAAGTGCAAACAAGAGAATATTCATTTTTGCTAGCAACTAGTAACTAGTACTGGCTTCTGTTTTTTGAGCACTTATTGGATGTAAGACATCTTTCTATTTAACCCAACAGATTGCCAACATTTAAAGTAGTATGTGTGTGATTATGTGTGTTTGTGTGTATGTATGTGCCCGTTCAAACATGCATGAGCACACATATGTGACAATAATGGCCCAGGGTTGCAGAGGAAGGGCCAAGGAAGCTTCACTCCTGGATACCTCAAATATGAGGACAAGTAGAGTTGGTGCCTCCACTCCCCAGTCTCATGTTATAAAGCCTTTTTCTCTCACCATCAACCCTAATAGGAATTTATCGCCCTGACAATTATCAGGCTTCGCTCTTTGTTTGACCTTTAGGTTTTTCCTCCCTAGACCCTACAGATCCTGAGTAAGAAGATGAAGTATCTTCTATCACCCTTGCCCTGGCCACCTCCCCAGGGACATAAGCATCCCTTTCTCCCCCACAATGAATGAATCTGTTCTCTGAAGCTGTTCCTGAGTGGGTTCTTTGCCTGTGCACTCAAGGCTGACTAAAGTCCTACATTATATTCACCTGTTCCCAGTTAAGCTTCCCTGCCTCCAGTCCAGCTCAGTGCTCAAAAGGCCTGGCTACCCTAGGGGGAAGTGGACATGGGCTGTGTGTGTGTGAGTGTGTGTGTGTGCCTATTTTATGAATGAATAAATGGATATTCAAAGAGAATATATAACCATTTACTCTTTGGTCACCTATCTTGCCAACAGATAGCTGAAAACAGAGAGTGGTGAGGATTAATATTTAGTATGTGCATGTACTGCGCCTTATGTATAGCTTGTTCCCCCCTGAACTCATGCTGAATTTTGACTGTCATTGAAGCACAGTGGAAAGGCAGAGCCTAGGAGGAGGCATTTGAGTTATGGGGCCAGAGCCTTCAGAGTGGATCAACACCCTTGTTAGAGACATAAGCTTGCTGTCTCCAGAGTTTATCCTCCCTTCTCCTTGCCAACCCCTACCTGCGTCCACCACAAGCTGATAGACACAAAGCTCTCACCAGGCCAAAGCAGCTGATTTTGCTCTTCCTAGCTTCCAGAATAATGAGTTTTAATAAACTTTTGTTCTTCTAAGTGCCAGTCTTAAGTATTTTGCCATAGTGACAGAAAATGGATTTCGATAACATGGCATCAACACTTCTTAACTTAGCACTCAGAGCATTCTAACATGAACATTTGCCATATGCCAGAGCCTGTACTATAATGAGCAGAAGCTAAGACACAGCCCATGTGGTGGGGAAAGAGACTCAAATGAGGATGACCAGAGAAGAATTCAGGTACAGCTTGGGTATATCCAAGAGTAAAGATGGTTGCGGTACAGGAGAGAATTTTCTTAAGCTAAAATATGCACAAAGCTTGTCAAAGGATACTGTGTGACCTATTAAAGGAACTAAATCTCAGTGAATCTGAAGCAAACTGAGGACAATAGAACAGGATGAGCTCAGAAGATGCTGCACGGCCTTTGAGAGCCCTACTCTTTATTACAAGATGAATGGAACAACACTGTCAGTTGCAAACGACATGACAGAATCAAGTTAAACAGATTATACTGAGTACCATGTTAGGTTAGTGAGACACAAGATGCAGATGGGTGACTACATCGTTTGATGGTGTTACAAGTTCAAGTTCAGAAGAAACATAGTGATAAGCTCGATCTTTTACTACTACACTTAAAGCATTTAGTCATTCAAAGTTAAGTTCAACTGATAGAACTACATAGACCTAATAACTATAGATTAAATTGAGATACAAATTTATTTCAATCAACCAATCTGAAATTAGTGTAGGGTTGTGTAGTGTTAAGAATTTCAAATAACTTCTATTTTCTTGCTCTGTCTTTCCTATTGTGTAATCTGCAATCACAGCCAACATGGCAGCCTGATGGTTGATCCTCACTCTTGCATCCCAGCCAGCAGAAGAAGGAGAGGAAGAAAGGATCTGGGTTCTTCCCTTTGAGAGCCTTTCTTGAAAGTCATGATCAAGATTTCTACTCCCATCCCATCTACCACAGCTTAGTCAATGACCATAATAGCTTAGCAGGAGGTGGAGAAATACCATCTTCGTTTGGGGCAGTAAAGTGCTCAGCTTAGAGGCAGGGTTCAACTCTAAGAAAGAATGGATGTCAGAGTACAGCTGATGGGGCAAAGCTAACAGTAGACAAGGACTAAAGGCAGAGTCTTGAATATAATAAGGAAAAAATTTCCAAGTCTCAGTTTTCTACATACTTTGATAATTCATTTTGTTCCAGTTGCTAGAATATTTAATAGAGTGAAAATATTCATCTTGAATGCAAAATGCTGAACCACTGTAGGAAATGGTTTGGCAATTCCTCGGGAAGTTGAACCTAGAATTGTGGTATGATGCCACTGTTCCACTCCTAGGTATTTATCAAAGGGAATGAAAGAAACCACACATGCATTCGAAGATATGTCCACAAATGCTTACAGCTGCATTCACAACAGTTCTGAGGAGGAGACACTACCAATGTCCACCAACTCATGAGTGGAAAAGAAGACTGTGGTATAGCCACACAACAAAATATGACTCAGCACAAAAAGCAGTGGTGTTCCGATCATGCTGAGTCATACAGAGATGCTGTAAATATGCTGAATGAAAGAAGCTAGATGCAGAAGACCACAAACTGTATGATTATACCAAACTGAAATTTCTAGAATAAACACATTCATAGAGACAGAAGGCAGATTCATGGTTGACAGAGAATGAGAGGAGGGAGGGCAAAGTGTGGCGTTTCCCTTTGGAAAGATAAAAATATTCTAGAGTTAGTGGTAATGATTGTGCAACATAGTAAATACACTACAAACCAGTAAATTGAACACTTCAGGATGGTGAGTTTCCTGCTGTGTGAGTTACATCTCAATTTTAAAAAATGCTATCTTTGGTTTTATATAGTTTCTTTTAAGAAAGGAAAAAAAAATAAAACCAGTGATGTGTGTACTTGGCAAATAACAGGTTAATTCTTGCTTTTTAGTTATCACATTTTAGTTACAGGAAGTAAAACATTTATGATGCTTTGCGAGGACTTTGAATCTTTCTGAAGAATGTTTGTCATGGACCTAATGCTTGTATATCCCTCAAGACCTCATTGACCTCTGTCTTCCAGTGTGATGGTGCCCAGGGCATTTGGTTTCTAACTAGATTTAGGTGGAATCATGAGTGCTGTCTGAGTCTGTTGCTGTAACAGAATATCTGAAACACTGTGAATAGAAAGGACTTTACTTTCACTCACAGACATGGATGTATGCAAGCACAGTCCAGCTTCTGATGGGATTCCATGCTGCCTCACACAAGGTTAAAAAAAAAAAAAAACATAGTAGGACACAATTGTCAAAAAAAAGTGGAGGGAAAGGGGACAATGAGCTTACCTGCATTAGAACAACCCACTCTCATGAGAACTAATCCCTGTCTATGAAAACTAATCAAGTCCTATGGCAAAGACACTAACCTTCACTTAGACCCTACCTCCCAAAGCCATTACATGGACAAGCAAACTTCAATACAAATCCTGAGGATAAACCATATACAAACTATAGCAAGAGTTAAGCCTTTGTGAATCAGATTAGAATCCTTATAATAGTCTCAATAGAACTCACCTCCTTACTGCTTTATGAGGAACTACCATAAGGCTGGTGGCCGCTTTGAAGCAGGGAACAGGTCCTCATCAGATACAAAATCTGCCAGTATCTTAACCTTGGATTTCCCAGCCTCCAGAACTATAACAAATAAATGTTCTGTGACTAAGCCACCCAGTTTAGCATTAAACTGACTTCAGTGTCTACCCTCAAGTGCCAATAAAATGGAGATATTTAGGTCTCTGCTGCTGTAAGAATGTATTGGTTCCCTATGGACATATAACAAATTACCCCAAGACTGAGCAGCTGAAAACAAGCAATCTCAATACTTCTGAAGATCAGGCATCTGGGAGTAGCTAAGCTAGATTATTATGGTTTATTCTGGCTCAGAGTCTCTCAGACAGTTTCAGTTGATCTATCCCATGTTGCAATGCAAGGAACATGCCTGGCATCGTAGGCCCTGCTTCCCCGTGCTCTCTCCTGTCTATAACATGGACTTCAGCTCCTCGCCTTGTCAGCTGTTGTCCACAGAGCTGTTCACAATGAAGTTTCCATCACCGTGGGTGGTCTAGAAGACAGAAAAGACAGTGTGAGCTATTATATTTTCATCTCAATCTCAGAAGTGACACCCTTCACTTTTGCCATATTCTGTTGGCCACATTGACCAAGCCTAGTACAAAGTGGGAGGTGACTACACAAAACATCAGTAGAGAGACTATTGGTAGCCAACTTGGAGGATGGATACCTCAGGGAACAGAATGCCAGTGTAGCACATCAGGAAACCTGAAATTCAGAGTGATGCTCCCAGAGTGCTATTGTTCAGCCAAGTCTAGCTAGAGCCCTACAGAGTGAGGGCCACATTGTCCAGCTGGGTCACATCCAGGGGTCCAGACTGCAGTGCTACTCTCAAGCTGGCATCAGACTCAGAGTAAAGTCTGTCCTGACACTAGTCCAGCATCCATCCATGAGCTCAGACAGGCTTCTGTCTGTCTTGGGGCCTCTGTCCTGACTTTATGACAGAAGGAGATGATGGCATAGGCCAATGATTTTCAGTCTGGATCATTTGGGGATCCATAATGGGTTCCAGTTTTATCTATCAGGTGTCCTTGGAAAAGCTCGTGGAAACAAAAAAGTAAGGGCGGGAGAGCCAGCTCAGCAGTATAGGGCTTAAGCAGTTCCCAAGGACCAGAATTTGGTTCTCAGAACCTTTGTCAAATGACCTACAACTGCCAAGTGACTCCATAAGTGCACTTGCATTTATATGCATGGACACATGAGCACACATACAATTAGAAAATAAAACAAACCTTTATGAGACAAGGAGAAAATAAAGTTGCATCTGTGGTCAAAAACAATAAAAGCAAATATGGAACCAGAGTGCTCTGTGGTGACAAAGCTTGCACTTGGAACATCCTTGGGCTCTGAATCACATGAGCCCAGATCAGCAGTCTCCTTCCTGTCACATGAGAAGTACATGAAGAATTCACACTTAGGTTCCATCTTGTGGTTTTCTAACCAGAGGGAAGCTACCCTCTTTTAGACACTCAGTCACTTTCCTTGGAAAGGTTGGTCCCAAGAAGGAAGGCTAATCTTGGTGGCACTGACACCAGGCCAATCTGGATAGCAAGTGAAGGGTCAGTCAGTTGCCCTAGGCACAGTGAGGAGGATAGATCTAGGAGAAATGATGGTCCTCTGGTCCCAGTGGCATCACCTCCACTCACCTCACAGGATGAGGCTGTCTTGGATCCTTGGCAGTCTGAGAAGAGGACGAAAGGGGCTGGGGTGCCTGAGGCATCAGTGGGAGGATCTCATAGAACCCCACTTCTGCCTGGCTCCCTCTGCCTGCTACCATGAAGAAAGGCAGCACAAGACAGCTAGATCTTCTGTTTTTGAAAGAAGCCAGAAACAACATGGAGTTAATTTTCCAATTTTTAACATACTGTGCAGGCCAAATAAAACATGTTGCTGGGACAGACCTGATCCTTGGACCACCAGCTCGCAGCCGTGGAATTCCAAATGAGTGACTATATTTTAATCAAAACACCAGAAAAAATAAAAATAAAGGTTCCATTTTCCTGAGTGTTTGTTTGTCCCCTGGAAGTAATTATTAATTCCACTATCAAGTGTCTATTGTGAGCCAGGCACAAAGAATTCTAGAGCAGCACACAGCTCATGCTTTCTTATCTCCTCTCTGCCCAAAGGCCTTCCTTTCTCTTTCGCATGTGTTCCACGGTCTGTCAATGGGAAACTGAGAAGAAAGGGAATCAAAAGTGAGATGAAC
Organism: Grammomys surdaster; assembly: GCF_004785775.1. NCBI lineage: Eukaryota > Metazoa > Chordata > Mammalia > Rodentia > Muridae > Grammomys > Grammomys surdaster. Next base: position 1,553,867 of record NW_021620763.1, read on the forward strand.
GTGTCTCATTTCACAAGTGCAGAGTAAAATTATGTTTTTCTAAACCTACCACCTCCAGACCCTCAAGCAAGTAGCCCAAGACTTGTTTATTGAAAGACTCAACAATAGGATGTGTTGAATGATCAACCATTACTCGTAAGGCCTAGTAAACAGTTCTATTACCGGACTGGGCACTTTATTCCTCAAAATGTTTCCAGCGAGCCTGGAGAATTGACTCAGTGAGTAGAGTATTTGCTGCACAAGGCAGAAGACCTGAGTTCAGATCTTTGTAGCTATGTATAAGCCGAGGGCGATGGCAAATGTCTGTAATCCTGGAGCCTGGGAGTTCTAGGGGTGGAACAGGCATGAATGTATTCACAAGGCTTGCTGGCAGCTAGTCTAGGCAAAACAATGAACTCTTCTAGGCTTGGTGAGAGATCCTGTCTTCACAAGGGTGGAGAAAAATACCTGAAGGTGTAGCTTCTGGCATGGACACACACACACACACACACACACACACACATTTCTACACCATGGATCTCCATCACGTAATCACAAGAAGAACTAGAAGCCTATAGACAACAAACAGTTCTCCAGATTCATAGAGCGCTCCAGTGACAAAGCTTGGTTTGACCCCAGATACACCTCAGTCCAGAGCATTAGTCTTTAACACTGAATGAATGGAGGGATGAGAAAGGAAGATGAGACTTACTCCCTTCCTCTTCAACTCTCACCTCCTCCCCTATCTTGTCCTCACAATTCAAGTGCTGGTTTGGAGTCATATTTCTCCAAAGTTCCGAAACCTTCATCTTCTGTGACTAAGGAGCAGTCAATACATAGACACCTGCTCAACTCCCTTCTTGCCACTTCCATATGCTCATGCTCTGTGGAAGGGGAAGATTCGAGAAAGCAGTATGATTTACCATCAGAAGGTTATTAGTTACCAGGGCATTAGCTTCTGTTATTTTTCAGTCTTCTCTAGAGTGTAATCAGAGCTCATAAAAGCGCTACTGTGTGTGGGGTCCCCATTTCCTCCCGATTAAGCATCCCCAGATGTTCACAGATCCTTCAGTTTGTGCTCCCCGCCTGCTTCCTTCAGCCTTCAGCCTCACTGTCCTCTGCTGAGCTGAGAAGCCCAGCCTGTCCCACCCTGCGGTTGGCTAATCAGTAGCCATTCTCAAATGCAGCAACTCAGCGGCTGCCTAAAAGCCAGTTCTCCCTTGATGTGGTCTGGTGTCTGCTTCTGCTCTGATTCAGAAATCCCTCTTCCAAGAGAACCTGATTCCTGACTGCAGATGGATTTCCAGACTGCTTCTGCAAATCACCAACAGCACTCCCTTGGTGCAATCAGAGAGGTCCCAGCGGGGTGCATGCTGGCTCAGTTGGATACACAGGGAGTCCTCAAACATGGCAATTAGCAATCCTGTGAGCTCAGGGATGCTGTGAAGGAGCCAGGGAACAACATGGTACTTTAGTTAGGCCTGAGGGTCTAGTTTTACAAGATATCACTCCCCAAATATACTTCAACAGGCCTAGGCAGGGCCTCCATTACTTCATGCTCCCTCCTTATGTTTATAGCTCTGGCCTGAGGGCTTTGAGCCCTATTGGCAGGAAAGGGCACTGGAAAGGTCTTTGAGTTCCAAACAAGACCCTCTCACAGGAGTCACATATCAGATATCCTGCATATCATATATTTATATTACAATTCACAACAGTAGCAAAATTACAGTTATGAAGTATAATATGAGAAATTGGGAAGATTGAGAAACACAGATATAGGAAGACCTGGAGTGTGGCATTCGCAGAACTGGCATCAGATTCTCACCCTGCTGTCCTGGGCTAGTTCTGTGGTCTAAACATAACATGAGGTGGGAGTCTTCCCTAGCCTGTGAAATGGGAATAGCAGAGAAAGAAAGTTATTATGAGAATTAAGTAAATTATCATGAGTGAATGTATCTGGAATGGAGTGAGCTTTTATCAGATGTTAAATGAACTTCGAGAATGAGGGACCAAAGACAGTAGCTCTTGTTTCCCTTATTATTATTAAGGTTTAAAAAAAAAACCAGCCTTGCCTCAGGCCCTGTGTACAACTGAAAGCAGTTCTCTGGCAAAAGAAGCCCTTTGGTCTATCCTAGTCCTAGAATCTGCTTGGCAAAGAAGTCTGGTATTGCTCTACAGCAGTGGTTCTCAACCTGCCAAACTTTGGGACCCTTTAGTATTGTTCCTCATGTCTTGGTGACCCCCAACCATAAAAATCTTTTCATCACTACTTCATAGCTGTAATTTTGCTACTGTGATGAGCCGTGATGTAAACATCTGTGTTCTCCAACATTCTGAGGCAACCCCTGTGAAAGCCCAAAGGGGCTGCAACACACAAATTGAGAACCACTGCTCTAACTTCTTTTAAGGATTTTTCTTATGTGGCTAGAGAGATGGCTCTGTGGTCAAGAACACTGGCTTCTCCTCCAGAGGAATTCACTCCCGTTCCCAGCACCCATTTTGGTTGGCATACAATCACCTGAAACTCCAGATCCAGGAGATCCGATGCCCTCTCCTGCATCCTGCATCTGTGTGCACACATACACATAATTAAAAATAAAATAAGTATTTTTAAAAATAATTTGTATTATGAAAGATCCTACCTGTACAAAATAATTTAAAATATGGAAAAACTAACACTCTACCATCTAGTTCTCAGTGCCAGCATTTGCCACACTATATGCACGTGTACAAAAATGTATGTTTGCTAAATTATCACAGGCATAGTGATTCTTCATTAGGCATCTACAAAAACTGCCATCTTGTCACATAACTTTAACATCACTACGCAAAAACTAAGTTAACAGTTTCTTAATATCAGCAGTTATCTAATTCAGGTTATTCTTTCCCTAACTGTCCCTGTCACTGTTCTATTGCTGTGAAGAGACACTATGACCAACTCTTATTTTTTAAAAAAGCATTTAATTGGAGGCATGCCTACAGTTCAGAGGTTTAGTCCAGTCTCATCATGGCAGGGAGCATGGTGCCAGGCAGGCATAGTACTGGAGAAGTAACAGAGAGAAAGAGAGAGAGAGAGAGAGAGAGAGAGAGAGAGAGAGAGGGAGGGAGGGGGAGAG